>NC_080162.1:106451689-106751689 GCF_950295315.1 Erinaceus europaeus | reverse complement strand
TATCTCATGGTTATTAGAGAGCTGAAAGCTGAAATCGCTGAGCTAAGAATGCAACTAGCTGAACAAGCTAAAACAGTATCAGAACAGGGCAACAAAATAGATGAACTCCAGAAAACAGTAGAGGGCAGAGAGAATAGAATCAATGAGGCTGAAGACAGAATTAGCAAGATTAAGGATGAATTAGAGACAACTAAAAAAGAAGTAAGAGATCTCAAAAAGAGATTAATAGATGCTGAAAACAACAACAGAGTCCTATGGGATGACTTAAAAAGAAACAATATACACATTATTGGCATACCAGTGGAAGAAAGAGAAGGAGAGGAAGAAAGCATTTTCCAGGCCATAGTAGCTGAAAATTTCTCTAGTCTAGACAACACCAAAGACATAAAGATTCAAGAAGCCCAGAGGGTCCCAAACAGAATTAACCCAGACCTAAAGACACCAAGACATATCATACTTAGAATGGAAAGGAACAAGGATAAAGAAAGGATCCTGAAGGCTGCAAGAGAAAAACAAAGAGTCACCTACAAAGGAAAACCCATAAGATTAGCAGCAGACTTCTCCATACAAACACTACAGGCCAGAAGAGAATGGCAAGATATCTATCTAGTGCTCAATGAGAAAGGCTTTCAGCCAAGAATACTATATCCTGCTAGACTGTCATTCAGACTAGATGGAGGCATCAAAACCTTCTCAGACAAACAACAGTTGAAGGAATCAACCATCACCAAGCCTACCCTGAAAGAACTTCTGAAAGGTCTTCTATAAACAACCAGACCACCACAAATAGGACATATATCAGAACACTCTAAAACTCTACAAGAATGGCTTTAAAATATCTTCAATCTTTGATATCAATAAATGTCAATGGCCTGAATTCACCTATTAAAAGACACAGAGTAGGAAGATGGATCAGAAAACACAACCCAACAATATGCTGTTAGGAAACCCACCTAACTCAACAAGACAAACACAGACTTAAAGTGAAAGGATGGAAAACTATCATACAAGCCAATGACGCACAAAAAAGGGCAGGAGCAGCTATTCTCATATCTGACATGATAGACTTTAAAATAGATAAGATTAAAAAAGATAGGAATGGACACTACTTAATGCTCAGAGGATCAGTCAATCAAGAGGACTTAACAATTATTAATATCTATGCACCCAATGAGAAGCCATCTAAATACATCAAACTTCTACTGAAAGAGCTACAGCAATATATTAACAGTAACACAATCATAGTAGGGGACTTAAACACCCCACTCTCTCAACTTGACAGATCATCCAGGCAGAAAATCAATAAAGACATAAGGGAGCTAAATGAAGAGATAGATAAACTAGAACTATTGGACATTTTCAGAGGCATTCATCCCAAGAAACGGGAATACACATTTTACTCAAATCCACATGGGTCATTCTCAAGGATAGACCATATGTTAGGCCACAAAGACAGCATCAGCCAATTCAAGAGCACTGAAATCATCCCAAGCATCTTCTCAGACCACAGTGGAATTAAACTAACACTTAACAATCAACAAAAGATTAGTAACAGTGCCAAAATGTGGAAGCTCAACAGTATACTTCTTAACAACTTCTGGGTCAAAGAGGAAATCAAGGAAGAAATCAAAATGTTTCGAGAGTTCAATGTAAATGAAGACACAAGCTATCAAAATATTTGGGACACAGCTAAAGCAGTCCTAAGAGGGAAGTTCATAGCTATACAAGCACACATTAGGAAACAAGAAAAGGCACAAATAAACAGCCTGATTGCACATCTTAAAGACCTAGAAGAAGAACAACAAAGGAATCCTAAAGCAACCAGAAGGACAGAAATCACTAAAGTTAGGGCAGAAATAAATAACATTGAGAATAGGAAAACCATACAAAAGATCAATGAAAGTAAATGTTGGTTCTTCGAAAGAGTAAACAAAATCAACAAGCCTTTAGCCAGACTCACAAAACAAAAAAGGGAGAAGACCTAAATAAATCGGATAGTAAATGAAAGAGGAGATAACACAACAGACACTGCAGAAATTCAACATATCATGCGAGGCTTCTATGAACAACTATATGCCACCAAGCTAGAGAACCTGGAAGAAATGGACGATTTCCTAGATACCTACCAACTTCCAAAACTAAGTAAAGAGGAAGTGGATAACATGAACAGGCACATCACAGCTAATGAAATTGAATCAGTTATCAAAAATCTTCCCAAAAATAAAAGTCCTGGACCAGATGGTTTTACAAATTAATTCTACAAAACCTTCAAAGAAGAACTAATACCTCTACTTTTAAAAGTCTTCCAGAAGACTGAAGACACTGGAATACTCCCTGCCAGCTTCTATGAAGCCAACATCACCCTGATACCAAAAGCAGACAGGGACACAACCAAAACAGAAAACTACAGACCAATATCTCTGATGAACATAGATGCTAAAATATTGAACAAAATTCTAGCCAACTGGATACAGCAGTATATCAAAAAGATTGTTCATCATGACCAAGTGGGGTTTATCCCAGGCATGCAAGGTTGGTTTAGTATACGTAAATCAATCAATGTGATCCACCACATCAACAAAAGCAAGACCAAAAACCACATGGTCATATCAATAGATGCAGAGAAAGCCTTTGACAAAATACAACATCCCTTTATGATCAAAACACTACAAAAAATGGGAATAGATGGAAAATTCCTCAAGATAGTGGAGTCTATATATAGCAAACCTACAGCCAACATCATACTCAATGGTGAAAAACTGGAAGCATTTCCACTCAGATCAGGTACTAGACAGGGCTGCCCACTATCACCATTACTATTCAACATAGTGTTGGAAGTTCTTGCCAAAGCAATCAGGCAGGAGCAAGGAATTAAAGGGATACAGATTGGAAGAGAAGAAGTCAAACTCTCCTTATTTGCAGATGACATGATAGTATACATGGAAAAACCTAAGGAATCCAGCAAGAAGCTTTTGGAAATCATCAGGCAATACAGTAATGTGTCAGGCTACAAAATTAACATTCAAAAGTCAGTGGCATTCCTCTATGCAAACACTAAGTTAGAAGAAATTGAAATCCAAAAAACAATTCCTTTTACTATAGCAACAAAACCAATAAAATATCTAGGAGTAAACCTAACCAAAGAAGTGAAAGACTTGTATACTGAAAATTATGAGTCACTACTCAAAGAAATTGAAAAAGACACAAAGAAGTGGAAAGATATTCCATGTTCATGGGTTGGAAGAATTAACATCATCAAAATGAATATATTACCCAGAGCCATCTACAAATTTAATGCTATCCCCATCAAGATCCCAACCACATTTTTTAGGAGAATAGAAAAAATGCTACAAATGTTTATCTGGAACCAGAAAAGACCTAGGCTGGCCAAAACAATCTTGAGAAAAAAGAACAGAACAGGAGGCATCACACTCCCAGATCTCAAACTGTATTTATTATATATAGGGCCATTGTCATCAAAACTGCTTGGTACTGGAACATGAATAGACACACTGACCAGTGGAATAGAATTGAGATCCCAGAAATGAGGCCCCACACGTATGGACATCTAATCTTTGACAAAGGGGCCCAGACTATTACATGGGGAAAGCAGAGTCTCTTCAACAAATGGTGTTGGAAACAATGGGTTGAAACATGCAGAAGAATGAAACTGAATCACTGTATTTCACCGAATACGAATGTAAATTCCAAGTGGATCAAGGGCTTGGATGTTAGACCACAAACTATCAAATACTTAGAGGAAAATATTGGCAGAACTCTTTTCCTTATAAATTTTAAAGAGATTTTCAATGAAACGAATCCAATTACAAGGAAGACTAAGGCAAGTATAAACCTATGGGACTACATCAAATTAAAAAGCTTCTTCACAGCAAAAGAAACCACTACCCAAACCAAGAGACCCCTCACAGAATGGGAGAAGGTCTTTACATGTCATACATCAGATAAGAGTTTAATAACCAACATATATAAAGAGCTTGTCAGACTCAACAACAAGACAACAAATAACCCCATCCAAAAATGGGGGGAGGACTTGGACAGAATATTCACCACAGAAGAGATCCAAAAGGCTGAGAAACACATGAAAAAATGCTCCAAGTCTCTGATTGTCAGAGAAATGCAAATCAAGACAACAATGAGATACCACTTCACTCCTGTGAGAATGGCATACATCAGAAAAGCTAACAGCAGCAAATGCTGGAGAGGGTATGAGGTCAAAGGAACCCTCCTGCACTGCTGGTGGGAATGTCAATTGGTCCAGCCTCTGTGGAGAACAGTCTGGAGAACTCTCAGAAGGCTAGAAATGGACCTACCCTATGACCCTGCAATTCCCCTCCTGGGGATATATCCTAAGGAACCCTACATATCCATCCAAAAAGATCTGTGTACACATATGTTCTTGGCAGCACAATTTGTAATAGCCAAAACCTGGAAGCAACCCAGGTGTCCAACAACAGATGAGTGGCTGAGCAAGTTGTGGTCTATATACACAATGGAATACTACTCAACTGTAAAAAATGGTGACTTCACTGTTTTCAGCCGATCTTGGATGGACCTTGAAAAAACCATGTTGAGTGAAATAAGTCAGAAACAGAAGGATGAATATGGGATGATCTCACTCTGAGGCAGAAGTTGAAAAACAAGATCAGAAAAGAAAACACAAGTAGAACCTGAAATTGAATTGGCGTATTGCACCCAAGTAAAAGACTCTGGGGTGGGTGGGTGGGGAGAATACAGGTCCATGAAGGTTGATAAATGACATAGTGGGGGTTGTATTGTTAAATGGGAAACTGGGGAATAATATGCATGTACAAACTATTGTATTTACTGTTGAATGCAAAACATTAATTCCCCAATAAAGAAATAAGTTTTTTAAAAAAAAGAAAGAAGAAGGAAAAAACAGCTGGAAAGGCGGGTCAGTGTTGGAGAGGTCTGGAAGGTCTGAGGCCCCAGGGTCTAGCTGCCAACTACCAGGTGAGAGCACCTCACGCGAGATTCTCCTGAGGCGGAGCCCTGCTAGGTGCCTCACCGTCTCTCCTCCACACGCATATCCCTCTGCACACAGCCCCCCCACTCACCAGCTCTGATTCACACCTTCGAAGTTAAAAGGAAAAAGGAGTGGGCTAGGGCCTCACAACACTGGACCAGACCCAGAGATACATCAACGCACGATAAATAGTAACCAAACAAAAATAAAATGTCAAGGCAATTGCTTCAATACATCAGAGGAAAAAGAACTGAATTTTGAGTAATTTGCACAACTCAGACCTAAAAACCCACTGTGGCTACGTCCTGAGCTCTCTTCTTTCACAACACGCTGAGAAACAGCCTGGATTGCGGTCTGTTGCTGCCCCCTTGTGGACACATCAGAATGCTCTTGGAGACACAAACTCAAGAACTCCCAATGTAGTCTGATACTCAGAAACACGTCACTTCACTGAAAATAGAGCAGCTGGGGAGGTGGCACAGTGGTGGGGCGCAGGTGTTGGCTGTGTGGGGTCCTAGGTTCAACCTCTGCCCCTCCTGTGCTGGCTGCTGCTCTGAAGCCCTTTCCCTCAGGACACAGATAGATGGTGTTTATGTGGATGGATACCGGCTGGACTGCTCAGCAAAAGGGCTGATTCTCTACCAAAAAAACAAAACAAAACAAAACAACAATAACAAAAAAAATGATGGGGCTGGACAGTGGTGCAGGCAGTTGAGTGCACATGTTACGATGCACAAGGTCCCAGGTTCAAGGCTTCAGGCCCCACACACAGGAGGAAGAGCTCATTAGTGGTGAAGCAGTGCTACATCTTTCTCTTGAGAGATATCCCCTCAACTTTTCTCTGTCTCTACCTAATAAATAAAGAGGAAGAGGGGAAAAAAGTCACCAGGAGTGATGGAGTCATTGTTCAGGCACAAAAACCCAATCATAAATCTGGTGGCAAAAATAAATATGAAAATAAGAAATAAAATCAAGGCATCCCAGAGGGAGCAGCACCCCTTCTGGTGGGGCTGTGCCCACAGAGAGCCCGGATGTCAGGAGGATTCAGAAGGATGGTCAGGAGCACACTCTGTGTGATATTCTCACTTTCATCACTGATATTTTATTCCATTATTTTGATGCTATTGTGGGGAAAATTAGGAAATTTCCACAGTAGAAAAAAATCAAGAAGTGAGAGAATTGTAAACCCTTTGCTTTCAGAAGAGTGAAATGCTTAGTGTGTGTTTAGACCCAACTTCAAGATTAAAACGGTTAGGGTTGCAGGGGACTGTGTGTGTGTGTGTGTGTGTGTGTGTGTGTGTGTGTGTGTGTTACTGTGTGATACACCAGTCTAATGCTAAAATTAAGGGAGGACAGAGCCCTCTGTGTTGAGTCAGCTTCCTGTGTGAGGTGATGCAGTGCAGGAAAGAAAATGAGGGCCCAGAAGCCAGAAGAAGAGTAGACCTTTAGGTCTCTCTCTCTCTCTCTATCTCTCTTTCTTTTTTTAAATATTTATTTATTTTCTCTTTTTGTTACCCTTGTTGTTTTTCATTGTTATAGTTATGATTGTTGTTGCTGTTGATGTCATCATTGTTAGATAGGACAGAGAGAAATGGAGAGAGGAGGGGAAGACAGAGAGGAGGAGAGAAAGACAGACACCTGCAGACCTGCTTCACCGCCTGTGAAGCGACTCCCCTGCAGGTGGGGAGCTGGGGGCTCGAACCGGGATCCTTATGCCTATCCTCATGCTTTGCACCAAGTACGCTTAACTCGTTGTGCTACCACCCGACTCCCCTCTATCTCTCTTTCTTTCATATTTACCTTAAATTAAAAGTGAAAATGTGTCACCAGGGCGGTGGCACAGAGGACAAAAACTTGGATTCTCAGCATCACACATGCTCTGGTTCCCTCTCTTTCCTCTTCTCTCTTCTATCTCTCCTATTAATAAAAAGGTTAATTAAAAATAAATAAAATGGGAGCCCAGGCAGTGGCACACTAGGTTAAGTGCATACACTACACTGCACAAGGACCCAGATTTAAGCCCCTGGTCCCCACCTGAAGGGGGAAAGCTTCACAAGTGGTGAAGTATGTTAGCGAGCAAACTCAAACCACCATCCACTGCAAGGAAGCAAAAGATGTTTATTTAAGAATTCGAATCCGGGCCAAGAGGTGACTGACAGCAGTCCACCAGCTTGACCCTGAACAAGGCTCAAACCACACAATTTATAGGATTCTAGAGTACATTCTGGGTGGAGAATATGCAAAACTAGAATTCTATCACACACTCAATAGCATTTTACAGAAAACGCAGGATCCAATCATTTCAGACATTGCAATACCCTAAGCAGCCTATAAGAATTGTCTAATTTCAAGCCTTTATGCAAAATAGGGTCACCACACTTTCTCGTTGTCAGCTAAGACCACCGGCTATCAGCTCCCTCGACCCTGAGCAAGTGGTTGGGTTTCAAGGACTTGGTTAGACTAGCTATTCTCTTTAAGACAAACAACAGGTGGCTTACATCTTGGTGTGTGGGTTTCTTTTTGGCCCCCCTTTTTTACAGGAATTTTCCACTGCAGGCAGAAAAGCAACTATACTTACAACTCATGCTTAAAATTTTACTTAAAGCAATTCTAGAGTTACTGCTTCTAACAAAGTAGTGCTGCAGGTGTCTCTCTGTCTCATTCCCTCTGTCTCCCCCTCCCCTTTCAACGTTTCTCTGTCTCTAAATAAATAAATAAATAAATTTTAAAAAATAAAATGGGGTGGGGTGTAGGTGATGGTGCACCCAGTTAAGTGCACATAGTACTAAGTGCAAAGACCAGAGCAAAGATCTGATTTTTTGAGTCCCCACTCCCCACCTATGGCAGGGTAGAGGGAGGGGGTGCTTCACGTCCAGCAAACCTCTCTCCCTCTTTCTCTCTCTCCTGTGAAGGAAGATTCAATGAAAATATCATGTAAAGCACTGCATACAACCTGGAAAAGTGAACAACTAGGCAAGACCAAGGGGAGGTCCACTGGGAGGAAGGCCAGCCAGCCAGGGGCCCTGCTGTGTTATGTCCACACCTTGTGGACACAAAGTAGAATGCACCTTACTGGAGTCTAGGGCCAAGCAAAGGTCTCTTGTATTTCTCTGAATAGTGTCTTCATTTTCTTTTCCTGACACAGATCCAGTGAGAAAGACAGAGAGAAATGCCAAAACACAGTTCCACTCACTAAGTGAGGTGCTGGCGATTGAACCTGGGTTCTTGACCCCAGGAATGAAAATATTTTGCATAACTACTAGGATGTCTCCTAAGACCAAGGTCTTCTATTTTCCACATTCATTTTTTATTTGATTTTTATTTTTAGGAACTAGACACAGGTATAAAGAGAGGAAGATGGTAACTACTAAGCTATCTATCCAGTCCAAGGTCTTCTTTTTAAAAAACATTTTTATTATATTTTATTTGTTATTTTTAGTAATGAGAGAGAACAGAGAGAAAAAGACCATAACACTGTTCAGCTCAGATTTATGGTGGATCTGAGGATTGAACCTACAGCCTTTTGTATAACCATTATGCTATCTCCCCAACCCACCTGCCTCTAAGTACTCTTTCTTTATTGGGGAATTAATGTTTTACATTCAACAGTAAATACAATAGTTTGTACATTTATAACATTCCCCAGTTTCCCATATAACAATACAACCCCCACTAGGTCCTCTTAAGTATTCTTTTTTTTTTTTTTGCCTCCAGGGTTATTGCTGGGGCTCAGTGCCTGCACCATGAATCCACTGCTCCTGGAGGCCATTTGTTGCCCTTGTTGTGGTTATTATTGTTATTGTTGATGTCATTCGTTGTTGGATAGGACAGAGAGAAATGGAGGGATGAGGGGAAGACAGAGAGGGGGAGAGCAAGACAGACACCTGCAGACCTGCTTCACCGCCTGTGAAGCGACTCCCCTGCAGGTGGGGAGCCGGGGGCTCCAACCTGGGTCCTTACGTGGGCTGGTCCTTGCGCTTGGCATCATGTGTGCTTAACCCGCTGCCCTACCGCCGGACCCCCGCCTCTAAGTATTCTTTCAATACAAGTCCACAGATTGTTAATTTGTGCCCAGAACTAAGGAGCCTGCCAGGTGACTCAAGGTAGGACAGTGATTCTTAGCATCTGAGAGCCCCAGTTTGATTCCCTGCCCTTCGGAGACCTACCTGCTCTTACCACCTCTCTCTAATTACTGGGATAAATACAGAAAGTTTTTTTTTTTTCCCCAGTAGGAAAGAGTGAATTCCTGTGTATCGTGAGGAAATCCAAGCTCTCCAGATCTCTGGCCAAAGAGGAGAAAGTGACTCACTTCCACTTGCTCTATGGACTCTGCCTTTTCCAGCACTGAACAGTCCTCTAGCTAATTAGATTTCCATCTCTTTCTCTCTGATATGTTTCAAAACGGCAGCAGGTTTGGTTGTAAAATCTTCAAGATTATATTTGTTTATTATTATTTTTGTTTATTATTTTTTTAAAGATTTATTTATTAGAAAAGTAGAAGTAGAGAAAGAATCAGACATCACCCTGGTACATGTGCTGTCAGGGATTGAATGCAGGACCTCATGCTTGAGAGTCTAGTGGTTTATCCACTGTGCCACCTCCCGGACCACTATTGATTTATTTTTGAAATTTTTTTTGATATTACCTTTATTTATGTATTGGACAGAGAGAGAGCCAGGAAACAAGAGGTAAGTGGAGGACAGAGAAGGATAGAGACAGAGAGACACCTGCAACTCTGCTTCACCACTCACAAGGCTTTCCCCCTGCAGTTGGGGACTGGCGTCTCCAGCCCCGTCCTTGAGCATTGTAACCTGTGTACTCAACTAATATAGCCCCTTCTTGGCCCTAAGATTTTATTTACTATCTCATCACACACCAATAGTGCAACAGAGAGGAAGAGACAGAAAGTGAGGCAGAGAGAAAGAGATAGATAGACTAGATATATATAGAGAGATAGACCGACAGAAAGAAAGAAAGAAAGAAAGAAAGAAAGAAAGAAAGAAAGAAAGAAAGAAAGAAGCAGAGGACTCAGACAAAGCCAGATAAAGGTCAGAGGATCTCAGACTTCACAGTCCAAGGTCCTATGTACTGAACCCCCTCTTAGGACACATAAAAGCCTTTGTTTATAAATGAGGGGGGACAACTCAGTGCCTTACTGGTCAACAGCTGAAGGGAGGGAGTGAAGCCCCTTGAAGGATTCCAGCCTGTGTCACCTCCATCCTGACCCCAGGCACTGTGCTCACCTTTGTCAATTCAAAGCATGTGTGGTTGCCGGCCCAAGGACAAGCACCGTCCTCATCCTTCATTCTACCAGCTGAAGCCCCAGCACCACCTGTGCAGGTTCCTGAATATGTGCTTTCCACACTTTTTCTTGTCATTCTCATGTTTTAAAAGTCTTTTTATTTGTCTTCTCCCGCTTATATTACACTAATGTTACGGCTGGGGCTCTGTGGCCTCACTAAGAACCCAGGGATGATGGTGGTCATGGCTCCCAAGTGCCTTCCCCGCCCTCATCTGTCACTCTTTTTGTTTATTTATTTATTATTCATTTATTTGGGATGCATTGGATCGACCTTCTCGTGGTGCATCCCGTGAGTACCCATTCATTGGGGAAACTGACGATCCTCCCTAGCTGACTGAATCCACATGGATCCCAGTCACCTTCAAAGCCAGCAACAAGCAGCTCCTGACAGCTTTCAAGCTGTTGGTCCTGCTCTTCGAGTCCTCCAACTAATGTTGAGGGGCTGTCCTTTGCCAAACGAGTTCTTATTGGTCAATTGGCGATACAGCATCAGGCAGACGTTACCTGCCTACAAGAAACACATATAGCAGTCGATGAAGCTGCTCTATTCACCATCAGTGGATTCAATTTAATATGCTTGGCAAACTCTAGAAGAAGATTTATTTATTCAGTCACTTATTATTATTATTTTTACCAGTACACTGCTCAGCTCTGGCTTATGGTGGTGCAGGGGATTGAACCTGGACCTTTAGGTACCACAGGAAGGAGAGTCTTTTTTGTATAACCATGATGCTATCTCCCCAGCACCTTACCACCTCCCTCTCCGACTCATGGCTTCTCTCTAACTTAAAAGGCAAATTGAGTCCTTCACAATAGGAGGAATTCTGCACCTAATTCTGGAGATTCAGTGTTCATGAGGCAAAGGAACTGCACAGGAAACAGTAATAAGACTTTTTTAAATACCTTTTTAAAATTTATTTATTTTCCCTTTTGTTTCCCTTGTTGTTTTTTTGTTGTTGTTGTAGTTATTATTGTTGTTGTTATTGATGTCGTCGTTGTTGTTGGATAGGACAGAGAGAAATGGAGAGTGACAGAGACAGGGAGAAACCTTATTGATTTACTTATTGAACAGAGACAGAGAGAAATGGAGTGGGAAGGGGGAAGATAGAGAGTAACAGAGACAGGAAGACACCTGCAGCACCACTTCACAGCTTGTGAAGCTTTCCCCTTGCAGATGGCGACCTGGGTGTGAACCTGGGCCCTTGCTACTGTAACATGTGCGCTGACCCAGGTGCCCCACCACCTGGCCCCCGATAATACTTTTACTATTTATTAATTTACTTACTTATTTTCTCCAGGGTTATCGCTGGGGCTTGGTGCCTGCACTATGAATCCACTGCTCTTGGAGGCCATTTTTCCCATTTTGTTGCCCTTGTTATTACCCTTGTCGTTGTTATTATTATCGTTGCCATTGCTGTTGTTATTGCTGGATAGGACAGAGAGAAATCGAGAGAGGAGGGGAAGACAGAGAGGGGGACAGAAAGATAGACACCTGCAGATCTACTTTACCGCCTGTGAAGCGACTCCCCTGCAGGTGGGGAGCGGGGGGCGGGGGTCTGGAACCGGAACCAGGATCCTTATGTCAGTCATTGTGCTTCGCGCCATGCGTGCCCAACCCCCGATAATACTTTTTTAACGATTTATTTTGGGGAAATGGGTGGTAGTGCACAAGGTTAAGTGCATGAAGCACAAAGATCCACGCAAAGACCCCGGTTCGGGCCCCCAGCTCCCCACTTACAGGGGGCGTCGCCTCACAAGTGGTGAAGCAGGTCTGCAGGTGTCTTTCTCTCCTCTCTCAATTTCTGTCCTATCCAACAACAGCAGCAACAATAACATCTAAAATTTTATTTTTATTCTATTAATAGTAGGGAGATTGGTAAAGGAAGAGAGAAAGTGAGTAAGGCCAGAGCATCACTTTGGTCCTGCCAGTGCTGGGGATTAATCTCAGAACCCTAAGCCTGTGAGCCAAAACTTTGCCAATGCACCATTGCCCAGGCTGCCAGTAACAACTCCTTAAGCATATTCATTCAACACACCATAGGAAAAAGTGCACCAAATCTTTTGTGCTGTTCACGTGTTAAAATGCACACCTCTCACTACAAATTTTAGACATAACCTGGATTACAGTGTTTTTCTGCCACCTTGTGGACACATCGCAGAATGCATCTGAATAGAGAGCATGCAATCTTGCCTTGTAGGTATTTATTTATACACAGGCAAATGATTTTAACAAAGAGTGAATACAGCAATGTTAAGGGTGGACAGCAGGTGTTGAGTGAGCGAGATCACAGGGTCAGGCACGCTATCACCACAGGAGGCACCTGTGCAGGGGAGATTCACCAGAGGTGGAGTCGTGCTGTGGGCTCTTTCTCCCTCCCTGCCTTTCCCTCTCTCTTACATCCCATTCTTCTGTCCCCTCTCTTCATGCCTGATTTTTCAACCTCCATTAAGTTAAAAGGCAAAAGGTGTGGATAAGGATCTGTGGATTACCACAGATTCATAACCCTGGGCATACACTCATATCAAGATAAATAGTAAACAAAAGGGAATTAAATAGATAAAATAGTTTTTGGAGACAAATAATTCATCATGTCATAGGAAAAGGAACTCTTTTCTAAATAATTTTGAGGAACAGCATGTTAGAATCCACTGTGTGCAAAGGCTGAGCTCCCTCTTCCAGATGGTGATAAACAGCTGGGATTGCAGTGGTTTGCTGCCAATTTGTGGACACACTGCAGAATGCATCCGAATAGAGAGACATATACTCCCAACACTGTCCTAAGATCTTCACAGGATCACATATGACATCATTAAATAAACCCTAGAGTAGCTGAGGGGTGGGGTGGGGGGAGGTGGTGGTCAGCAGGGGTCTGCACTTATTGACTGTCTGAGGCCCCATATTGGGCACCCAGCCACCACGTGAGAGCACCTGCACTGGGGAAGGTTCATCAGAAGCCCAGCTGTGCTGTGGTGTCTCTCACCTCTGTCTCTCTCTCTCTCTCTCTCTCTCTCTCCTACATGCCTCTTCCCTATCTCCCTCCATCTGTGAGTCATGCCCTCTCAGCTAAAGGCAAAAAGAGTAGATCCAGATCTGTGGAACCAGCAGATGGCCTAAACTCAGCGACACAACCAATGGCAAGTAAGTTGTAAATCAATCATTAAATAAACAAAAAAACAATTGAGACCATTAAGTCACTCAAAATGGGAAAATAAAACTAGCACTGTTTCCTGGACTCACACGTTAAAACCTAGTGTGCACAGAGCTCTGGATGTGCGGCAATATGCCTAGAGACAACCTGTAGTGTGGTATTTTGCTGCCACCTTGTGGACACACCGCAGGATGCATATAAGCAGAGAATGGCATTTTAAAATGAGTCATCTCAATTATTTCTAACCGGCTGCTCTGTTCTCCTCCCTCTCTTAAAGAACAGCTATGTGTGATCCAGGGGAGCCCCCAGCCCGCAGGAGCAGGTGTGATGAGTGTGAGGACTCCGCCTCCAGCACAGAGGCCGTCTATCAGCTGCCTACAGCCACACAGGGCGAGGCAGTCGGCCTCCTCTCTGCTCTCTGCAACTGGTGCTCACTTTTTTTCCTTTTCTATCTATCAACTCAAGCTTATTTTTAAAAATATTTTATCTGGGAGTCGGGCGGTGGCGCAGCGGTGCAAAGAGTTAATGGACCGGCATTAGGATCTTGGTTCGAGCCCCCGGCTCCCCACCTGCAGGCGAGTCGCTTCACAGTTGGTGAAGCAGGTCTGCAGGTGTCTTTCTCTCCCTCTCTCTGTCTTCCCCTCCTCTCTCCATTTCTCTCTGTTCTATCCAACAACGACAGCATCAATAGCAACAACAATAATAACTACAACAATAATAACTATAACAATAAAACAACAAGGGCAACAAAAGGGAATAAATAAATAAATATTTTTTTAAAAAAAGAGAGAAAGAAAGAAGAAGAAAAGGAGGAGGAGGAGGAGAAAAGGAGGGGCAGAGGTACATAGCATAATGGTTATGCAAAGAGACTCCCATACCTGCGCCTACAAGATCCCAGGTTCAGTCCTCCACAGTATCATAAGCCAGAGCTGAGCAGTGCTCTGGCAAATAAATAAATAAGTAAAATAAAGAAGAAAAAGAAGAAAGAGAGACTGAGGAGAGATGCCTCATCTTGGCTCCCCTCTGGTGAAGTTCCCTGTGCAGTGCTTTCATGTAGTGCTGGGTTCTCATACTGAGGCCTGCTGTCCACCACTGAGCACCTCCAATGGTTGTCCCACTATTTAAAAAAATTAAATCTAGGGGCTGTGCAGTAGCGGTAAAGCAGGTCTACAGGTGTCTTATCTTTCTCCCCTTCTCTGTCTTCTCCTCCTCTTGATTTCTCTCTGTCCTATCCAACAATAATAATAACAACAACAACAACAACAATGGCAACAAAATGGTATAAAATGGCCTCCAGGAGCAGTGGATTTGTAGTGCAGGCACTGAGCCCCAGCAATAATCCTGGAAGCAAAAAAAGAAAAAAAGAAAGAAAAGGGACCTGGGGCTGCGCAGTTTAACTTGGTAGACCACAGACTCCAGCACATGGGAGCACCCAGGTCAAGGGCCGGGATCAAGTCTCTGCTCCCTAATGCAGGGGGGAAGCAGCACAAGTGGTGAAGCAGTGCTGCAAGCATTTCGCTATCTCTCCTTCCCTCCCTCTCCTTGTATATCCCCTTCCCTTTCCATTTCTATCTGTCACTATGAAAGAAAAAAGCCACTGTAGTGGTGGATTTGTCAGTGCAGGCACAGAGCCCCAGCGATAACCCTGGTGGCAGTAAAAAATTAAAAGAAAGAAACATACATTAAAAAATCATTTTTAGGGGCCGGGTTGTGGTGCACTTGGTTGAGTGCACATGTTACAATGCACAAGGACCTAAGTTTGATCCCCAGTCCCCACCTGTAGGGGGAAAGCTTTGTGAGCAGTGAAGCAGTGCTGCAGGTGTCTGTCTATATCCTCCTCCCCTCTCAATTTCTGACTGTCTCTATCCAATAAATAAAATTTAAAAATTGAAAAAAGAAAAATAATTTTTAAAAATCACAGAAAGGGGGGTGGGGAAACAACACAGTGGTTCTGCAAAAGACTCTCCTGCCTGAAGCTCTGAGGTCCTAGGTTCAATCCCCAGAACCACCATCAGCCAGATTTGAGCAAGGCTATGGTCTTTCTCTCTGTATCTCTCATTAAAATAAAGCGAATAAAATCTAAAAATAGGGAAGCTTGTTGTTAAAATTCGTAGGCTCTAGCTGGCCGGGCTAGCTTCACGGGCGGGTAACAGAGACTCGAGGACACACAGCTGGGCAGGGAAGCTGTATTTCTTTATTCAGGAACAACGATTCATAAACTAAGACAAACTAATCACCAAACAGAACTCTGCTGTCTCTTTGCAGCAGCGCAAGCACTCTCTCCTACTCTGCCCCTCTGGAACTCTCAAACTCTGGCCCTCTCTCGGGGTTCCTAGGGGCGGGGCCAAGCGGGCCTGCAAAACAAACTGGACTGATCCAATTCTCTTGGCGGGGGAGAACTAGAACAACCCAATGTAAAGCATACAACAGAAGCTGAGTGGTAATGCAGTGGGTTAAGCGCACATGGTGCAAAGAGTAAGGACCTGCGTAAGGATCTGGGTTTGAATCCCCAGCTTGAAGGAGCTAGAAGGAATTATGTTAAGTGAGATGAGCCAGAAAGAGAAAGACAAGTATGGAATGATCCCTCTCACAAACAGAAGTTGAGAAAGAACAGAAAAGAACATGCAAAGCAGAATTTAACTGAATTTGGAGTATTGCACCAAAGTAAAAAACTCTGGGGGTGGGGTGGGGGGTGAGAGTAGATTTGCAGCTCTATTGTAGGAGTGTGGGGTAGGGACACAGACCTTTGGTGGTGGGAATAGTGTTAGTATACATTTCTATTAACTTATAGTCTTATATAACTTATAACTTATATAAGACTATAAGTTAATAGAAATGTATACTAACACTATAACTTATATAACTTATAACTTATATAAGACTCATATAAGACTTATAACTTATAAGTTAACTTATAGTCTTATATAAGTCTTATATTGGGATGCATTGGATCGACCTTCTTGTGGTGCATCCCGTGAGTACCCATTCATTGGGGAAACTGACGATCCTTCCTAGCCGACTGAATCCACATGGATCCCAGTCACTTTCAAAGCCAGCAACAAGCAGCTCCTGACAGCTTTCAACCTGACGCTGTTGACTGGCTACGGAAGAAGGGCAAACGCTAGAAGAAGAAATAGTCTTATAAATCATTATTTAATCAATATGAGAGGGGACAATAGATGGTATGGCTCAAGCTTTTTAATGTGTTGATTTCAGTTCTGAGTATATATTCCTTCAATCTAAGCACTTAAGGTTTCAAATGAGTAAACTAATTGAATTTTAACATCGGGCTTAAATTGTTCATGCATTTCTAATATAACCTTTTTTAAAAAAAAATATTAAGTCACCTATAATCTTAGACCAAAGAGACCAGAAGTAACCAACCAGTCGTGCAGTATATAAGATATCGTTATTTGTAAATAGCATTAAATGACAAATCATATATAGTCTTATATAGTACAATGAATCCTAACCATGGAATCTTCAAAGTAAATCAAGTTCCCAAATAACTTGGTAATAATAATAATAATAATAGTTATTATTATTATCTATTGCATTTTTAAACTCTAAGACGTCAAGGAACCTTCCTCATTCTCTGTAAACCCCCATTTCTCCCAGTTCTGGAAGCTTTGGGGCTTTGCTTGTTTTCCTTTAAGCTTCTCTTGTTCTACACCATTTGCTACTGCACCTGCTGATCTCAGCCAACTCCTTGCATCCAGTGCCACCTCAACATGTTTCACTTCAGACGACGCCCAGAGACTCCAGGCCTATGATGTCAACCCTCCATCCCCAATACTTTAGTGAGAACTTTCCTAGCTCTTAGGACTTCTCAGTTCCATTTCGGATGGTGCACTTACTAACAAATTTACAGAACCTAGATATAGAACCAGGGTCCGTGAGATAGGAAACATGTGCACATGTATCCACAAGTTGGGGGAAAATATATACCTTAAAGTAAAAGTAAGCAATAGTCTACAGTGACTCAATAAGTGCAGTAAGCAGGGGGTTGGGTGGTAGCACAGATGGTTAAGCACACGTGCAAAGCGCAAGGACTGGCGTGGGGATGCTGGTTCGAGCCCCTGATCCCCACCGCAGGGGAGTCACTTCACAGGCGGTGAAGCAGGTCTGCAGGTGTCTGTCTTTATCTCCCCCTGTCTTCCCCTCCTCTCTCCATTTCTCTCTGTCCTGTCCAAAAATGAATGACATCAACAACAACAATAGTAACCACAACAAGGCTACTACAACAAGGGCAACAAAAGGGGGAAAAAGGGGGAAAAAGGGAGTCGGGCTGTAGCGCAGCAGGTTAAGCGCAGGTGGCGCAAAGCACAAGGACCGGCAGAAGGATCCCGGTTCGAACCCCGGCTCCCCACCTGCAGGGGAGTCGCTTCACAGGCGGTGAAGCAGGTCTGCAGGTGTCTATCTTTCTCTCCTCCTCTCTGTCTTCCCCTCCTCTCTCCATTTCTCTCTGTCCTATCCAACAACGACAACAACAATAATAACTACAACAATAAAACAACAAGGGCAACAAAAGGGAATAAATAAATAAAATAAATAAAATAAATTTAAAAAGGGGGGGGGGAATGGCCTCCAGGAGAAGTGTATTCATGGTGCAGGCACTGAGCCCAGCAATAACCCTGGAGGCAAAAAAAAACAAAGTACAGTAAGCAAGTAGAAAGGCCTAAAAAAGACTCCATAAGGTACCTAATCAAATAGTTTCTAGATACCCTCTTCACCGACTCCCTATATCACTTCCCTCTATCACTCTAAGTCCAATCCTGTCAGATAAAGTTAGGACTACAAAAGGGCAAGAGACCAGCACACTTTAATGATGGCACTGTTGGTCACTACCAGGGCACCCCATCATTCAGGACCCTAGTCAGGGAATCCTGGGATTCCCACATAGATATGATGAGCCTAGACCTCTAACAGATGCCTCTCTCCATCATCACTGGTCCATCTCCTTCAGGAACATCATAAACGGTCTTGTGAGCCTCTATAAGATCTTGCTCTCAATGTAGAATAACAGTGGTAGCTATTGCCCCACTCTCTGAAGGGGGGCTGGGTCAACTTACTTTGTCACTTGAGGAAAACTGGTCCTGAAATGAGTGCAACCTAGAATATTCCTAGCTGTGACCAATTAGAGTTCAGACCGACAGGGATGCAGAGGTTACACAGGCTCCTGTGCTAAATATGAATAGACATGAGCCCTAAGTCAGATCGATGGAGTTAATGGTATTTATATACTTTTCCCATATTTGGGAGCTTCTCTCTATCCTGATCCAGATTTCTTGTCCTGTTCTCAACTCTGACACCATCTCCCCTGACAATACCTTTAGCTCACCTGCATGTTAGCCATCAGGCTCAGGCAAAAATTAGTAAAGCCATGGGCCCCTTGGAAATACACCTAAAACACTCCAATTTATTTTTCTCAAAACGGAAATCCTAAATCTCACCTGCTATATTACCTTGAGGTTCCTGATTATAAATTCGTTTTACTTTATATCTTAAAGCTTTCTAGCCACAAAGTTGCCCATGCTTCCATGATGCCAATCTGATTTCCCTGGGCAGACGACTTCCCCAATATGTCCTAGAACCTCACCTCCCCAGAGCCCTAGCCCACTAGGGAAAGATAGAAACAGGCTGGAAGTATGAATTGACCTGTCAATGCCCATGTCCAATGGAGAAGCAATTACAGAAGCCAGACCTCCCACCTTCTGCACCCCATTAAGATCTTTGGTCCATATTCCCAGAGGGATAAAAATAGGGAAGCTTTCAGTGGAGGGGATGGGATGTGGCACTCTGGTGGTGGGAGTTGTATGGAATTGTACTCCTCTTATTCCACAAGCTTATCAATCATTATTAAATCACTAATAAAATTTTTTAAAAGAAGAAATAATAAATAAATAAATAAACGATACACAACTGCAGAGGTGCTGAGTGATGGGCAGGCCTTGCACATCTGCGGCCCCGGGGTCTAGCACCGACCCCACACCAGAGAACCTGCACAGGGGAAGCAACACAGAACTTGGAGTTAGACTGTAGTTTCTCTCCTCTCTGTCTCTCTCCTGAAAGCATCTCTCTCTGCCCACCTCTTCCTGTCCCACTCACACCTTTGATCTAAATTCAAAGGACAAAGGAGCACAAATCAAATCAGGATCTATGGCATCCTTCAGGCATTTAGTTTTAGAGATACGTGAGATAAATGAATGATTTCATAAACTGTAGTCCTATCTTTTAAAGACTTATTTTTAAAAAGTATTTATTTATTCTCTTTTGTAGCCTGTGTTGTTTTATTGTTGTGGTCATTGTTGGATAGGACAGAGAGAAATGGAGAGAGGAGGGGAAGACAGAGAGGGGGAGAGAAAGACAGACACCTGCAGACCTGCTTAGCTGCCTGTGAAGCGACTTCCCCGCAGGTGGGGAGTCGGGGGTTCTAAGCGGGATCCCGCGCCAGTCCTTGCGCTTTGTGCCACATGCACTTAACCCGCTTGCGCTACCACCCGACTCCCTAAGGACTTATTTTATTATGTTCTAAGTATAATAGGGAGATTAAGAGAGGAAGAGAGAGAGGGTGGGACCAGCTGTGGTGGGCAATGCTGGCCTTTGGGGCAGGGACTGACCTGCTGTGAGTGCAAGTGGGAGCGTCCACGTGCCTGGACCTGGCCCACGTGGCCGTGCTGTGCAGATGCAGGACTCAGGCTGCCTGCCCAAGGGACACAGAGTGGGTGCAGGACTTCCCCTGTGGGCCTGACCAGGGTAGTAGGCAACCTTGTTCAGTGAAGAATCACTATGTTTACATGGTGCGGCAGTGGCAGGCAGCCTTCCACTTAAGTGCACATATTACCAAGTGCAAGGACCTGGGTTCAAGCCCCGCTCTCCATCTGCTGGTAGTGACACTTCACAACTGATGAAACAGGTCTGTATGTCTGTCTTTTGTTCTCCCTCTCTACCTCCCACTCTTTTCTCAATTCCTGTCTGTCCTATCTAATAAAAAATTAGAAAGAATAAAAATTTTAAAAAGAAAAAGGAAAAGAAATATTAGGGTCGGGTGATGGTGTACCTGGTTGAGTGCAAACATCAGAGTGCACAGGACACCAGTTCAGGCCCCAGTTCCCACCTGCAAGGGGTGGGGGGAGCTTCACAAGCAGTGAAGCAGCGCTACAGGTGCCTTTCTGTCTCTCTGCTTCTCTCTGTCTGTATCCAAAGTAAATAAGTAAACACAACATTTGTTTTTTTAATTTTTTTATTTATAAAATGGAAACACTGACAAGACCATAGGATAAGAGGGGCACAATTCCCACCACCAGACCTCTGTATCCCATCCCCTCCCCTGATAGCTTTCCTATTCTTTATCCCTCTGGGAGTATGGACCTATGGTCATTGTGGGATGCAGAAGGTGGAAGGTCTGGCTTCTGTGATTGCTTCCCCACTGAACATGGGCATTGCCAGGTCGATCCATACTCCTAGCCTGTCTCTCTTGGTGGGGCAGGGCTGCAGGTGTCTCTTTGTCTGTCTCCCTTTCTACCTCTCCTTCCTCTCTCAATTTCTCTGTCTTTATCCAATAATTAATTAATTAATTAATTAAAAAATAGAAAAAAAGATAGTTTGGGGGGGAATATGGGTTGTCAAAAATTTCTGTTCTGTTTCAGTTGTTTGCATTTAACAAGTCAATTTTTTAAAAAGGTATTTATTTATTCCCTTTTGTTGCCTTTCTTGTTATATTGTTGTAATTATTGTTGTTGTCATTGTTGGATATGACAGAGAGAAATGGAGAGAGGAGGGGAAGGCGAGAGGGTGAGAAAAAGATAGACACCTGCAGACCTGCTTCACCACCTGTGAAGCGATTTCCCTGCAGGTGGGGAGCTGGGGGCTCGAACTGGGATCCTTGCACCGGTCCTTGTGCTTTGCACCATGTGCACTTAACCTGCTGCGCTACCACCCGACTCCCAAGTCAGTGTTTTTAATGTATCAGCACAATGAAATGCCATCCACAAGATAAGTGGAAATAATAAACACATCAATTTATAGAGTTAAAGAAGTGCTCTAGTAAGGGCACACAAACCAGAAGCTGTGCAAAGAATTATATTTTTAATTCTTACAGTGCATGTTAGAATTCTATTTTTTACAAGCAGAAAATTTCATCATACAGACCCTGATGATCCTACCTAAGCCTGAATTTGTTGGGGCTTGAGCTGACATGGTATTTTTGCCCTTGACTGATGGGAGCCATTCATGGTTAACTTCGCCATCAACTTTTTACACAGGAAAAGCAACAACCTGGGGCAGTTTGCACAAGAGGGCTCCCTGATCACACCCACCCTGGGGGCCCAGGGCTCTACAGCACTGTCATATAACAAAACATCAGCATTTACCAAGCAGGGGTCCTCTGCTCTCTTTCTATTCATGGCTTCAATTAATAATTAGTTCCCTGAAAAATGAGCCAATCTGTTTCCTGGAGGGCCAGAAGCTTGAGTACAGCCAATTAGCATCTTGGTGGTGGCTGCCTTGGGAATTGAATTTAGTCTCACGGCCCATTTAAGATCTGCAAATATTGTTGCCTCTTCAAGAGGAAAGTCATGATTGTTAAATGAAGGGGAGCCCTGGGGACCCATATGCTGAGGCCACTCTGCATGGCAGGCTGGACAGGGACCCTGGGTCCAGGGCTTTTGTCTGGTCCACATGCCCACTCTATTCTTCTCTGAGGCCTCAGCAGCTGGTGCCTGGCAGCCAGATCCCAGCCACCCGCAGGGGGAGTGGCAGCTCTGCCCCCCTGCAGCCGCACACTCAAGTAGGTCTTTTGTCTGCTTTGAGGACGACACCCCTGCTCATTCCCAGTTGGCCTCTGCACAAAGGGGGTGTCTGCAGCAGGCAGGCTGTGTGCACTACACTCTATTGAGGGGCGGGGCTGCAAGCAGGCACTCACAAGTCGAGTCGTTCCTTTCAAGGAATGTGTAGGATGGCTGCAGGGCCTGGGAACTGGGGGACCGAGGTACAGGGTGTTGAGATTCGAGGAACTGGAGCACCCAGAGTCTGTGGGAGAAGTTGAACTGATCTAGGCCTTTCCTCACTCAGAAGCCACTCATGCTTGACAATAGGAAATGCTTTTTAAAAAGAAATTCCTAGGCTTCCTCCATTTAACAACTGTTGAAAGGAGAAAACTAGGTGAATCATGTTGATGTAAACATGTGCTCTTCTCTTATCTTGTAAAAAATGTTTTACTTGTTTTCTTTTTGTTTTACGAGAGAGAAGGGGGGGAGAGAGAGAGAGAGGGACTGACTGACTAGGGGGTTGGGTGGTGGTGCACCTGGTTGAGCACACGTATTACAATGTGCAAGAACCCAGGTTCAAGTCCCCCTCCACCACCACACCCCTGTCGCCACCTGCAGGGGGAAAGCTTTGTGAATTGTGAAGCAGGGCTGCAGGTGTCTCTATCTTCCTCTCTATCTACCCCCTTTTGTCTCAATTTCTGGCTGTCTCTATACAGCAAATAAAGATAATACAAAAATAAGAGAGAGGGAGGAGGGAAGAGACACTAGAGCCCTGCTCACCTCTGGGTGATGGAGTTGTTGGGGATTGAACCTGGGACCTTAGAGCCTCAGGTAGGAAAGTCTTTTGCAGAACTGTTATACTGTCTTCCCAGCCCTCTAATCTTCTTCTTCTTCTTTTTTTAAATATTAAGTCATTTTATGGGGGCGGATGGAGGGTTGGAGGGTATAATGGGTTACAGTACAGTTGTTGACACATGCCTACAGTTTCTCATCTCCCTAGGATAGGTGCTTGCAAAACACTCTCACCTCCAGCTTGGGTCCTTTTCCATCTTGCACCAGGACCCCAAAGCCACCCCCACCCCGCCCCCAAGTTCTGCCCTGCTTTCCCCAGAGCCTGCTGCTTTGGTGCAATACACCACACACTGTCCAAGTTTCACCCTGTGTTTTTCCTTTCTGTCCTTGTTTCTGAAGTTCGCCTATGAGTGAGACCATCTCTTTTTGGGTTATGTCACTTAACACAATGCCTTCAAGCTGCATCCTTTTCCAAGTGGTCATCGCTCACAGCTGAATGTCAGAGAGGGATGAGGACTAGCTCATTCAGGAGGGCAGCGGCCTTCCGTGTGGGCACCCGGGTGTAGACCCCAACACCACGTGAGAATGCTGTGGCCTGGGGAGGTGCCAGTGCTGTCCCCTACCACCAAGTAAGAAGAATAAAAAGAGCTGGCCTAGGAGACGTGAAGTTCTGCATGTGAGGTTCCATTGCCGAAACAGCCTTCAGGAGTTGTGAAGAACAGCCCTTAATGGTACCAACAGTAGCACTGAAGCAAAATGCTTAGCCCCTGCCTGCCGTGTGTCCTGTGTCTGTCCTTTCTGGTCCACCCCAGCTTCCACCTGTAGAGACCAGAGGTAGGTAGGCCCAGGCCCAGGCCCTGGCCCACGGTTATGGTGGCTCCCTTACTGTGCTACAGGGTACCCTCCTCTGCCTCCAGGTGGGAGCTCTTCCTCCTCTTCTGCCTTTGGACTTGACCTCGCTGTCCTGGGGACATGTGAGCCTCAGTCCCAAGCTCTGCCTCCAGCATTCCTGGGGGGCAGAGTGCTTCCCATAGGAGGAGTTGCCACACTCCACCCTTGTCCCCACATCTGATGCACCCTGAGTGGGGGTGTGAATGAGGAGCAGGGCCGGCGGAGGTGGGTCTGGGAGATGGCCCCAAGGCCCATGACTTTGTTGAGGGGGATGATATCAAAAGCAATGCTGGCAGTGTGGTTGGGGTGCTGTGCCCTACTCCAGTCCCCCACTTGGTATACTGACCTTTTGTCCTCCCTGTGTCTTGTTAAGGCCCTTGCTGCTCACACAGGCTCAGGAGATTCTGACTGTGGCAGCTAGAAAGCCCATGTGGATGGAGCCAGGCAAGGTCCTTGTCCCTGGGACTCACTAAGCTGCCCAGATGCACTTCCTGATGAGGAAATGTTGTTAAAATTTGGAGGCTCTTGCCGGCCGGCTAGCTTCAAGGCGGGTAACAGAGACGCCGGCTGGGCAGGGAAGCTGTATTTCTTTATTCAGGAACCACGATTCATAAACTAAGACAAACTAATCACCAAACAGAACTCTGCTGTCTCTTTGTGGCGGTGCAAGCACTCTCTCTCTTACTCTCGAACTCAGAAACTCTCCAACTCCGGAACTCTGGAACTCTCGTACTGGGGAACCCTCTGAAAGTCTGGCCCTCTCGAACTCAGGAACCCTCTCTCTCACTCTGGAACTCTGGCGGGTTTCCTAGGGGCGAGGCCAAGCGGGCCGCAAAATTAACAGGACTGATGCAATTCTCTTGGCGGGGGAGGACTAGAACCCAATGTAAAGCATACAACAAGGAAAGGTCTGTGCTGGGAGAGAGCAGGCACAGGCTGCAGTCTGTCTTTCTGTCCTGGGCTGTGGGCTCAGGGCAGTGGGCAGAGAAGGCTGTAGAAGGGGGCAGAGAAGGGCAGTGGGTCAGCAGAGCTAGGCTGGGGCAGGCAGGATCATGAGCAGCACAGGTTAGTTCTGGGGGCGGCCTTAGGGCCAGAAAAGTGATGAAGATGTGTGTGGGGGTGAGCCCAGGCTTCCCTGTGGGATCTGATCAGTCCTGAACATATTCAATGGCTGTGGAGTAGACAAATCAGAAGAAACACAACACTTTATTGTCACTTACATGAAAAGGAAATAAATAACACCACAAACAAAGTATAGCATCATGGCAACATTAAGGAAGTAAGAAATGCATAGCTTGTCTTCGGTGGGTGAGGTGAGCTCCTGAGGGGGAGCAGGGACTACAGGACTGTCCCCAGCTGGCAGGGAGGGCTGGGTGCTGGGACCCCAGCTCTGGCCCTGAAGGGGCTCTGCAGATGGGGGTTCTGGGACCTCTGCAGTCTGGGTGGCTTCACTGGCTGTTTCTGGACAGGTCAGCTGAGCCTCCAGAGTCTCCGAGTCAGCAGGTGCCAGTGTTTGCAGCCCTGGAGCCCCAGCTGCTGGTGGCTTTGCCACTGACCCTGGTGGTTCTGTAGCTCCAGTGAATCCTGACTGGGCCTCGGCACCTGCAGCCGGGTCCTCGGAGAGTCCTGGAGCTGGAACCAAAGCTGTCAGCTCCACACAAGCTACTAGAGACACATGAGGAGAAAAAAAAAAATCAGGTATAAGCCAGTTCCCATGTGCTTTCCAAGGCCAGACCCATCCCAGGCCTGGCAGGAACTCCCCCGCCCCCCAGGGTGTCTTCCCTGCTGCTCTCCTAGGGGCTGAGGCCTCTCTCTGTTCCTGAAGCAGGGCCTGCTCCTAGGGGTTCTCTGTGTGGGCAGTGAAGCTCCCCATTCCCTCACAGCCCCCTCACCTGCAGGTTCTGACCCCAGAAGCTGCAGGCTCCCCAGTGGGGTCCAGTGCAGGAGGATGGGGCAGGCCTGGTGCCCGGCAAAAGGGTCATTGGCAGTGGCTGCAGAAAAAACACCCAAATGTCAACTCCCCAGGACTAGGGGGAAGCCCCACCCCACCCCAGGACACCTTTCCTGCTGCTCCCTCAGGGGGCTGAGGCTTCTCTCTGCAGCACCAGCTCCTGGGGCTCCTTCCTAGGCTTCCAGGAGCCCCTTACCCTTGGGTTCTGCCTGCAGGTGGCCCCGGTTGCTCAGTGGGGTCCAGTGCAGGACAGGGCGGGTCCAGCGGCAGGTGCAGGGGTTTTCAGCTGTGGCTGCAGAAAAATCACCCATGAGTCAGTTTCCGTGTGATTTCTAAACTCAGACCCCATTGCAGGCCTTGAGGGGAGACCTGCTCCTGTTCCCCTCCCCCAGGATGCCTTCTCTGCTGCTCCCACAGGGGCTGAGGCTACCCTCTGCAGCACCAGCTCCTGAGGCTCTTCCCCAGGGCCAGGGAAGCCCCCACCGTACCCCAGCCCAACTCAGGGTCTCACCTGTGGGCTCAGAGTCCAGGACACCTGGCTTCTCAGAAAGTCTGTGTAGGTGGCTGTCATTGGGAGGGGCTTGAACTGTGGGGACAGCTCTGCCTGCTGCCCAGGCAGAGGGCCTTCCCTCAACATCCAGAGAGCCTTCTGAGGAGGAGTCTTTGCAGGGGACCATGGGGTGCAGGCTGAGCTGGTCCCTCTCAGAGAGGGACCTCAAATCCCTGCTGGAGATCTCCTGCAAACATCTGTACACAGGTTTCTGCAGAGATGATGCCACAGTGGCCAGGCCTTAGAGCCTCACACAGCACTGCCCCCCAGAACAAGGGACACCCCTCTAGTGGGGACAGACACCCCAGGACAGAGACACCCCTCCAGGGGGAACCAATCTTCCAGGAAGATGGATTCCCCACCCCAGGACAGGGAAACCCCTCTAGGGGGAGAACAGACCTCCAGGACAGAGACATCCCTCCAGAGGAGACAGACCTCTAGGACAAGGATACCCCTTCAGGAAGGCAGACCCCCCAGGATGAGGAACACCTCTCTAGGGGGAATATACTAGAGGGAAGGGGCCACCCCAGTCCCCTATGCTGCCAACTAGCCCTGACTTAGAGTGTGACCATGACCCCCCTTTCCTGATTCAAGGACTGGCCTTCCCGCGTGTGTGTGTGTGTGTGTGTATGTGTGTGTGTGTGTGCACACACACACATACACACACACACACACACACACACACCTCTTTCTGTGACAGCGTGTGTGTCTCTGTGTGTGTGTGTGTGTGGAGACAGGTCTGTCCAGCCTCACCCTGTGCTGACAATGGACATACCCAGCCTGTTACCTCTGCCTGAGGGTAGCAGCATGGGCAGAGCTGCCCCAGGTGGCTCCTCAGCCACAAGCTCAGTCCAGTCACTCTTCCCCGGTAGTGGGATCTGCTCAGCCTGGGGCCTGAGAGGCCTGAGGGGCCCTTCTCACGTGAGAGCATCTTCTCTCAGCAGCTCTGAAGCCAAACAGCTGGGGAGGGTCTATGTGTGGACAGAATGTGGTTGCCAGGGGACCAGGGTTCCAAGTCCGTTGGGGTCCAGCCCAAGGTGGTGAGGTCACTTCCTGGGTGCCCTGCCCTGAGCTTCCTCCCTAGAGAAGACCCTCCCCACAGGGCCTCATGTGGGCTGATGACAGCTCACCTCCCACACACACCCCTGCCATCACATACACTCACAGTGACACCCCCAGACATTACTTACCCCCAGGAAGGGTGGGGACAGCCAGGCCCAGCTATGAGATTCAGCTTTGGGGCAGACTGCCACCTCCCTGTTCAGTGTTGAGACACTGGAACCCTCATGGCTCTTGGACTCCCATGTCCATGTGACAGGACCATCCAGTTACAGGAGTCACCTGCACACACCTGTAACCTGGGAGCCATCTGGTCCCCAGGGAATCACATACACACACTGAGGTGAGATGTGGGCTGATGATGGCATACTCACAGGCCTGGGCCTGCTCTGGGCCCAGGGGAGGCACTGTTCTCCTGTCTGCTGCCCAGCAGTTTCTTTCTTTTTCAAGTTCTTGTGTATCAGATCTCTGGATTCCACATATTAGTGAAACCATCTGGCCTTTCATCTCTTGACTTACTTTGCTAAGCACAATCACCTCTAGTTCCATCCATTTTGTCCTAAAGGACATAAAGTCATCTTTTTTTTTTTTTTTTTTTTAGTACAGAGTAGTATTCCATAGAGTATTTGTGTTCTATAACTTCCAGTCATCTGTTGATGGGAATCTAGGCTACTCTCAATTTTTGTCTATTGTGAATAATGCAGCTATGAACACAGGGTTGCATGTGTCCTTTCAATTTAGTCTTTTAGATAAATGCCTAAGAATTATTTGTTTAAGGACTCTCCATACCTGTTTGCACCAGCAGTGTACCAAAGTTCCCTTTTCTCCACAACCTCTCCAACACCTGTTAGTTTCTGTTTTATTGATGTAAGTCATTCTCACAGGTGTGAGATGGTATCTCAGTGTTGTTTTAATTTGCATTTCTCTAATGATAAGTGGAACATTTCTTCATGTGTCTGTGAGCCAAGTGTATCTCTTCTTTAGAAACTTATCTATTCAGCCCTTTGGCCCACTTTTTACGGGGTTATTGTTTTCTTGAGCTGTATTAGTTCTTTATAGATGTTTGGGATCAGTCAGTTGTCAGATGTGTGATGTGAAAAGATCTTCTTCCATTTACTGGGCTGTCTGGTTATCCTTGTGTAGTTTGCTTTTGACTTGTAGAAGCTCTTTAGTTTCATATAATCCCATTGACTTACACTTGTTTTCATTTCCCATTCCCGGGGGCTGAGTTCCAAAGTACATCTTTGATGTGAAGGTCCCGCAAAGTTTCACCAACATTTTCTTCTCTAAATTTTAGAGTTTCTGTTCTAGTATTCACATCCTTGATCCATTTTGATTTCATTTTGGTGTATAGTGTAAGTTGTGGTCTTGTTTCATTTTTCTACATGTGGTTGTCCAATCAAAATTTTTGTTATTAGTGAATTAACAGTGTTTTACAAAACTACAAGATTTCAATGGCATAATATCACACTCATGCATGGTGTACATAAGTCAAACCACACTCTACCACAGTTCTGTGCACCGCCCCCCATCTTCTTCTTCTTCTAGCGTTTGCCCTTCTTCCGTAGCCAGTCAACAGCGTCAGGTTGAGCCTGATGTAAAGTTTCGAGACCTCCTTTGAACCTGGAGAGGTGGCAGTCGTTGACTATGTGGGTCATAGTCTGTCTGTAGCCGCAGGGGCAGTTCGGGTCGTCTCTGGCTCCCCAGCGATGGAACATAGCGGCGCACCGGCCATGGCCTGTTCGATAGCGATTGAGGAGGGCCCAATCATAACGTGCTAGGTCAAAGCCAGGTTGACGCTTGCAGGGGTCTGTGATGAGGTGTTTGTTCTTTACCTCAGCTGACTGCCAACTCTGTTTCCAAGAGTCTGGAACAGAGAAGTTCAGTGTAGACGTAGGGAACCAGATTGGATGACGAGACGTCAAGCGTTGGACAGGGTGGGCGAAGATATCCGCGTATATTGGCAGGTCCGATCGAGTGTAGATGTGGGAAATGAACTTAGATGATGCCGCATCCAGGCACACTCTACCACAGTTCTGTGCTCCGCCCCCCATAACCACTACAGATTCAGCAAAAATCAAAGAAACTTCTGGTTTTTTTTTTCATTTTTATTAGTGATTTAAATAGCTTTTACAGGGGAAATATCCTAAGGAACCCAACACATCCATCTAGACCTTCTAGAAGCTCTTTAAGTTTCTAGCTTTCCCAGGTCATATCTGATGTCCTACAAAAGTGGACAGGATAAAATGGACTGCTGGGGGAGATAAGCATGTTGTAAGGATGTGTACACATATGTTCTTGGAAGTACAATTTGTACTAGCCAAAACCTGGAAGCAACCCACCCAGGTGTTGAACACAACAACAGATGAGTGGCTGAGCAAGTTGTGGTCTATATACACAATGGAATACTACTCAGCTATAAAAAAAATGATAACTTCACTGTTTTCAGCCGATCTTGGATGGACCTTGAAAAATTCATGTTAAGTGAAATAAGAAACAGAAGGATGAATATGGGATGATCTCACTCTCAGGCAGAAGTTGAAAAACAAGATCAGAAAAGAAAACACAAGTAGAACCTGAACTGGAATTGGCATATTGCACCAAAGTAAAAGACTCTGGGGTACGTAGGTGGGGAGAATACAGATCCAAGAAGGATAACAGAGGACCTAGTGGGGGTTGTATTGTTATATGGGAAACTGGGGGTTGCATTGGATCGACCTTCTCGTGGTGCATCCCGTGAGTACCCATTCATTGGGGAAACTGACGATCCTTCCTAGCCAACTGAATCCACATGGATCCCATTCACTTTCAAAGCCAGCAACAAGCAGCTCCTGACAGCTTTGCTGTTGACTGGCTACGGAAGAAGGGCAAACGCTAGAAGAAGAAGAAATGGGAAACTGGGGAATGTTATGCATGTGCCAACTATTGTATTTACTGTTGAATGTAAAACAGTAATTCCCCAATAAAGAAATTAAAAAAAGAAAACTAAATCCACAAGGAATAAAAGAGAAATATAAATCAAAAGCCCAGTTCATTGTGAGTTGCACAGCCTACCTTATGCTTGGATTCTTGTGTGCTTAGAATTGCCTATAGTCCGTCTAGACCTTCTAGAAGTTCTTTAAATTTCTAGCTTTCCCAGGTCATATCTGATGTCCTACGAAAGTGGACAGGATAAAATGGACTGCTGGGGGAGATAAGGATGTTGGAAAATAAATTCTCATGGCTTTTTTCATATGCCATTGGAGTAGTTCTTTGCAATTAAAAAATAAATGCTCACCATCATTTTCATGCTGAGAAAAACAAATACATATTAGTAATTATAGTACTCATAGTCATAGCCACTACTCTGTATATTTCTTTTTTTTAATTTTTTTATATTTATTTTATTTATTTATTCCCTTTTGTTGTTTTATTGTTGTAGTTATTATTGTTGTTGTCGTTGTTGGATAGGACAGAGAGAAATGGAGAGAGGAGGGGAAGACAGAGAGGGGAGAGAAAGACACCTGCAGACCTGCTTCACCGCCTGTGAAGCGACTCCCCTGCAGGTGGGGGGCCGGGGTTCGAACCAGGATCCTTCTGCCCATCCTTGTGCTTTGCGCCACCTGCGCTTAACCTGCTGCGCTACAGCCCGACTCCCTACTCTGTATATTTCTTACATGCCAGGAAATGTTGGTATGCTTCTAATTCTGCTTCTAAAAACCCCTTCTGTTTCATTTGGTTTAATCCCCCCTGCTTAACACTGCATTCTATTTACATAACCACTGTATTCTATTTACATAACCACTGCAGGGCATTGGTTTAATCCCCACTGGTTCATGATGTCTTTTTGCTCCGCCCCCTCTCCTTGTCACACCCTGATTTTCACCAGTCACTTTTCTCTCCACCCTCTCTACATCACATCCTGTTTACACCCTACTTGGCAAGTATATTAGTTTTAGTTTAGTCTAGCTCGGCAGAGATTGTGCTGTGTCCTGCATGAATAAAGAGATACTGCGTACAGCTCAACCATGAGTCCCGGGTCATCTGTCTCCCGTCAGTGAAGCTCAGCCCAACAAGGAAATGTGCTAGATAAATTATATACAATAAATATATTTTCAAAATAAGCCTCCAAGAAAAGCTATTTCTAAAATCTCTAATTTATTAAGACTTACATGGTCAGAAGCTGTGTACATTTATTAAAGTATACATGAAACATATCTAAAATATTTTAATTTCAAGATAAAATAAAGTCAAATATTTTAATTTCCAAAAAAATAGTTTTTACAAAATTAAAAGATTTCAATTTGCTTTTTAAAAATATTTTTATTCATTTATTATTGGATAGAGACAAAGAGAAATTGAGAGTGAAGGCCAAGATAGGGAGAGAAACAGAGAGACACCTGCAACCCTACTTCAACACTCGTGAAACTTTCCCCCTGCAGGTGTGGACAGGGGCTTGAACCTAGGTCCTTCCACACTGTAATGTGTACACTTAACCAGGTGCACCACCTCCTGGCCCTGTAACATTTCAACTTTTGTGAGGACTGTGATGTATATTCCAGTAGTCTTATAATCTTATAAGCCATTGTGAAACCAAATATAAGATTATAGTCTTATAATCTTATAAGCCAAAATGTGAAAACAAATAAATGAATAGAAAAAACAAATTATAAGACTTCAGAAAAAAAGAAAAAAAGACGTCAGGAGTATAATCTTTTTTAAAAAAAAATTATATTTATTTATTTCCCCTTTTGTTGCCCTTGGTTTTTTTAATTGTTGTTGTAGTTATTATTGTTGTTGTTACTGATGCCGTCATTGTTAGATAGGACAGAGAGAAATGGAGAGAGGAGGGGAAGACAGAGAGGAGGAGAGAAAGATAGATGCTCATGAAGCTTTCCCCTTGCAGGTGGGAACTGGGGACTTGAACCTGGGTCCTTGCACACTGTAACATGTGCGCTCAACCAGGTGTGCCACCATCCAGCCCCCTCTGTGAGCTTTTTGATGGGTGCAGCAGCTTCTGCTTCTAGGTCATTTTTGGTCTTACTATACTCACTGCTGTGGTTGTTATTTATTTTTATCTTTATCTTTATTTTTTTATTTTATTTTATTTATTCCCTTTTTGTTCCCCTTGTTGTTTTATTGTTGTAGTTATTATTGTTGTTGTCGTTGTTGGATAGGACAGAGAGAAATGGAGAGAGGAGGGGAAGACAGAGAGGAGGAGAGAAAGATAGACACCTGCAGACCTGCTTCACCACCTGTGAAGCGACTCCCCTGCAGGTGGGGAGCCGGGGTTCGAACCGGGATCCTTATGCCGGTCCTTGTGCTTTGCGCCACCTGTGCTTAACCTGCTGCGCTACAGCCCGACTCCCTGTGGTTGTTATTTTTATGTACTTCCCCTGTAAAGTTCTTATGGTTAAAGTAGTCCCCAAAATTATCAGTGTGATCATAAGTAAAATGATAATTAGCTTCAGTTTTTTCCAAGACTTCCCACTTTGCAGGCAGCCTCAGTCTGCGTGGACTTTGTCAGGCAGGCACAGGCTTGACTTTGCCTCTGCTAGAGAGAGAGGAACTCTACTGCACTGCTGGAGGGAATGCAAATTGGTACAGCTATTACAGAGAACAGTATGGAGAATCCTTAAATAAATACAAATGGAAATGCCTTATGATTCAGCAGTTCCACTCCTAGACACACCCCCAAAAGATAAGAACCCCTATATTAATAGCTGCATTATTCATAATAACCAAAATTCAAAATTTGGAAACAACCAGAATGCCCTTTCACAGATAACTGCATAAATAAATTATGAGACATATACTCAATAGAGTATTACTCAGCACTAAAAAAGATAATACTGTGTCTTTGGGGATGAAATGCATAGAATTGGAAAAGATAATGCTTAGTGAAGTAAATAAGCAGGTAAAGGACAACTACAGAATAGTTTCGCAGAATACAGAGAATTAAACACACAAATGTGGGGGGGGGGGAGTCAGCCTATGGGGGTTGGGAAGTAGCACAGGGGGTTAAGCACACGTGGCACAAAGTGCAAGGACCGGCATAAGGATCCTGGTTCCAGCCCCCTGCTCCCCACGTGAAGGGGAGTCGCTTCATAGGTGGTGAAGCAGGCCTGCAGGTGTCTATCTTTCTCTCCCTCTCTCTGTCTTCCCCTCCTCTCTCCATTTCTCTCTGTCCTATCCAACAATGATGACATCAATAACAACAAGAAGAATAACTACAGCAATAAAACAAGGGCAACAAAATGGAAAATAAATAAATAAATATTTTCAAATATATATGTCAACTTATATGTAAGACTGCAGGAGAATCATAGTGGTTGTCTGAGGGGGGTGGGGTGGGGACACAGACTTTTGGTGATTGGAAAAAATACATAAAATAAAATTAAAAAAAAACCTCTTTAGGGGCTGGGTAGTGGCACACCTGGTTGAGCATGTGTATTACAATGTGCAAGGATCCGGGTTCAAGCCCCCGGCCCCCACCTGCAGGGGGAAAGCTTTACAAGTGGTAAAGCAGGGCTGCAGGTGTCTCTCTGTCTCTCTCCCTCTCTATCACCCCCTCCCTCTTGATTTCTGTCTGTCTCTATCCAATAAATAAAGATAATAGTAAATTAAAAAAAAAACCCTACAATTAAAAAAAAAACCTCTTTATAATAATGTGCATTATAGAAACACCATTTAAATAAGAAAACAAAAATGTATCCTACCACCCAGAGATTGTCATGGGTAAGCCTTGGCTTACCTAGCTTCCAATTTTGAATCATTTTGGTGACAATTAAAAACTGAACACAAGAATGCAAAGTCAAAGAGAAAAGCCAGCTCAGCATGTTGTATCAACAAGGGTACTGAGTATTAAAGTCAGGTATACTTTGAAAAATATTACAACAGCATATACCAAAAACGTTAGTAGGGTTTTATCTGGATCACAGACATATGGTGACCAAATATATACAGATAAGCAGGTCTGCAGGTGTCTATCTTTCTCTCTCCCTCTCTGTCTTCCCCTCCTCTCTCCAATTCTCTCTGCCCTATCTAACAATGACATAAATAACAACAACAGTAATAACTACAACAACAATAAAGAACAACAAGGGCAACAAAAGGGAAAACAAAGAAATAAATATGAAAAATTAATTAAAAAAATAAAACACAGAAGCAAACAAACTGTTTCTAAGACTAGTAAGAACTACGGTGGTTATTTTTGGGAAATAGGAGGGTGGGGATGTTGAACTTTGGTGGTGGGCGTGATGTGGAACTATACATGTAATCTTAAAATAGTATAACATGGGGGCCAGGACCTGCATAAGAATCCTGGTTTGAGCCCCGGCTCCTACGTGTAGAGGGGCTTGCTTCATGAGCAGTAAAGCAGGTCTGCAGGTGTCTTTCTCTCCCCTTCTCTGTCTTCCCCTCCTCTCTCTATTTCTCTCCATCCTATCCAACAACATCAATGGCAACAATAATAACAAGGGCAACAAAATGGGAAAAATGGCCTCCAGGAGCAGTGGATTCATAGTGTAGGCACAGAGCCCCTAGCAATAACCTTGGAGGCCATATATATATGAAAAATAATAAAGGCAAAACATAGATCTTTAAAAGAAAAATAATTTTACCACTAGAAAAGAATTAGGGATCAAATAGACCATTCGGTGTTAAAACACTGGACTTTGATGTTTCAGACCTGAGAGACTACAGGCCCAGTTTCTGTTGCCACCATGTGTCAGTCAAGCAGTGCTCTGGTCTCAATCTCTCCTGAAAAATAAATACATAAGTCTTTAAAAATAGATTACTTTTTTTAAAAAGATGAATTATATTTAGGAAATACTTGTAGTTGTTTCAAACGGATACAGAATTGTGAGCGTATGTGGAATCAGATAAACAGCTTACTTTGTGGTCTGGTGGTTATGTGGTTGCATTATGTTATTTTGGGTTCCTCCCTCAAAAAATAAAATCAGATTGTGATTTTGTTCCCTGACCTAAACCCGTGGGTGTTATAGGCGTGTGTGTATCACGCGGTCAGTTCATTGGCGGGAGGATTATGTCCCCAGGGGAATAAATGCAAAAGTCTCAAGGTACTTTGCTGCAGTAATCAGGACATTATTTATCTCTAAGCTGAAAGAGGGGATTGAATTCTTTAACAATGATCAGAAAGTGCTTTTAGGAAGATGCCTCTTCTACTAAACATTTCCTTCAAGTTGCAGTAAATCCTGTGTGACCTCTCATGCAGGTGACAACAAAGGGGACAGTCACATCACCGAACCCATGGAGGAAAAAATAAATGTATATGTTTTTTTTTTAAAAAAAAATATATATATATATGTTTATTACTGGATAGATACAGAGAGAAATTGAGAGGGGAGGGGGAGATAGAGGGAAAGAGGCAGAGAGACACCTGCAGTCTGACTTCATCAATCATGAAGCTTTTCCTCTGTAGCTGGTTGGCCAGGGACTTGAACCTGGGTCCTTACGCATTGTAATGTGAGCACTTAACCAGGTGTGCAACCATCTGGCCCTTTAGCACACTTTAAGAAAAATTATTTATTTATTTATTTATTAGTGGATAGAGAAGGATAAATTGAGAGGGGAGAAGAAGATAGAAGGAAAGAAACAGAGAGACACCTGCAGCCCTGCTTCAGCACTTGTGAAGTTTTCCCAGACAGTTAACTGGGAGATAACTCAGCCAGTTAGCGCACAGAGCGTGTGTGTCTGAGGCCTCTGGGGCTACACACTACTGAGTACTGCGCTGGTCTCTTTCTTCATAGATTAAATAAGTTTAAAATGTTTTAATTAATTAATTATCCATGAAAGAGAACAACATAGAGAAAGATACAGAGAAAGAGATCAGAGCACTGCTTGATTCTGCCTGATTGTGTTGCTGGGGGTTGAACCTGGGACCTGAGAGCCTCAGACATGAGAGTCTTTTGCAGAACCATTATGCTGTCTCTCCAGCCCCCAAATTTATATATATGTAATCTTTATCAGAGACAGGCTGGGAGTATGGATCATCCTGTCAATGTCCATACCCAGCGGGGAAACAATTACAGAAGCCTTCCGTCTTCTGCACTGCATAATGATCCCGAGTCCATACTACCAGAAGGATAAAGAATAGAGAAGTTTTGAGGCTGGGTGGTGATGCACCTGGTTGAGTGCACATGTTACAGTGTTCAAGGACCCTGGTTCGAGCCCCCAGTCCCCACCTGCAGGGGGAAACCTTTGCAAGTGGTGAAGCAGGGCTGCAGGTGTCTCTTGGCCTCTCTCCCTACCCTCTCGATTTCTGACTGTCTCTATCCAATAAATAAAGATTTAAAAAAAATAGAGAAGTTTCCAATGAAGGGATGGGATACAGAACTCTGATGGTGGGAATTGTGTAGAATTGTAGTCCCTTTATCCTGTGGTCTTGTCTATTATTATTAAATCAATAAAAACAATAATTTAGCTAACTGCTATTAAAATTATTATCTTTATTTATTTATTTATTGGATAGAGACAGACAGAAATCAAGAGGGAAGGGGGAGACAGAAAAGGAGAGAGAACGAGAGACACTTGCAGCCCTGCTTCACCACCCATAAAGCTTTCCTGCTATAGGTGGGGACCAGGGGCTGGAACCTGGGTCCTTGCACATTGTAACATGTGTGCTCAAGCAGGTGCGCCACCATACAGACCCCAAAATAAAAACTTTTAAAGAAGTTCAGATTCATAACCAAGAGTGCTAACTCTAGCAGACAGGCCTGGCCCTCACCAGCCTTGCTGGACTGTTAGCAGATGAATCACATGATCTTCTGCCAGCAAGCATGTCAGGACCTCCTCAGAATAACTAGCTGGCAAGGGACCCCTCTCCCTGCCCTGCCCTTCTGCTAGACCTGCAGGCTCTTCTTCTGGCTCGCCCTGTAGTCTCTGCTGTCATTATTTGGAATGAGGTCCCTACTTCCTTTCGGTCCTGAACCTGTGCCCACAGCAATCTAGTGGCTGCTATGGAGCATTTTAAACCTAGAACTCCTAGGTGCTGTCCAGGCTGGCCTGACCTCCTTGCTCCAGCCTCTGCCCAGCACAGGCAAACACAGACTGTGGGTCATTGGCAGGCTTATGCAAGTCGAGGCCTCACACAGCACCACACATCCTGAGAAGACAGGAGTTTTGGTACTGCTGTATCAAGGCAACGGCTGGAAAGAAAATCCAAATTCAACAGAGCCGTGTAAACTTCCTAAAGAGGACTTCAAAGCAACAGTCTTCAGAGTACTTATGGGTATGAAATTCAACAGAAGAGATCATTAACCAAATCAGGGTGGGTAAGAGAAAGTTCTAGATTAGCATCTAGAGCCTCAGTTTGCCCCACTGACTTTGGAATCCATGTCTAATATAGATTCTCCATAAGCACATAATTAAAGTATTCTGTTAGTTCATCTGATAGTCATTTGATGATTCAATCAGCCCTAGAAAGACCTAGAGGTATAATCTCTTCTTTTCCTCCAGGTATTCTAAGTCCTTTGTTGTTATTTCAACAATGAACACAGCTTTTAAAAACATTTTTTTTCAGCGGGTGTGGTTATGAGCGGAGCGTAGTTATTAGCAGGAGGACGAGGTTATTATTGGGGGCGAGGTTATTAGCGGGAGGGCGTGGTTATCAGTGGGGGGTCATGATTATTAGAGGGAGGATGTTGTTTGCCCAGCAAGGAGCAGAGAGTTGCCAGGTATTTTACTTACTTATTTATTTATTCCTTTTTGTTGCCCTTGTTTTATTGTTTTATTTATTATTGTTGTTGTCATTGTTGGATATGACACAAAGAAATGGAGAGAGGAGGGGAAGACAGAGAGGGGGAGAGAAAGATAGACACCTGCAGACCTGCTTCACTGCTTGTGAGGCGACTCTCCTGCAGGTGGGGAGTCGGGCTCGAACCAGAATCCTTAAGCGGGTCCTTGAGCTTTGTGCCACCAGCGCTTAACCCACTGCGCTACCATCTGACTCCCCCTCCCTTTTTTTTAATTGCCACCAGGGTTGTGAGGCTTGGTGCCTGCACTACAAATCCACTGTTCCAAGTGGCCACTTGTTCCTTTTCCTTTTTTTCTTTTTAGATAGAGAGAAATTGAAGAGGACGGATAGAGAGAGGGAGAGAGGGAGAGAGGGAGAGAGGGAGAGAGGGAGAGAGGGAGAGAGGGAGAGAGGGAGAGAGAGAGAGACACTTGCAGACGTGCTTCACTACTCATGAAGCAGACCCTCTGCAGGTGGGGAGCCAGGGAAGGGGAGTTCAAACCCTGGTCCTTATGCATAGTAAGGTGTGCTTAACCAGGTGCACAACCTCCTGGCCAGCCCTTTCTTTTTTTCTACCTCCCTCCCTCCCTCCCTCCCTCTCTCCCTCTCTTTCTTTCTTTCTTTCTTTCTCTTTTTCATTCTTTCCTTCTTTTACCCTCCTTCCCTTCCTCCCTCCCTTCCATCCTTGCTTTGTCTCCTTTCTTTCTCCCTCCCTCCATTCCTTCCTTCATTTCTCCCTCTTTCCCTCCTTTCCTCCCCCTCTTTCTTCCTTCTTTTTTCTCTTTTATTCATTCTTTCTTTTCCCTTCCCTTTCTTTCTTTCCTTCTTTCCCTCTCTCCCTCCCTCCTCTTTCTTTTTTATTTTATTTTATTTATTTATTCCCTTTTGTTGCCCTTGTTGTTTTATTGTTGTAGTTATTATTGTTGATGTCGTCGTTGTTGGATAGGACAGAGAGAAATGGAGAGAGGAGGGGAAGACAGAGAGGGGAAGAGAAAGATAGACACCTGCAGACCTGCCTCACCGCCTGTGAAGCCACTCCCCTGCAGGTGGGGAGCCGGGGTTCAACCGGAATCCTTATGTAGGTCCTTGTGCTTTGCGCCACCTGCGCTTAACCCGCTGCGCTACAGCCCGACTCCCTCTTTCTTTCTTTCTTTCCTTCTTTCTTTCTTTCTTTCTTTCTTTCTTTCTTTTGATTTTAGCTCCTGGATATGCTTATAATATGTGCTTATGATCTGATTATGATGCATTTGAAAGTGGGCCTCAATACAGAACAGAAAGACAGGAGATATAATAAAGGGTTGAGAATGTCTAGAAAGTTTGAGATAGTGCAGGTGGTTAGGACAGTGATGCAGGCTGGCCTTCACTGGGTGAGCAAGTGATAACAAGTAGAGACAGCAAAGGTCAGACTGAACTTTTACTGAGAAGGCAGCTTCTGTAACCCTGGATAGCTTCTGCCCTCCTAAAAGGTATACCCCCACCCTGCTCCCAGTGGTGTAGTTTATGCTGAGGCTAAACTGAGCAATGGGTACAAGTACCCCTTAACCTTGCAGCCTCTGCTTCTGTAATGACGCTTTTTGCCCTCAAGCCTGCACCCCCAATATCAGCCTATACCATCCCTTTTTTTGGTGCCAGAGTTATCAGAAAGATCTGAGCTCCTGGCTCGCACATAAATAAAAGGCTCCTTTCTTCTTCCACCCACCTCGGCTTCAGTCATCTTAATTATTAATAGAGTTCTTCAACTTTTTCTTTTTTCCTTTCTTCCTTTCTTTCTCTCTTCTTTTTTAAGATGTATTCATTTCTGAGGGAGGGAGAAAGGGAGGGAGGAAAGGAGGGAGAGAGAGAGAGGGAGACAGAGAGAGAAATAGAGATAAAACCAGAGCTTCGGGAGTTGGGCGGTAGCACAGCGGGTTAAGTGCACGTGGCACAAGGCGCAAGACCAGTGTAAGGATCCTGGTTCAAGCCCCCGGCTCCCCACCTGCAGGGGGGTCGCTTCACAAGTGGTGAAGCAGGTCTGCAGGTGTCTTTCTCTCCCCCCCTCTGTCTTCCCCTCCTCTCTCCATTTCTCTCTGTCCTATCCAAGAACGATGACATCAATAATAACAATAATAACTACAACAATAAAACAACAAGGGCAACAAAAGGGAATAAATAAATTTAAAAAAAACACCAGAGCTTCACATCGGCACCAGGCAATGGCAGGAATCAAGCCTGAGAATCTACTGCTTTATCCAAGTGCCACCTGCCAGGCTGCTATCTGAGTGTATTCCTTCCTCATTCCTCTCCCAGCCCTGCTTCCCACTCCTTCACAGGTGTCACCCCAAAGCAAACTGTGCACAGACATCCTCTTCTGGACTGTTGCTGTGTGGCCCCATCCAGGGAGTCACAGTCTCCAGCCCCAGGCAAGAGTGTGGGCTGGCATTTCAGTTTCCCTTGAGACCAGTCAAAGGGCAGGGCCTGTGGGAAGAAGAAAGGTGAGGCAGGGGTGTGACCAAGGCCACTATGGGTGCCAGAGGCTGCTTTCCAGGATGCTCTGGGGACATTGGTCACACACCTCTGTTCATCCTTAAGGACAGAGGAGAGGGAGTAACCCACCATCATCTTCCTGCCCTGCTGCTTGGTGCTGTTTCTGGGGGTGCTAGCTCTCTGGCACTTGAAGTGGTGGGAAGGATGGGGGGATAGACTTGGGAGATGCCACTGGCCAATGAGGGTGCCCTCAGATTGTCCCCTCTGTAGGCACAGGTGCACATCAAGCTGGCCTGACCACCGGTCTTTTCTGATTTCCTGCTAAGCACTCAGCCTGCTCTCATACCTGACCATGGGAGCTGCTTCTCCTTCCACAAACATGGGGCTGACAGAGACAAAGGGGGGTTGTGCTGAGCACCAGAAGAGTCACAGACGCTGAGTGGCAGAGTGGGCTCTCTAGTTGGCTCTTCCTGGAGCTCTCATCCACCCATACCTGGTCTGCCTGGTGTCTGCATCAGGGTGAAGCCAGGTGGGCCCCATCCTGCAGGGGCCCATGAGGCCCATCCTGGGGTGCACAAAGCCTGCTCAGATGCATTCACCCCCTCCAGTGAGCCCAGATCTGATGTGGGAGGTCTTCCTTAGCCCCGACCACCAGGTACACTCTGGAAGTCCTCACCTGGAGCTGGGAGGAGAAGCAGGCGACTGCTGTCTCTGTCTCTCCCTCTCTCTCAGGAATGCAATCGAATTCCTCTCCAGGCTTCACCTCGACCTTGCCCTTTTGAAAGGAAAAACCACGAAAGGGTTAAACATTTTATTTAGAAAGCTTTGCTTGTTCTGGAGAATTAATGGAAGATAAGCTATAAGTTCATTTATAAGAGCATTAAAGGATAATTATGATGGAGTAAGTGCAGAGGGTCAAAAGGCATTATGATGACCATGTACACACAGAGCTGGAGAAACGGACTAAAATATATTCAGTAATGCTATATCCAACACATTCCCACCAATTCCACTATGTGTGAACAACCACTTCCCTCCTCCTCCCCTTATCTACCCTCCTCCTCTCCCTCCTGTACTTTCTATCATTGTTGAAAGCATAGTAATTCAATCCCTGGCTAGGTCATCTATGAACTTATAGATGGATATAAACTGATCTCAGGAACTTAAGAATTTGAGACAGGCCCAAATACATGACCTTTTAATGAAAGCAAAATAATAATAATGAAAGACTTGGGAGAAAATCTGATTCGATGAGATTAGATAGAAAGTGGGTAAAGCTGATTACAATCTACTAAAGACAGTATTTGGGCAGTATTTGTTCTAAGACAATAGTATTAATTCTTCTTTAACAAGAATCATCTGAAAAAAATTAATTAATGGGAAGGCACCATTAACTATAGCTCTGCCTACACACAGGAGGAATCGAGTTGGGAGAGGGGCTACCTCCTGGCTGGTGCTAAGAGGGAGGTGCCCAAGTTCAAGTCTGGGTGGAGACTTGCACATGTTTTGCCTTTTAAAACCTACCACTTTGAAATGGGGAGATAGCTTACTGGGTAGGGTTCCTTCATCACCACGTGTGACCCAGGTTCAAATCCTGGCACACATAGGAGGTGCATATGCCTTTCTCTGTTTTATCTTACTTAACACAAATCCTTACACCCATGTTGTCACAAATGTCAGGCTTCACTGTCACATAACTGAATAATGCTCCTCTGTGTACACACCACTTGGTCTGTATCCATCTCTTCACTAGTGGACGAAGGACACTTGGGTTGTTTCCTTATCTTGATGAGCACGAATAATGCCAAATTCAATGCAGATCCTAGCTTCAATTCCTTAAGACATCTACCCAGAAGTGTAATTCCTGTATCATCTGTATCTCTACTTTAATTTTCCTTCCCTTCCTCCCTTCTTCTCTCCTCTCTCTCTCTTTCTTTTTCTTTCTTTCCAGCAACAGTTCACAAGCATTTCCTTTTCTCCATTCCCTTTCCAGCATTTATTCTCTCTTGGGCTTCTTTTTTATATAAAAGCCATTCTAACAGTTGTGTGGTGATGGCTTGTGCCCTGTTCTTTGGGTTGGAATTTCTTTGTTGATTAGTGGTGGCCAACTTCTCTTTTCTACTAATTTTTTTTCCTTAGGATAAATTCCCAGGGTGGGGGAAGCCGGGTGGTAGCACAGCGGGTAAAGTGCAGGTGGCACAAAGCGCAAGGACCGGCGTAAGGATCCTGGTTCGAGCCCCCAACTCCCCACCTGCAGGGGAGTCACTTCACAGGCAGTGAAGCAGGTCTGCAGGTGTCTATCTTTCTCTCCCCCTCTCTGTCTTCCCCATCTCTCTCCATTTCTCTCTGTTCTATCCAACAACAACGACATCAACAACAACAATAGCTACAACAATAAAACAACAAGGGCAACAAAAGGGAAAATTAATAAATATTTTTTTAAAATTCCCAGGGTGACTGAGTGCTTCTTGAAACATCTTCCCTCTGTTGTTCTCCTGATCCATAGCTTCCCTGAGGCAGAGTCAGTGAACATGGGGTTTTATTTTCAGCTGGCAAGGAGGAACTTTTTGTTCCCAATGTCCTCTATGCCCTGCGTGCTATCTCAGGGCCCTACAGAGGATGAAGAGGGAGGTGCATGGCTGCACCACTTCACCCTGGGATATGCAGCTCCCTCCTCGAGGTGACACTAGCTGGAGGGAGCAAGGAGGCCATGGTGTGAGGGGCGGCAAGTGAGCCAGCCTCAGAGAAGAAGAGGAGGGGCGTGTGGGTGACACTTAATCACTGGACACTAACAGAGGACAGCTGTCACATCATTCACTGAGAGGGAGAGGCTGGCAGCCCTGGTATAACAATATGTTCTGGGCCTCGTAATCACTTGGAAAATACCACTTTGCAGAGGATTCTTCCAGCGTTGGTTGCAAATCCTTTATTTTACTACAGAAATCCCAGGCAAATCCTTCAGGGTGGGGGACTTTCTATTAACACACAGCTGTTAAGTGGGAAATAGAACAAGCAAGAAGAAAGGCAAGCCAGAGCCCAAGTCATCACACTGGCCCTGTGAACAAGGCCCATCCAGGAGGGGAGAGGGCTCTGAGCAGGGCTCCCTGGAGGCAAAGAAGAAAGCACAGGGTGGCTGTGTCACAGGCCGTGGCCATGAGCAGAGGCTGCCTTCATAAGCGGGTGGGTGTGTCCCTGCACACACACCTCTTTTTTCTGTCTCTCTCTTCCCTGTCTTCTCTGTCTTTCACCTCTTCCCTTTCTCCCAAGGAAAGTCCAGTTACAAATGTCCCCCCTTGGCGGCCCCTGGGACCTGGCAGGGGTGGGCACTGCACTGGCATTCGACCTCTGACCTCCCAGCAACATGAATCTGCTTACCTGCTGGCTAGAAAGACCTCTCAGTGTGGGTGGGGAGCTCTGTCTTATGTCTCTCTTTTGCTTTCCACAAGTTTTTCTCTGCTTAGCATTTCCTAAGCGGAACTCTTTTCCTTTTATTATAGTAGCTTTTTTTCATCATGGTCCATCTATATGATTACTATTTTTTTTTCCTATTTCTTTTTTCCCTTTTGTTGCCCTTGTTTTATTTTTGTTGCAGTTATTATTGTTGTTGGTATTGATGCCATTCTTGTTGGATAGGACAGAGAGAAATGGAGAGAGGAGGGGATGACAGAGGGGGAGAGAAAGACATCTGCAGACCTGCTTCACCACCTGTGAAGTGACTCCCCTGCAGGTGGGGAGTGGGGGGGGAGTCTCTAAAGAGATCTTTACACAGGTCCTTGAGCTTGGCGCCATGTACGCTTAACCCACTGTGCTACCGACCGACCCCTTGATTACTATTTTTAAGGCAAGCATTGGGGCAAAGCTAAAAAGCAGTAAACAGATAGCCCCCCCCCACCCTGCCCCACTAAGTGCATGATTCTGGTGAGGGGTGACAGTCACGGAACCACCACTGTCTTAAATGTGCATCCTCAGCAGCCTGTGGCAGAGGTGGGTGCTCTGCTGAGCCTGGGGCTGGGGTGCAGTGCCAGTGGTTTGTGGAGGGCCGGCTCCCAGAAGGAAGGGAGTGCAGAAGCAGGTGGGCAGGGAGAAGGACTAAGTGAAGTCAGGAACAGCATAGGCCCAACTTGAGGAAGACCCCATGGCTGCTCCTAGTGGTAATCTGAGTACGCAGAAGTTTGGGTGAGGACAGAAGTTCCACACCAGAAAAGGCACCTGGGTAGGCACCAGTTAGTCAGACTTCATTAGGGTCAGGGAACTTAGATGATGCCGCATCCCGACGAATATCTGGCGGGGCGATGTTGCTAAGAACTGGCAGCCATGGAACCGGGGTGGAACGGATGGTTCCAGAAATTATCCTCATGGAGCATCATCTAAGTTCATTTCCCACGTCTATGCTCGACCGGACCTGCCAATATACGCGGATATCTTCGCCCACCCTGTCCAACGCTTGACGTCTCATCACCCAATCTGGTCCCCTATGCCTACACTGAACTTCTCTGTTCCAGACTCTTGGAAACAGAGTTGGCAGTCAGCTGAGGTAAAGAACAAACACCTCATCACAGACCCCTGCAAGCGTCAACCCGGCTTTGACCTAGCACGTTAGGATTGGGCCCTCCTCAATCACTATCGAACAGGCCATGGCCGGTGCACCGCTATGTTCCATCGCTGGGGAGCCAGAGACGACCCAAACTGCCCCTGCGGCTCCAGACAGACTATGACCCACATAGTCAACGACTGCCACCTCTCCAGATTCAAAGGAGGTCTCGAAACTTTACATCAGGCTCAACCTGACGCTATTGACTGGCTACGGAAGAAGGGCAAACGCTAGAAGAAGAAGGGTCAGGGAGTGAGCAATGATCCTGGGAACAGCCGGCCTGCTGGGGAAAAAGCTGTATTCAAGCCCAGATCAGCAATTGGCCCTGCTAGTTGAATTTACACTGTGTGTGTATACAGAGGATTCCTAAAGCATAATCTAGGAACCAAGTCCCTGAATTTGAGAAAACCAGCTTCATTTCAGTAGAATCAGTTTCCCCATACCCAAAGTGGGGAGGCTGTGCCAAATGTGTCAGGAAAAGAAGTAACTATAGATTCGATTCCTATAGGGGACACATAAGCTCACCTGCTTTTCTTTCTTTCTCTTCCTTCCTTTCTTTCTTCCTTCTTCTTTTTTAATGGCATATTAGCTTATTCATTGTCCTGTCAAAGAAATAATGGTGCTTTTATTCATCTTTTATTTTTGTTTTTATTTATTTCATCACTCCTGTCACCAAAGGTCTGTGTCCCCATCCTCACACCTATAACCACTATAGTTCTCCCACAGTCTTGAAAATTGGTCTACATTTTATTTTTTATATTTGTGTGTTTAATTGTTTATATTCCACGTATGAGTGAAACCTTTCTGTAGTTGTCTTGGCTTATCTGTTTTTCTGTCTATCTGTTATGCATTTTACTTTTAAGCATTTTAAGATAATATAGGAGATGAATATAGACGGGGGGGGGTTACCCTAAAATCCCTATTCTCACCTGCTCTATTCCTGCTTCCTGGTTCCTGTTGATTAAACATTCTGTCCTGCTTTATATCTTAACTGCCTTTCAGCCACCAAACTGAGGATGCTACTCTGATTTCATCCTGATTTCCCTGGGCAGAATGTGTATGGGAATCTCACCTCTCCAGAGCCTTACCCAACTAAGGAAAGATAGAAATAGGCTGGGAGTATGGATCCACCTGCCAATATCCATATCCAATGGAGAAACAATTATAGAAGACAGAACTCACCTTCTGCACCCCTCAAAAGCGTTGGTCTATACTCCCAGAGTGGGAGAAATGTTAGGGGGAAGATGAGCAAAGAGCTCTGAACTCGAATTCCATTAGGACTTAAGAGAGAGAAGAGGAAAAAGGAAGGACATTCAGAAGTAGTAATAGGTATAGGTGTGACTCAGAAAGGAAGAGAAGGCAGGACCATAGTAAAAATAGATAAAAACATAGATAGACAGACAGACAGTTATAGAAATATCTGTGACCTTGGGAGAACTACTGCAATATCTAATGGTGGAAATGGGGACACAGAACTCTGGTGGTGGGAATGGTGTGGAATTGTGCCCCTGTTACCTTGTAATTTTGTAAGCCAATATTAAATCACTAGTAAAAAGAATAAAAGAAGAGTGTGTACTCATTTTTTTCTTTGAAGACATCAGAAACATTTCCTTTTAAAAAATATATACTTATTTATTCATTTTCCTTTTTTGTTGCCCTTGTTGTTTTCATTGTTGTAGTTATTGTAGTTTTCATAGTTGTTGTTATTGACATTGTCGTTGTTGGATAGAACAGAGAGAAATGGAGAGAGGAGGGGGAGCCAGAGAGGGAGAGAGAGAAAGACAGACACCTGCAGACCTGCTTCACCACCTATGAAGCGACTCCCCTGTAGGTGGGGAGCCAGGGGCTCGAACCCGGATCCTTCCGTCAGTCCTTGCGCTTTGCGCCATGTGCGCCCAACCATTGTGCTACCACCCGACTCCCAGAAACATTTCTTAAGTGTGTGTTTTTCAGTGTTACCTTGGTTTCGTAGGGTTTTTTTTTTCCATAAACAAGTACCTCTCAAAGATCTCAGTGGCTGCTATAATCCAGCTACCTATAAGTGAAGGAATAATTGGTACAAATAAAAGTCTTTTGATGGGTTGAAGTTAAGCCTCTTCACTGAGGCTTTCTTGAAAATGAAAAATACACTAATGACTAGATGCGAAATGCTATTTCAAGTAGTTTCTTAGTCTTTCTTTTAGCATATTGAAAAAGTACTTGATGGAAATTCTTTTAGATATATTACCAACCAAAACTGGAAATTGTCTCACAGCTTTGAGCCAATTTTGTGAGAGAGTCTAGATTGTCAACTCCTGTAGAGCACTTATTCATGAGGACCTTGGTGGGCCATGGGAATGTTTCCTCAGGGAAGGAGAGAGCTAAGAATGCCTCATGGAGGAGGGGCTGGAGGCAGGGCTGTACTTCATAGAATGCTGTCCCTGTGGAGTGATGATGGGGGTGAGGGTGGAGGGAACTAACTACCTTAGACAGGACTCTCAGCTAGAAGACACAGCCAGGTGATTTATTCAGCTAAGAGGTTAACCAAGTGCCATCAATTTCCTTCCTTTTAATTTTTTGCCCCCAGGCTGATGGATAGAGAAAATGGGTAGATCATGAATGTGTGAATGAGGTTAAATCCAGCAGGGAACTGCAGAAAGGATGCCATGGAATGCAGAGTAGCCATGAGACACTCACTGCTTCAGTAGAGCACACAGGTTGCCATGTGTGGGGACCCAAGTTCAAGCCCCTAGCCATGCTGCAGATGCTCCTAAATGAGGGAAGCAGTGCTGGAGTGTGTCTCTCCCCCTACCTTCCTCCTCACTTCTCTCTCTTTCCCCTTCAACCCCTGGACATCCAAGGCTTGGGCATTTCCTTCTGGTTTTCCATAGAGGTTACCTCTTTGGGGTCCTTCAGACTTTGTCTGGACACTGACTAAGCTTAGACTGAAATGTCACTTCCTCTTGGAAGTGCCAGTCCATCCAGGCCCCTGTGTGGGCAGTAGGGGAGTGCTGAGAGCTCTGAGAGGACTCAGAGCCAGGCCTCAGTCCTTCTGGTGGAACAATGTTTGGGTTCAGATGCAGGTTCAGTCACCTGGCTGTGGGGTGCCCTTGAGCAATGTGATTATAATTTGACTTCTCTGAATCTTTGTTTTCTTGCCTGAAAGATGTAGACAATGAGATCACCTCCACACAGAGCTGTAGTTGGAATCAAGGTAGTCATTTTGATGATCTGCTCGTAGTAAAAGTCCAGAGTCATTAAAAAGAAAAAAAAAGGGAGGGGGGAGTCAGGCGGTAGCACAGTGGGTTAAGCACAAGGACCTGTGTAAGGTTCTTGGTTCGAGCCCCCGGCTCCCCACCTGCAGGGGAGTCATTTCACAAGTGGTGAAGCAGGTCTGCAGGTGTCTATCTTTCTCTCCCCCTCTCTGTCTTCCCCTCCTCTCTCCATTTCTCTCTGTCCTGTCCAACAGCAATGACATCAATAACAACAACAATAATAACTACAATAAAACAAGGGCAACAAAAGGTAAAATAAATATTAAAACATGTTGGGACTATGTGATAGCTTGGTAGAGCATAGGGGAGCTCTCCCATCCTTGGATGGAGGTCTGAATAGATACCCCGCTGGTAAGTCTCTCTCCTCATAGAGGTGAGCCAAGAGGGAAAAACTCTCCCAGACTAAGCTTGCCTTGTTAGTCTCTCAAGCCCACAGAAACCCCAATACTTCTCCCCATTAACTGCCTACTTTAAGATTCACTTACTCAAAGTCACCTTCTGATCACAGAAGAACACACCTTATCACACACTCCTAGCAGTACCCTTTGATGTCTTCAATTTGCATCAAGCCTTGCTTATCTTCTCTCTATTTTGCCTTAACTGGTTCAACCCCTCTCCTCCCCTCAAATGCCTTTGGGTAGTTAAATGCCTGCATGAGGAGACTAATTATTTTGACCTTTATGTATCTGCATCAATTCTTGTCGTACCAGCCCCCTATCATAGGGGCAAGCCAACCTTTAAGAAACCTGTAATTTCTGACATATTTCAATAATAATTCCCTTTGTTTGGTTTTCTATTTAACTCATGTCCACCTGCTGATAAACGAGTTCTGAGTATGGTGAAGGGCTCCCCAGTGTCTTTTACTTCGTGTTGTCCTCTTGCACGAGGTCTGTTACCTTTCCCCTGGAGATCACCCCGCCAGAGACCCCGACAAAAACAAAATTTTTTTTGAATGTCCAGAGTCATTAACTACCACAGTGGCCCAGGTGGCTTTTCTTTTATACCTGAAGACAGCTGGGAGTTGGGGGAACATTGAGAGGTTAGGACAGCACTGAGCATTTTGGCCCTCTGTGTGGAGAAGAGGACTTGGGGAAGCTCAGTCCAGAGGGGGACTATTTCAGTGTTCTGGGGAGACCCTTGGACAGATGTGATGTGAGTCTGGGCTTCCAAGCATGGCCTCAGCTGAAGACAGGCTTAACAGTCGATGGCAAGGGCCAGGTGGTGGTGCACCTGGTTGAGGTCACATGTTACAATGTGCAAGGACCTGGGTTCAACTCCTCAGTCCCCACCTACAGGGGAAAAGCTTCCTAAGTGGTGAAACAGTACTACAGGTGTCTCTCTCTCCCTCTCTGTCTTTCCCTTCCTCTTAATTTCTGGCAGTCTCTGTCCAATAAATAAATAAAGGTTAGAAAAAATTTTTTCGGGGCAGGGGAGATAGCATAATGGTTATGCAAACAGACTCTCATGCCTGAGGCTCAATCCCAGGTTCAATCCTCCGCACTACCATAAGCCAGAGCTGAGCAGTGCTCTGGTGTTTCTCTCTCTCTGCATCTCTCTCAAAAAAATAAATAAATAAAATTTAAAAAAATTTTAAACAGTCCACAGCAGAGGAAAGGGAGTCCAGGAAATGCTGTGTTGTGTTTTGGTTTCTCCAGAAGTAGATTCTTCAGTCAAGCACTGCAGGAAAAGGAGTTTATCTGGGAGGTGACTTCAGGAGTAAATGTTGAGACTGAAATGGGTACTTGGGAGTCTGGATGCATGAAGTGTTTGGGCTGGGGATTGGTGTCAGGAGTGAAGGAAGTTGGAAAACTCTAGGAATACCACCAGATCTAGGCTGGGACCACTTGGTCTGTGTCCCCAGGGTCCCTCCTTACACCCTGCACCTCCACACCTCCCCCAACCAAGAAATGGACCTGGGGGGTGCAAGAGTCTAGGACTCCACACCTGCGCCCACAGCTGCTCACCTGACCTCCCCTTCTCTCCCCAACCCAGTTCAAATCATCCCCTCCCTGCCCTCTCCTCCTCTCCCTTCCCTTTCTCTTTCCTTCCCTCCCCTTTTATCTCTTCCCTTTGCATTCCCTCCCCCCCTCCTCTTGCTTTCTCTCCTTCTCCCCTCCCCTCCCCTCTCTTCCTTCTCCTTCTCCCTCCCCCCCCCAACTCAGGACTGAAAGAACAATCACCCTTCCCCCAGGAAAGTCATTGTTTTGCTAATCCAGAGACAGCTTGCAGGGCTGCTTGGGACTCCCTTTAGTGATGGGAAGTGAATGCAAGGCCTCTAAAATGGTAGGTCGGAAGCCCGTCTGGTCTGTTAGTTCAGTGGGGATAGAGGCTGAGAGCCCTGACTGCCAAGCTGGCCTGTCACCCTGGCCTGTGAACACCTGGCTCTGGGGCCTGGGGAGTGGGCAGTGACACCCTGGGCAGTGGGCACGGCGGCGAGTGCAGTCTGCTCTAAGATGCGCTGACCCGGAGAGAAAGGCGCCCCCGAACTCCGGTCCTCTCCCCAGCCTCTGCGGTTCAGCAGGTCAGGTAAAACACCTGCTCATTGCTTGTCGCCATCCCTCTGTGGCTGACTTTCCTAAGTGCCTGCGGAGTCTGCACACCTGCTCGAGGCTCGAGGCTCGGCGGTGCACTCCAGCCCCTGCCCCCGCCCACCTCCGCCTTGTCTTGTGGGGGCAAGAGTCCAAGGTCTGGGGTCCTAGGTGGACTTGCTGGTGGCTGGCTCTGCCCCTGAGCTGTCTGGGGAGACTCTGAGGCTGCTGGTCGTGGTGGGGGTGCCTTGTGGACAGTCGTGTCGGTTATTGGGAGGGGGTTGTCCTAGGGGGTGGGTGGCGGTCCTGGGAGGGGCTGGGCAGCTGTGAGTCCGCCCTCGGGCCTGGAGGGAGGGGCGGGCACGCAGTGGGCTACGGGGACACAAGATGGACTGCAGGGACAGCTGGGGGCTGGGGAGGGGAACAGTGGGGGGTGAGGACAGCTGGGGGCGGGGAGAAGACATGGGGGGCGGCCCATGGGCGCTCTCCTACCATCATCAACCCCCGACGGCAGCGGCCACATAAAGCACTGGGCCACCAGGGGACACTGACCAGCATGACCGGCCGGGACGCGGCTGCCCACGGGGGGAGCAGGGCGCTGGCGCCCCGCAGCCCACCCGGCCGGCGTCCCCGGGGCTTTGCTATCACAGACCTTCTGGGCTTGGAGGCAGAGCTGCCGGAGTGGGGGGCTGGAGGGCCAGGGCCAGGGCCGGGGGCCGGGGGGCGGGGAGCTGGAGGACCGGGTGGCTGCCCAGCGCTACCCTTGGGGCTCGGCCTCCCCCCGACCGCCAGGACACCCAGCCCACCGCAGCTGCTGCCGCCCCAGGGGTCACAGCCCCCGATCCCCCAGCTCCAGAGCCGCCCGGAGCAGGGGGACAGCGCCTGGACGGCAGGTAAGCGGCTTCCATTGCACCCAGGTCAACTGGGGCTGTCCTCCACTGTCCCCAGGTTAGGGGATGCTGCTTAGGGGGACACAGCAACTACTGTCCCCGGGTCACAGGAGCTGGGGTGGGGAGCACACATGGCCCCTAGTACTCCCAAGGGTTGGAAAGCCCCCCCCCCCCCCCCCCCGCACTTTCCACCCGGGGGTGCTGAAAGAGTAGTGCTGCCTGGTGGGTTCTGGAAACATAGCCTAGCTCATCTCACTGTCCCCACTTGGCTTCAAACGCACCTCTTTCCTCTATGCAGCTCATAGGGCAGAGAAGGTGGCAATGAGACTTTGAAAGGGATGGGAACTTTCAGAGCTGATGGAGCAGGGGAGGGAGCAGCTGACAATACTCTCCAGCCTGCCGCCTCTCTGAGGAGCTTGGTTACTGCTCAGGAGGAGAAAGCTGGAAGCAGGAGGGAGAGGCAGGAAGCTAAGTGGAGACGGGAGATGAATGCACTAGTGGCTCAGTCACTTTGCCTTCAGAGTCCGGGCTTTGAGTTCCTGTTTATTACCTGTGTGGCCTTGGGTTAGGTTCTTGATCTCTCTGCACTCCTGTTTCTTCATCTGTAAAAAAAGATAATAACAGCAACTACCTAGAGAAAAACTGTGAAGTGTGAATAGTGCTACCCACAAGCCAGGTAGCACCACTGAGGGGTGAGAGTGCTGTGTTGGTGAGTGTTCACATTTCTTGCCCAGTGCACAGCTTGAATTCTTTTTTGCTTTTACCACATCACTGTTCAGTTCTGGCATATGGTGGTCTTGAAGGGGTTGAGGAGGAGGATTGAACTTGGGACTTGCAGCCCAGAGTGTGAAAGTCTGCATAACCATTCTGTATCTCCCCACCCTTAGCTTTCATTCTTCAAGTGAAAGATATGCTCATCTTTATAAAGTCTTGCATTTGTTTTTGTGCTGGCAGATGAGGAGAGCCCCTCTGAAGACAGGAGCGACCCAAAGGCATCTCCTGGTCTGGGCAAGAGGAAGAAGCGGCGGCACAGGTATGGGGCCTACTCCTTTCATGGCTTTGTCCTGGAACTCAGCATCTAAGAGTGTGGGTGATGGTGGAGCTCATGACTAGCAGCAGGAAGTGCTGCATTTATCAGGAGCACGATGCTCTAGCATAAAGACATGATTCTGTGAACTTTTAAAACCCATTTCCTGGGCTGGGAGACAACACAGTGGTTCTGCAAAAGGTTTTCATGTCTGAGGCTGAGGTCCCAGGATCAATTCCCAGCACCACCATCAGCTCGAGCTGAGCAGGGCTTTTTAGCTCTCTCTGTCTTCCTCAATATTTCTCTCTCTTTCTCATGAAAAGAAATAAAATGTGGGACAGAGAGGCAGCATGTCTGAGACTCTGAGGCCCCAGGTTCAATCCCCAGAACCATGAGTCAAAGATGAACAGGGCTCGGATCTCTCCCCCTCCCCCCATATAATATTTTTAAAAAGTAAAATCAAATTCTTAGAATAAGTATGACATTCAGCAGGGGAAAAGACCTAATAAACTGTTTTCTTTCTGAACCAAACTTTTGAGCCCTGCAGAGCCTAATCAAGCAGAGTTGGGGGTCCTGTTATCATGGGGTGAAAGGTCAAAGAGCAGGGTGGTCATCTGTGGTGTGGAGAGATGGAGACACATATGTGGGGCCCTCTGAGTGGAGGAAGCCCCCTTGTGCCCACAGGTACTTTACTCACTTCCTGACAGGACTGTGTTCACCACCCACCAGCTGGAGGAACTGGAAAAGGCCTTCAGTGAAGCCCACTACCCTGATGTATATGCCCGGGAGATGCTGGCCCTGAAGACTGAACTTCCTGAAGACCGAATACAGGTACCAGGTCTTTCCTCTCTCCTTGAGACACTGCTGAGAGCATGTGAGTCACACAGACAGCCCCCACAGCCCCACCGCTCCCTGAGCTGCAGTACCCCGATTGCTGAAGTCTGCCTTTAGTTTATCCCTAGAGGCTGCCTTCTGAGACCTTCACATATCATCTTGATGCGGTCACTCTTTAAAAATTCCACAACAGGGGGCTGGGCGGTAGCGCAGTGGGTTAAGTGCACATGGCACAAAACGCAAGGACCTGCGCAAGGATCCCAGTTTGAGCCCCCAGCTCCCCACCTGCAGGAGGGTCACCTTACAAGTGGTGAAGCAGGTTTGCAGGTGTCTATCTTTCTCTCCCCTTCTCTGTCTTCCCCTCCTTTCTTGATTTCTCTCTGTCCTATCCAACAACGACAGCAATAAGAATAACAATAACAACAACAGTGATAAACAACAAAGGCAACAAAAGGGAAAAAATAGCCTCCAGGAGCAGTGCATTCGTAGTACAGGCACCGAGCCCTAGCAATAACCCTGGAGGAAAAAAAATTCCACAACAATATGCTGCAACTGGAATCTATACAAAAATTTAGCAATAGCAGAGGAAACAGCATTATTACACAAAGAGACCCTTGTGCCTGAGGCTCAGAAGTCCCAGGTTCAGTCCACTGTACCACTATAAGCAGAATCTGAGCTCTGGTAAAAAAAAAAAAAAAAAAAAAAAAAGTAGTAATACAAAAATATAGCAACAGGGGGCCAGCTGGTGGCGCACTGGGTTAAGCGCACATAGTACAAAGCATAAGGACCTGCATAAGGATCCAGATTTGAGCCCCCAGCTCCCCACCTGTGTGGGAGGGGGGTCACTTCATAGTGAGGTGGGTGTCACAGTCCCAATGACATGCCCTGTAACTGGACAGGCTCGAGTCCCAGAGGTCTGGGTCCTGACAGCTCCCTGAGTGGGGCTTTGCTAAGGGACAGCTGTGCCCGGAGACCCCAGAAGCGTCGTGTCTGCATCTACATGCCATCACACCTCTCTTGCCTCTGAACAGGTGTGGTTTCAGAACCGGAGGGCCAAGTGGAGGAAGCGGGAGAAGCGCTGGGGCGGCTGCAGTCTGATGGCCCAGTATGGCCTATACGGAGCCATGGTGCGCCACTGCCTGCCGCTGCCTGCTGCACTGCTTGGCTCCTGCCCAACCCCTGCAGGCTCCTGTGCGCCCTGGCTGCTGGGTAAGGAGGGGCTCTTGGAGGGCAAGGGGTCCACTGGGACCAGCCGGGGCTGGTGGGTGAGGGAAGGGGCCTGGGAGGGCAGGGCCTGGGAGGGCTGCTAGGTGAGGAGGGGGCCCAGAGGCCAGAGCCCCCATGGACCAGCCGTTTGCAGGGCACAACCAATCTCCCCGACATTCACGTGCAGAATATCCTGTCTGGTCTTTCACAGACTGCAAGGGCTCATCCCCTGGCCACTTGCATTGTATTTCATGGAAACTTCTCAGTGTGTGTCTGCATAGCTTTAAAGAATGGGATGGAGGGAGTCGGGCTGTAGTGCAGCGGGCTAAGCGCAGGTGGCGCAAAGCACAAGGACCGGCATAAGGATCCCGGTTCGAACCCCGGCTCCCCACCTGCAGGGGAGTCGCTTCACAGGCGGTGAAGCAGGTCTGCAGGTGTCTATCTTTCTCTCCTCCTCTCTGTCTTCCCCTTCCTCTCTCCATTTCTCTCTGTTCTATCCAACAACGACAACAACAATAATAACTACAACAATAAAACAACAAGGGCAACAAAAGGAAATAAATAAATAAAATAAATATTAAAAAAAAAGAAAAAAGAATGGGATGGGGCCGGGTGGTGGCACACCTGGCTAAGCACACACGTTAATTATGGGCAAGGATGCCTACAGGAGGAAGCTTCAGAACAGTGAAGCACAAAGCACATAGTTGTCTCCTTTTCTTGCTTCCCCTCTACTTCTCCCCACCCTCTCCATTTCTCTCTCTCCTATCAAATTAAATAATAATAATAAATAATAATAATAATAATGGGATGGCATAGTTGCATATATGAAATATGATTCTGAAATACTGACTGTTCAATATTTCAGCACCACTATAAGCCAGAGCTGAGTGCTCTGGTGTTTCTGAGTCTTTCCCTCTGCATCTCTCATGCATATAAAATATACCAAACAGGGAGTCAGGCAGTAGCGCAGTGGGTTAAGTGCACGTGGTGCAAAGCACAAGGACCAGCCTAAGGATCCCAGTTCAAGCCCTGGCTCCCCACCTGCAGGGGGGGTCACTTCATGAGTGGTGAAGCAGGTCTGCAGGTGTCTATCTTTCTCTCCCCCTCTCTATCTTCCCCTCCTCTCTCCATTTCTCTCTATCCTACCCAACAATAACAACAACAATAATAATAATAACTACAACAACAATAAAAAAACAAGGGAAACAAAAGGGAAAATAAATAATAAAAAACTTATTGATAAAATTTTAAAAACATTAAAAGAAAACACTGGAGACAAGTGCTGGCAAGGGCAATCCTAATGGGATTCAGCAAACAATGATATGAGAGAGATTTCCTTATTTGCTGAACTTAGAAACACATATTTTAATTTTACCCATTTCTTTTGTAAGGGATGCACAGAAAATCTACAAGCCTGATGAAGAAACAAGGAAGTGAGGAAAAGCTGACAGGACTCTGGGGCTCTGGCCACCTCAGAGAGGGGTCGAACCAGCTGACAGGTCCCCAGGACAGTGTAGAAGAAGCCAGCCCTGAGGGGGACTCAGAAGAGGTGGCCATTGACCTTTCCAGCTCTGCTCGGCCAGAGAGCAAGACCGGGCAGCAGGGGCCCAGTGCCCAAGGACAGTTACACCTAGAGGGTCCAGAGGACCTCCAGCAGGAGAAGGATGGTATCCAGCAGGAGAAGGATGGTATCCAGCAGGAGAAGGGAGTTGTCCATTAGGAAAAGGGGGCTGTCCTATGAATCCTGCAAGTCCCACTCTCAGAGGCTAGAGGTGTGCACAGTCCTCAGGGGGCTTTTTTTTTCTCCAACAAACAAGAATTTTCCCGAGACTAATACTTTCCCAGATGGATTTTCTTTGTATGGCATCAAGATAAAATAAAATGCCACCTAACTTGTGAAGACAAATGGGTAGCTTAGGAAAACTCCAATTCATTCTAGAATGGAAATCAGTCCTTAAAAGCACTTGAGCCAGTTCATTTGGTGTGATTTTTTTAATTTTTATTTATTTATTTTTGGGGTGTAATTTGAGCAGGGAAGATGCAAAGTCCAGAAAACATCTGAAATTTACTGGGTTTATAAATATATTAGATCTGGTGTCCTCATTCTGAATCTGAAGATATAAGATTACTTAGTTTCCAGAGAATTGGATGTGCTCACAAACAGAAAGACTCCATACATACCTAAGCTAGCTTGTACATCTACCTTGAACTTGCCTTTGGACATTTCAGTGTCCTATGAAGCAGTGGTTTTGTATTCCTGAATGATCCCTGACTGTGTATTTTGGAATTCACAAACAACAAGAAGCCATACTCCTCCCTTCCCTTCTGAAATAGCACGGGACCATGTTTAAACTGTTGTTGAACCTCTATAAAATCTGTTTTCTTCTTCTAGCATTTGCCCTTCTTCCGTAGCCAGTCAACAGCGTCAGGTTGAAAGCTGTCAGGAGCTGCTTGTTGCTGGCTTTGAAAGTGACTGGGATCCATGTGGATTCAGTCGGCTAGGAAGGATCGTCAGTTTCCCCAATGAATGGGTACTCACGGGATGCACCACAAGAAGGTCGATCCAATGCATCCCAAATCTGTTTTGAGATCAGACCAGACTTATTGGTCTTTTACATTTTATGTTTGAAAGCACTTGAGTGAATTAATTTCATGAATGCTTCCTTTCTGTATTTCCTCTGCCACTATTTATTATTTAAAAATAAATATTGTGTGGTCTCTCTGCTTCTCTAGGCATTCATCATATTCATGTTGTGGTGCCCTCTGACCCCAGACCAAAACTCCTGTTATCACCTTAATCTCAAAGTGGGGGAGAGGACACTTCTTCAGTACAGATCATGTGGGGTGGTGGGCGTGTAAGTACACTTTTTTTGCAGTTCAGAGTCTGGACAGACAGAAAGTACACCTCTGTGAAGAGGGAAATGCAGAGCCTCAGGAAGAAGCAGAGCACACCAGTAGAGTGAGGGAGCTTCAAGGACCTCTACAGGTGCACCCCAGCCTGCCCCCAATTCCTCTCTCTTGCCTCAAGCTCTCCCCGCAAGGTTGCTGGACTGGCTTGCAGGCCTCCTTCCCCTCTTCACTGATCAGAACATAACTTGCAGGGGGTTGGGCAGTAGCGCAGCAGGTTAAGTACACATGGTGCAAAACACAAGGACTAGAGTAAGGATCCCAGCTCCCCACCTGCAGGGGAGTCGCTTCACAAAAGGTGAAGCAGGTCTGCAGGTGTCTATCTTTCCCCCTCTCTGCACCCCCCAATTTCCCTCTGCCCTATCCTACAACAGCAGCAATGACAACAACAATAATAATGACAACAAGGGTAACAAAATGGGAAAAATGGCCTCCAGGAGCAGTGGATTCATAGACCCAGCAATAACCCTGGAGGCAAAAAAAAAAAATCAGTTGCAGTCAGGTCTAAACCACTAGCCAGTCAAGGCAAGAGTCTTAACATGGGTTTAGCAGTTTCTCCGCTGTGCTTCCGGGAGCCAGCCCCAGCGGGAGGGGTATCAGCCAGAATCAGATGAGAGACAAGTCAACTGCTTCAGGAGCAGGAGAGAGACATCTCTGATGTGCTCAGGCAGAACTTAATTTTTATAGTATCATAAGACTTAGATCATTAAAACAAAAATCACTAAGGCTTTGGTCACTAATACATAAATCACTAAGGCTTTGATTATTAATACAAAAATCATCAATAAGAACAGCACAGGTAGGGAACAACACCTCCTGCTTTGTGGAACACTCACATTCCAGGGGCACTTTTCTCCCTAGAGATCACATCACAGTTGCTGTGTCTTTTGTTATTCCTGTATCTGTGTGCTAGACAGATGTCCTAATGATTAAGATTAATATTCTACCTGTATGTTTATGCCATCCTCTTGTCCCTATGCATCAGAAGCCGTGATTGATAGAAAATTCAAGCTTGTTATGTTTCTAGGGGCCTTAAACAAGTTGAACAGCCCATTTTTTCACAAAATCTGTTCCACTGTTTGATCAAGGATTTTTTTTTTTTTCTTACTGAGAAGGCACCAACGTGGTGCTGACCTGGCCAGCCTCTCCATAAAGTTAAGCTCTCTAACTGGAATTCATCTTTCTTGTATGCTCACTATGTGACCTAGGTTCTCGTGTACTATTCCTGCATAAGGAAGTGGAAGCATAGTGGTGGGTGGTAGATTAAAAGATCCATTGTATCTAGGTGGGTACCATGACTTTCCATTTATTAATTATGCTATGTAAGGTGGCCCCTACACTGTGGGAAGCACCAATATTTCCCTATATTTAGTGGAAATACTAAAGGAAGTGGAAAACAATTCTTCCTCTTGGGAGTCTCCCCCCAAAATTCTGCATTACTGATATTGCTTGTTCCATTATAGTCAATCTTAAAGACTGCAGTGCAGGTTTTGCCATTATATTTGTTATTGGTCAGGCTCTGAGCCTGGCCACAGGTAAAGATTATCAAGACCACAAAGAGCTTAATCCCAAGCCCTATACATAGCAAAAGGCAAGATAGTTTCAGTTTGGCCTGGAAGAGTCCAGCCGTGCTGAACTTTCTGTGAAGCTGGTACTGTGTCAAGCAGCTCACATGGTGGTGCCTGCACCACTTAACATCTCTAGGAAGTCCTGCTTCTCCAAGACCTGCAACCCCAAGACTCTAGTTTCCAGTGGAAAGTTCTGCCCAGCCAGGAACGTAGTTACAGGATTTTGTGGAAGGACTCAGAGACTCCTCCAAAGCCTGTTTCAGCTAAGTCCTCTCATGTGCTGGGGTTTGCTCTCCTGGGAACTTTTTCAGCCGGTGTGCTCTGTAAACAAGCATATCCATCTCCTTTCTTGGCTGAAGAGCCTATTAGAGCGTTCACATGGCAAGAATCCCAACATGCGGGAGTCGGCAGTAGTGCAGCAGGTTAAGCGAACGTGGCACAAAGTGCAAGGACCATCTTAAGGATCCCGGTTCCACCCCTGGCTCCCCACCTGCAGGGGAGTTGCTTCACAGGCAGTGAAACAGGTCTGCAGGTGTCTATCTTTCTCTCCCCGTCTCTGTCTTCCCCTCCCCTCTCTATTTCTCTCTGTCTTATCTAACAACAATGACATCAATAACAACAGCAACAATAAAAAACAACAAGGGCAACAAAAGGGAAAATAAATAAATTAAAAAAAAAAAAAAGAATCCCAACATGCAGAGAGTAACACTCTTAGAACTGAAAACCCTGGTCTTCCAAGTTTACATTTCTTCCCACATATGTTACCAGGCTGAGGAGAGTAGAACAATATTCATGACTTCTTGGTCCAAGTGATAGTTGCCTGAAACTGCTCTTCCAAAACACTTCAGTATTGAGTACCAAACACTTTCTGCCATGTTGACGCTCTTCTACACAAGTTACCTGTTAACATGGACCTGCAGATGCCTTGGGCATCATTCTGACTCTTCTCCCTTCTTTTTGTTATAAATAATAATAGGTAAAATGTTAACAAATATGCCTAAATCAACAGTCCAAGTTAATAGACATCACAAGTAATACATTGGCGCCACCTATCGGCAACCATGTGAATATCTCTACCTTCACTCAGATTCATATGAACTCACAGCTTGAGCAGCTCATGGAGAGGAGTTTGACTTCTAGCATTTGCCGGAGTTTGACTGCATTCCCTTCAATCAGCTCTTAGTCACCAACCTTGGTTAACTTTTTTTTTGTCTTTTTTTCCCTTTATTTGTGGATTAATGTTTTACAGTCGACAGTAAATACAATAGTTTGTACATGCATAACATTTCTGTTTTCAACATAACAATACAACCCCCACAAGGTTCTCTGTCATCCTTTTCCAGGACCTGTACTCTCCACCCCACCCACCCCAGTCTTTTACTATGGTGCAATACACCAACTCCAGTTCAGGTTCTGCTTAGTGTTTTCTCTTCTGATCTTTTTTTCAACTTCTGCCTGTGAATGAGATCAACCCATATTCATCCTTCTATTTCTGACTTGTTTCACTTAACATGATTTCTTCAAGCTCCATCCGAGATGGGTTGAAAATGGTGAAATCAACATTTTTAATAGCTGAGTAGTATTCCATTGTGTACATATACCACAGCTTGCTGAGCCACTCATTTGTGGTTAGACACCTGGGTTGCTTCCAGGTTTTGACTATTACAAATTATGCTGTGATGAACATATGTGTACACAGATCTTTTTGGATGGGTGTGTTGGGTTCCTGAGGATATATCCCCAGGACAGGAATTGCAGGGTCATAGGGAAAGTCCATTTCTAGCCTTCTGAGAGTTCTCCAGACAGCTCTCCACAGGGGATGGACCAATTTACATTCCCACCAGCAGTGCAGGAGGGTTCCTCTGTCCCCACAACCTCTCCAGCATTTGTTGCTGTTACTTTTTCTGATGTATGACATTCTCACAGGAGTGAAGTGGTATCTCATTGTTGTATTTATTTGCATTTCTCTGACAATCAATAACTTGGAGCATTTTTTCATGTGTTTCTCAGCCTTTCAGATCTCTTTTGTAGTGAAGATTCTGTTCTCTCCCCATTTTTGGATGGGGTCATTTGTTTTTTTGTTGTTGAGTTTGGCAAGCTCTTTATATATCTTAGTTATTAAACTCTTGTCTAAAGTATGGCATGTAAAGATCTTCCCCCATTCTGTGAGGGGTCTCTTGGTTTTTTCCAAGACCATTTGTTGAAGAGACTCCTCTTTCCCTATTTAATAGTCTGGGCATCTTGTTAAAGATTAGATGTCCATAGGTGTGAGGGCTTAATTCTGAGTTCTCAGTTCTATTCCACTGATCAGAGGGTCTATTCATGCTCCAGTACCAAGCAGTTTTGATTACAATGGTCCTATAATAAAATTTGAGATCTGGGAGTGTGATGCCTCCAGCTCTGTTCTTTTTTCTCAAGATTGTTTTGGCAATTTTAAGTCTTTTCTGGTTCCAGATAAACATTTGTAGCATTTGTTCTATTCTCCTAAAAAATGTGATTGGGATCTTGATGGGGGTTGCATTAAATTTGTATATGGGTAGTCTGGGAGGTGTCACAGTGATAAAGCTTTGGACTCTCAAGCATGAGGTCCTGAGTTTGATCCCTGGCAGCACATGTGCCAGAGTGATGTCTGGTTCTTTCTCCTCCTGTCCTCCTCATTAATAAATAAATAAAATATTTTTTAAAAATTTGTATATGGTTCTGGGTGTTATATTCATTTTGATTATGTTAATTTTTCCAACCTATGAACATTGTGTTTTTTTCTATTTCCTTGAGTAGTGACTCATAATTTTCAGTATACAAGTCTTTCATTTCTTTGGTTAGGTTTATTCCTAGATATTTTACTTTTTTTGTTGCTATAGTAAAAGGAATTGATTTCTGGATTTCATCTTCTAAATTAGTGTTTGCATAGAGGAATGCCACTGACTTTTGGGTGTTTATTTTGTAGCCTGACTACTGTATTGCCTGATGATTTCCAAAAGCTTCTTGCTGGATTCCTTAGGTTTTTCTGTGTATACTATCATGTCATCTGCAAATAGGGAGAGAATGACTTCTCTTCCAATCTGTATGCCTTTAATTCCTTGCTCCTGCCTGATTGCTATGGCAAGAACTTCCAACACTATGTTGAATAGTAATGCTGATAGTGGGCAGCCCTGTCTAGTACCTGATCTGAGGGGAAATACTTCCAGTTTTTCACCACTGAGTATGATGTTGGCTGTAGGTTTGCTATATATAGACTCCACTATCTTCAGGAATTTTCCATCTAGTCCCATTTTTTGTAGTTTTTTGATCATAAAAGGATGTTGGATTTTGTCAAAGGCTTTCTCTGTATCTATTGATATAACCATGTGGTTTCTGGTCTTGCAATTATTGATATGGTGGATATGATTGATATGATATTGATTGATATGATTGATTGATATGATTGATTGGTATGATATGATATTGATTGATATGATTGATTGATTTATGTATATTAAACCAATCTTGCATCCCTGGGATAAATCCCACTTGGTAATAATGAATAATCTTTTAATGTACTGCTTTTCTGGTTGGCTAGAATTTTGTTCAATATTTTCGCATCTATGTTCATCAGAGATATTGGTCTGTAGTTTTCTTTTTTGGTTGTGGGCCTCCCTACTTTTGGTATCAGAATGATGTTGGCTTCATAGAAGGAAGGGAGTATTACTTTATCTTCAATCTTCTGGAAGAGTTTTATTTTATCTTTTTAAAAGATTTTTTAATATCTATTTATTTATTCCCTTTTGCTGCCCTTGTTTTTTCTTATTGCCCTAACTTTAGTGATTTCTGTCCTTCTAGTTGCTTTAGGGTTCCTTTGTTCTTCATCTTCTAGGTCTTTAAAATGTGCAATCAGGCTGTTTCTTTGAGCTTTTTCTTGTTTCCTAATGTGTGCTTGTATGGCTATGAACTTCCCTCTCAGTACTGCCTTAGCTGTGTCCCAAATATTTTGATAGCGTGTGTCTTCATTTTCATTGAACTCTCGAAACATTTTGATTTCTTCCTTGATTTCCTCTTTGACCCAGTAGTTATTAAGTAGCATACTGTTGAGCTTCCACATTTTGGAACTATTACTAATCTTTTGTTGATTGTTAAGTGTTAGTTTAATTCCACTGTAGTCTGAAAAGATGCTTGGGTTGATTTCAATGCTCTTGAATTGGCTGATGCTGTCTTTGTGGTCTAACATATGGTCTATCCATGAGAATGACCCATGTGGACTTGAGTAGAATGTGTATTCCAGTTTCTTGGGATGAATGACTCTGAAAATGTCCAAGAGTTCTAGTTTATCTATCTCCTCATTTCTTTATTGATTTTCTGCCTGGATGATCTGTCGAGTTGAGAGAGTGGGATGTTGAAGTACTCTATTATGACTGTGTTGCTATTAATATATTGCTGTAGCTCTTTCAGTAGATGTTTGATGTATTTAGATGGTTTCTCATTGGGTGCATAGATATTAATAATTGTTAAGTCCTCTTGACTGACTGATCCTCTGAGCAGTAAGTAATGTCCATCCCTATCTTTTTAAAGTTTATTTATTTTAAAGTCTATCATATCAGATATGAGAATAGCTGCTCCTGCCCTTTTTTGTGGGCCATTGGCCTGTATGATAGTTTTCCATCCTTTCACTTAGAGTCTGTGTTTGTCTTGTTGAGTTAGGTGGGTTTCCTGTAGACAGCATATTGTTGGGTTGTGTTTTCTGATCCATCTTCCTACTCTGTGACTTTTAATAGGTGAATTCATATCATTGACATTTATTGATATCATAGATTGAAGATTTTTTTTTTTTAATTAACAAAACCATAGGGTAGGAGGGGTACAACTCCACACAATTCCCACCACCTAATCTCCATAACCCACCCCCTCCCCCGATAGCTTTCCCATTCTCTAGCCCTCTGGGAGCATGGACCCAGGGTCATTGAGGGTTGCAGAAGGTAGAAGGTCTGGCTTCTGTAATTGCTTCCTCGCTGAACATGGGCGTTGACTGGTCGGTCCATACTCCCAGTCTGCCTCTCTCTTTCCCTAGTAGGATGGGTCTCTGGGGAAGCTGAGCTCCAGGACACATTGGTGGTGTCTTCAATCCAGGGAAGTCTGGCTGGCATCCTGATGACACCTGGAACCTGGTGACTGAAAAGAGAGTTAACATACAAAGCCAAACAAATTGTTGAGCAATCATGGACCCAAAGCTTGGAAAAGTGGAGAGGAAGTATTAGGGAGGTACTCACTGCAAACTCTAGTATACTTCTGCTTTCTTACTTTGGTGCCGTACTCCAAACTCAGTCAATTTCTGCTTTGCGTTTCTACTTCTTTTTTTTTTTTTTACATGCATAACATTCCCCAGATTCCCATTTAGCAATACCACCCCACTATTTCATTCATCATTTTTCATGGACCTGTATTCTCCCCACCCACCCACCCACCCCAGAGTCTTTTACTTTGGTGTAATACTCCAATTCCATTTCAGGTTCGACTTGTGTTTTCTTTTCTAATCTTGTTTTTCAACTTCGGCCTGAGAGTGAGATCATCCCATATTCATCCTTCTGTTTCTGACTTATTTCACTCAACATGATTTTTTCAAGGTCCATCCAAGATCGGCTGAAAACGGTGAAGTCACCATTTTTTACAGCTGAGTAGTATTCCATTGTGTATATATACCACAACTTGCTCAGCCACTCATCTGTTGTTGGACACCTGGGTTGTTTCCAGGTTTTGGCTATTACAAATTGTGCTGCCAAGAACATATGTGTACACAGATCTTTTTGGATGGATGTGTTGGGTTCCTTAGGATATATCCCCAGGAGGGGAATTGCAGGGTCATAGGGTAGGTCCATTTCTAGCCTGATTGAAGATATTTTAATGCCATTCTTGTAGATTTTTAGAGTGTTCTGATATATGACCTATTTATGGTAGTCTGACTGTTTGTAGGAGACCTTTCAGAACTTCTTTCAGGACAGGCTTGGTGATAGTTGATTCTTTCAGCTATTGCTTGTCTGAGAAAGTTTTTATGCCTCCATCTCCTCCGAATGACAGTCTAGCAGTCTAGCTTGAAAGCCTTTCTCATTGAGCATTGGATAGATGTCTTGCCATTTTCTTCTGGCCGGTAGTGTTTGTGTGGAGATGTCTGCTGCTAATCTTATGGGTTTTCCTCTGTAGGTGACTCTTCGTTTTTCTCTTGCAGACTTCAGGATCCTTTCTTTATCCTTACTCCTTTTCATTCTAAATATGATGACTTTTGGTGTCTTTAAGTCTGGGTTAATTCTGTTTGGGACCCTCTGGGCTTCTTGAACCTTTATGTCTTTGATGTTGTCTAGACTAGAGAAGTCCTCAGCTATTATGTCCTATAGAATGCTTTCTTCCTCTCCCTCTCATTCTTCCTTTGGTAAGCCAATAATGCATATATTATTTCTTTTGAAGTCATCTCATATGTCTCTGTTGTTATTTTTAGTATTCTTAGTCTCTTTTTGAGATCTCTTATTTCTTTCTTAGTTTTCTCTAATTTGTCCTCAGTCTTGCTAATTCTATTTCCTGCCTCATTTATTCTATTCTCTCTCCCCTCTGTTTTCTGTAGTTCAGCTATGTTATTACTCTTTTCTGATACTGTTTTAGCTTGTTCAACTAGTTGTGTTCTTAGCTCAGCTATTTCAGCTCTCAGCTCTCTAATAACCTTGAGATAATTAGTGTTTTCTTCCAGAGTCTCATTTGTTGTTTCCCCATTTCTGCAAACGCTTTAGTCACTCCTGTGACTAATTCCTTAACTAGTGCTTGGATGTTGACCTCATTGTTCTGTGTTTCAACCTTTGGGGGACTTTTAGCTGGATTTTGTCCTTATTCATTTCTCCAATGTTTCTTCTTGGTTTATCCATTCTATGTAGTATGTTATAGTGTCCCACTCTCAGTACTTTTCAAATTACTAATCACTCTTGCCTGGGTTGACTTGTATCTAAGTAAGGTACTTAAAGAGTTCACAGTTGTGGAAATTAACAGTTGTTTCAATATTATTTCAATCCCCGAGTTGAAGCACAGTGACTGTTAAAGCCTCTTTTGTTCTTTTTCTTCCCTGTAGGCTATAGGAGCATGAGGGCTTTTAAACTGCAATTAGGCCTTTTAGTTTAATCACTCACTCCTGTCCAAGAGATAAATCAGGGTAGGGGGATAGATAACACAGTGGCTATGCAAAGAGACTCCTACCTTCAGGATCCAAAGCCTTGAGCTCAGTTCAGCTGCCCTTCCAGCAGGCAGAGTTAAGCTGGAAGTACTTGGCCCTATGAGTTTCCAAACAAGTCCTCTTTATACTCTGTAGTTTCTGTGGCAGTTATTCACCTTGTCTCCCCAATTCATCAGGAGAACAGTGTGGAAAGTTTCCCACTATCCAGCTGTACCTCTAGCCCACCAGGGTATAGATCTTCACCTGAATTTTCCAGCAAGTTCTCTGCCCCCCATTGTCAGCACGGGGCCTTCTGGCTGCTGCCCCAGCCTCTGAGAGGCAGTAGTGATGGAGACTCACAGTTGCATTTGGTGAGCCTTAGGTGAGTCCTCTCCTCCCTGCAGCAGTCTTTTTGTTAGTAAAACAGCCTGGAGGTGGAGCCCCAACCGGTAAACTGCTGAACTGTTACCAGCTGCTGGGAAGTAGATACAGGTTTTAGCCCCAGGAATCTCTCTTTAGGCTCCTCGTTGTCCACAAGCCACATGTGTTTGCACTCAGTGGTGATTTGGTGGGTTCCCAAAGTATTTCTAGTCCTGTCTTGTTGTGGTTTCCCAGGTGGTTTCGTTTGATATTCTTAGTTGACTAGGGAGAGGAGAGGAGAGAAACACAGCTGCTGCTACTCTGTAGCCCTGCCTCTTGTCTCTCCTTGGTTATCTCTTGTCTGGCCTTTGGAATGTCATTGTCCACACAACTGACCAATGAGTCTCCCTCTGACCATTTACTCCGTCTCCTACCACCCCAAGATTCCCACTTGCTGCTACCAGAGACCATCACACTGTCTTTCTCTTTACCTGTCTATTATCTGCTTTCCTACAATGGCCACCATTACATTCAGTCCTGATCAAAAGGACCAGAGTTGAATGCACGTGTTACAATGCACAAGGACCTGGGTTCAAGCCCGAAGTTCCCATGTGTAAAGGGAAAGCTTCATAAGTGGTGGAGCAGTGCTGCTGGTGTCTCTCTGATTCTCCCACTATCACCCATTTCCTTCTTGATTTCTGCATGCTTCTATCCAATAAATATATGAAGATAATAAAAAAACAAAAACAAAGTGAGAGATTCTCAAACACGTTCCCTGAGCTCTATATCTGCCAGCATACTGCTCTAGTCTCTCCTCCTCCCCGTCTCATTAATAAGTTTTTAAAAAAATCTTCAATAAAAAATGAGTAATTGTTTTCACTAATGAATTTATGTATATTTATTTTTATGCTTTTCTTTCTTTTAAGTTCATTTCACCTTCCCACTACTCATAGTTCTCAGATTCTTTCCTTGTCCTTTTATTTTTTTGACTGGAGCACCACTCAATTCTGACTGTTTGGTGCAGGGGTTCAAACCTAGGGCTTCTCATATGCAAGTCTCAGGTTTTTCTTCTTATTATTATCTTATCATGTTTTATTTTATTTTATTTTTTACCGGAGTACTGCTCAGATCTGGCATTTGGTGGTGTGGGAAACTGAACCTGGAACTTTGGAACCTTGGGCATGAGAGTATTTTTGTGTAACTACTATGCTGTCTTCCCCACCCAGACCTTTGCTTTTCTATCTGCTCCACTACTAGGTTAGGTGCTATATATTTAGTTTTTATACGCAGTTAGTTTAGACATTTTCTTTTTTAAATTTATTCTCTTTTTTTGCCCTTTTTTATTGCTGTAGTTATTACTGTTGTTGTTACTGATGTCATTTGTTGTTGGATAGGACAGAGAGAAATGTGCCGGGAGCCAAAACCTTAGCTAAGTCTCTCACATAACCGGTGAACGGACATTCCGATCATTGGAACTGCAATTACCATCTAACTGTTTGGAAAGTTGCTCACCCACCTCCCTCCCCCCACTACCTTAGCAGAAATTCCTCATGGTGTGTGCTTAAAATGCGGCTGCAAAATAAAATTTTCAGAGCTTGATCAGAAACCTGTCTTGCTCTTGTTCTTCATGTCTCTTGTCCCCTCCATTCTCTCGCCCCCTACCCTAGGTTTCCGTCGATAACCCCGCAGGCTGGGGCACCTGGCGCCCGACATGGGGCCTTTTTGGGTTTGGGGTCCGAGAGAACGTCGCTCCCCGATGGTCGACCAAGGAGCATAGGACCGCCACTTCAGAGAAGGAGTAAGTGAAGGTTCGCATTGGATTGCCGCTCTAGCCCAGAGTGAGTGAAGATCTGCGTTGGTGATCACCGCAGATTCGCCCGTCTGTGAGATTGATCCGTTTTGAGGTAGAAAAGAGCGACGCAATTATGGGACAAGCATTGAGTAAACATGATTTGTTGCTTAAGGGCCTCAAAGAGTCCCTCAAGACACGAGGAGTAAGGGTTAAGAAAAAAGATCTCAAGAAGTTTTTTTTTATTTTGTGAGTGATGTTTGTCCGTGGTTCCCCTTAGAAGGGACTATTGATGAAAAAAGATGGGCCAGAGTAGGAAACTGTTTAAGAGATAACCTCCTGTTTGTGAGTCTGTCTCTATTCCCATGCCTGATTCAGGAGACCCCACCCCTGAGGCTGCCGAGATCAAAACGGCTCCTGCTAAGTCCCCTCCTGTTAAGATTTACCCCTCTTCAACAACCTTAAGACCCCCCGCCAAAGATGGGCCTGATGATAGTCTTTCTCCTGAAGAGGCCTTATCCCTTGATGAAGAGATGGCCAAATATCATAGTCCTGACTGGCCACCTAGGCTCTTCTTTGTCCAGACCGCCTCCCTATGCCACCACCCCTCCGTTTTGTGCTACGGTCCTCGACTTGGCCGACACCACCAAGGCTAAAACTCAACTAGCACAAAAAACAGCTTCCCTTAGAAAATTAGTAGAAGAAAAACGAGGCCATTTATAATTAGTTAAAGAACTGTGGGCTCTTGATTTGGCATTATCTTAAAACTAGCCAGCAAAAAAAAAAAAAATCCAGGTTTTCCCTCTGGCTACCACCAGAGCTCTAACTTAAAAACTATTAATCAGAGAACCAGTACACACTTTTGATAGAAATTTAATGATTTGTTTCTTTAAAACTCTAAAAATGTACCTTAGCCCAGAAAAAGAATTTTAAAGATTTTTCTCCGTGCACAGTAAACTAAGCCCACCTGTTCCATCCGTGCAGCCAATCACATCACAGAGCTCCTGCTCCACAGATTGGCAAAGACTGTAGTCAGTCATTCCTCTAGCCACACCCACCTCTCCTGGGGTCGGGGTGGAGGGGAAGTGGCTGTGAGCTAAGGGAAATTTTTTTCTTTTCACCAAGAATGTCTGTTTTAAATCTATGTGCTAATCTTGTTTCCATTAATGTGTGTTAACCCCTAAGTAACTAAAGGTTGTTTTAAGTTTTAAATAAGATTCAGTTAAGCTAAATGTGGTTTTAAAGATCCCGACTCATAGAGTTGGCATACCTTTACCAGAGTAAAATATAGGACAGTTTCGTCCTTCTGATAGCTAATATCAGCATCAATTCATTAGTTAAAAGATTTTCTGAGATCTCTAGGCATGGTAAAATGCCCCTGCAGTCTCTCTCCCTCTTGTGAGAATTGTAAATCTTAGCAGCACCCCAATACAAACTGCCACTGTTTGTTAATTTGTTAATTCCATGTTTGAACTGGCTTTCTAATAACCCAGTTAGTGTAGAGCAGTGGCCTTGCCAGGAAAAACGGGTTAAACATGGTATTCCTGGCCTGATAAAAATTTTTCATTTGGTAGATGTGATTCAACAAAATTATTTAGAGTAAAATGGTCATTTAAAAGAAATGTTAACAGTAAAAATTTATTTTGAACATTTTCAGCTATGAGGTTTATCTTAGCTTTTTAAGTTACCTATCCAAATCAAAGTGAAAGATCAATTAAGTTGTGCACCCACCCTTATTCATAGCTGCCCTAAGGGTGTGATAGCTTTGTGATAAGCAAAGATCCTAACAAACAAAGTTTAACATTTTACTTAAAATTGTTTTTAAAATACTTTCTCAACTAAACAGGCAAAACTGGCTTGGGTTAGTAAAAGATAACACGATGGTTATGTTAATTATCTAATGCCAGAGTCTTTTGCTCTGATAAATGACGTTTAATTTAAATAAGGTATGTAAAAAAAAAATTTTTTTTTCCAAATAAAACTTATTAAATAAATATGGGGCGGCCTAATGTAGAGCTGTATAGATGTTTTGGCTAACCTTTTCACATTTTACTCAAGAAGTATGCCCCTGGTTTCCCTGAAAAAAAAAAAAAAACTCTAGATATTAAAACATGAGAGACTAGGTAGAAAGTTAGGAGAGTTTTATGTCTTATATGGGCAAAAATGTTCCGGTTAAGACTTTTGTTTTAAAACTTGTTAAGAGATTTTTTTTATCTCATGAGTTAGTTACTTTTGCTTTTACAGTGACTACTTCTGATAAAGTTGTTACTGAGATAACTCCTCTATTTAGAAAAACTACAAAAATTATCAAATAATTGGCTTTTGAGAGTACAGATTCTACATGTCAAACTTTAATTAGTTCTTTTAGAGAGTAAAAAAATAAATTTATCTGGCTTGTTTTAAGACACTGTCAGAGGTTTATTCTTGATAAATTAAGGTAATACATGGTGCTTCTGGTCTGATAGATTTGTTTTAGCAAATCCTGATTTAAAAAAATTAGTACTTTGAACAATTAAGCTATGAGGTTTTATTTTAGCCTTTTAAGTTGCCATATTAAAGTTCTAAAGAGCAAAATCTATTAAGAGTTTTATATCTATGCTTACTCATGATAGCCTTGTGATGAGTAAAGATATTAGTAAACTAAAGTTATAATAATGTGCTTAAACTGTCTAATCAGTTTAAAATAATGCTAAAAAATGGTAAGCATTTTATCATATCAACTCATTAGGTATTGACTTTCTATAACATATTGGTATATTTTAATAAAGAGCCTTCTAAAATCATATGAAAGAACTGAAGCTAATTCTAACCATTAGATCATCAATTAACTTGGTACAAGTTCTCTCCCTAAGTAAATAATTATAGGTACATCTGCACATGAAGAACTGACTGCTCATATGGTAAGATTTAAAACTAAACATTTTTCATTTTTTATTTATGGGTATATGATGACTCCTAAAGTCACTCATATCCTAAAATTTTTCTCATTTTTTTACAAGCCTCTTAAAATTTTAACGCTTGACCTGCCATAGTGAGGGCACTTTACTGGCTCCTTCATTGTTTAAGTAAGATCCTGCTATTCAGACTTTTAAGATTAATCCCCATTGATAAAAGCCAATGCTCTCTGGCAGATTGATGTAATTCACCTGCCCATGTTTAGTAAACAAAAACTTTTTTTTTTTTCTCAATTGGTACTATTTCTAAATTTATGTGGGCTACAGCTCAAACAAGAAAAAGCTCAAAAACCTTAGGAGTCATATGCTCTGTTTTGCTTCAATAGACATCCAATCCATGTATTTTTGTTTCCTTTAGAACATTAAAAGCTCAATAAATAAATTAAAAAATAAGGGGAATGCACCCCCCAATATTCAGTTGGCTAAAGTGTCAATGAAGTAATTATACTAATATTTACAAAAATTCAAATTGTCCATTTATTATATCTCATTGACAAAGCCACCCACTCTCCTAGCCATAGAGACATATTCTTTTTCTTCTGTTTTTCAACACTGGATGTCCATGTTTGTTTTCCTTTTATTATGGTGGATGACATTATTGATCTTGCAAAATCCACAGTCCCTGTTGGCAAGTCCTTACCACAAAGGACGCCATGGCAGTATATAGTCCAGCTAACCTCACCAGCCTATCCAAGTCTTCTCTTTCTGCTGACCTACCACTGCTGACTTCATCCTTACATGTTTATTGACTGCTCACTTTTCTCAAAATATTCCTCATGTTCAAGGAACCTCACCTAATGTGTATGCACCTCTGTCTGTGTTTTGGTACAACACCACCCTATATTTCCATATCGATTTTTCTCTACCTGGTCCTTGCCTCCTAGTTTTGCTTGTTCCACAGCTGACCCTCTATGAAGAAGAAAAATTTCATCAGTTGGTGCCGACGACCAGAGGACCAGACGTGCTGTTTCTTCCCCTGGACATCACATCCACTGACTGCTTCCCTTAGACTTGCTGGTGGCGGGATAGGACACTTTGATGCCCCTTATGGGACCCCTGATTAGTCTTTTGTTAATGATTACCTTGGGACCCTTTATTTTTAATAAGATTATTGGCTTTATAAAACAACAAATTGACTCCTTGGCATCGAAACCCTTACAAATATATTACCACAGACTTGATTTGGCTGACAGAGGCTTGGCTGAACCTGAGGGTGACACACCTCTTTTAGGAGCTGCATAAAACTCAGACTTATGCACGCCAGCCTTGGCGTGGCGTGGGCACCGGTAAGGGGTGCAGGGCTAAGCACTGCAAGGGGAGGACCCTACAGTCCGCCTCTGAGTCCCCCGTGAAGCAAACCTGATTTGCATGGAGGTTGGTGTCATTCATCAAAACTCTTCGCCATGAGTTTTCCTCACCTTAGAAATAGTGGCTCTTCCTCCCCTCCCGAAAAAGACACCAAGAGCCGTATAAGATGTGGGAAGATCAGTTCTATATTTACCCCACGGGAGAAATCAGGTCAATACTTCCCCGCTCTGGTTAATGCCTGCTTATCTCTTGATAAGATTCCTAGCTTTTACCCTCAATTGCCGCCTCACTTAAATTGTAAAAAGGGAGGACATGCCAGGAGCCAAAACCTTAGCTAAGTCTCTCACATAACCGGTGAACGGACATTCCGATCATTGTAACTGCGATTACCATCTAACTGTTTGGAAAGTTGCTCACCCACCTCCCTTCCCCCACTACCTTAGCAGAACTTCCTCATGGTGTGTGCTTAAAATGCGGCTGCAAAATAAAATTTTCAGAGCTTGATCAGAAACCTGTCTTGCTCTCGTTCTTCGTGTCTCTTGTCCCCTCCATTCTCTCGACCCCTACCCTAGGTTTCCGTCGATAACCCCGCAGGCCGGGGCAGAAATGGATAGAGGAGGAGAAGACAGAGAGGGGGAGAGAAAGACACCTGCAGACCTGCTTCACCACCTGTGAAGAGACTCTCCTGCAGGTGGGGAGCTGGGGGTTGAAACCAGGATTCTTAATACCTGTCATTGTGCTTTGCATCACCTGCACTTAACCTGTTGCGCTACCACCCGACTCTCCAGTTTAGACATTTTAACATGCAAATTCAACTTAATCTTTGAAATGTTAACACAGACATTGTAAGAATTACAGAAAACTTATGATTCTCCTCTGTCAACATTTGCATTCTTAATGTTCAAGGTTTTATTTATACCTCATTCCCTTTAATTTCACTATGTAGACATAGTTATAATTTTCTAACACTAATATTTGTTTAGATTTATCACACATGTAGGTACCTCTTTGGTATTTGTCCTTCTTACACTTTACACATTCTCTGGGGGATAATTTCTCTTCCTTGTGAAGTTATTTTTTATTGAAGGTCTAGGGTGGTCCATTGTTTTAGTCACTTGATCGTATTTTGTACTTGTTATTGAAAGATGATGTCACTAGTGACACTATTTATAGTTGATAATTACTTTCCTATAAGACTTTGTTTCTTTCTCTCTCCCCCCATGTAGATAAATAAACAGAGAGGGTGGGGAAGAGAGGGGGAGAAAAAGAAAGCCCCCACACACATGGTTCCATTACTAATGAAGCTTCCTCCCTGCAAGTGGGCACCAAGAGCTCTACCCACTGAACCAACTCAACATTATTTTTTGGTTTCTAAGAATTTTTTTTTACATTTATATATTTATTCCCTTTTGTTGCCCTTGTTGTTTTATTGTTGTAGTTATTATTGTTGTTATTGATGCCTTCATTGTTGGATAGGACAGAGAGAAATGGAAAGAGGAGGGGAAGACAGAAAGGGGGAGAGAAAGGTAGACACCTGCAGACCTGCTTCACCGCCTGTGAAGACTCCCCTGCAGGTGGGGAGCCGGGGGCTTGAACCGGGATCTTTTCACCGGTCCTTGTGTTTTGCGCCACTGTGTGCTTTAACCCACTGTGCTACTGCCCGACTCCCCTAAGAATTGTTGAGGGACAGGAAGTATCTGAAGGGTACTGCCCAGAAAATGGGAGTGGTGACAGATGTGGTTTAGAAAGGTGGAGGCGGGACTTGGGTGTCAAAAGGTCGACCTGTGGGATTCTGTCAGTCCAGGTCATCATGTGATGATGACCTCTCTCTCTCTCTCTCTCTCTCTCGTCCTAAAATGTGAATGTTCTCAATTTTCCCGAATAAAATCAATTCTTTGTTGAGATAATGTGTGATGAACTTTTTAAATGTTGGGGAAATAAGCGCTGTCCCCTCTTTTCCCCAATACAGAATGATTTCTAAATTATAGATATGTTTCTGTAACTATCTAGAGTCATAACATCACTCTATCTAATCAAGAAATTCTACCTGGTTTCACTTCCCTGTAAAACAGAAAAGAAAGAGAGGATGTTAAGGCAAAGAAAGAGTTAACTAACCAAACTGTAGGGAGAAGCCATAGATAACAGGAAACCTTGGTAAAGGTGCCCCCCCCCCCATATTTCATCTTGACAGGTCATAACACTTCTAAGTCCTGAACCTTTCCCCAGACATAGCTATGCAAGGAAAGATAACAGTAACTAAGGCAACCAGACCCTAAGCAATGGGTACAAGTCTCACCCCCTCAAGTTTGCAGCCTCTGCTTTTGTAAGAATGCTTTCTGCTCTTAGCCCTCCACCCCCCATATAAGCTATACCTTCCCTTTGATCTGGGCCCAGAATTCCTTAAGAGCTTGAGTTCCTTCTGTGGCTTATTAATGCTAATAAAGTTCCTCCTTGACCCTATCAGCTGGTTCTGATTCTTGAACCTGCAACACCTGCCTCCTGACTTCTTGCTGAGTCCCAGCCCAAACTTTTGGACTTCTCAGTCTTTTCCTGCTACGCCCATTTGTCTACTCCAGGCCACTTCCAGTCACTACATTTGGGGAGGGGGTGCTTCTTTCCTTAATGTCATTTTGTTTATCTCTTTGCCAAGTGCCTGTGCTTGGGATTTATTTATCTCTCTTTTTAATGTCTATTTATTATTAGATAGGACAGAGAGAAATTGAAAGGGGCGGGGGAGATAGAGAGGGAGACACTTGCAGACCTGTTTCACTGCTTATGAAGTTCCCCCCACCCCACTTCCTCACAGGTGAGGAGCAGGGGCTGGAACCCAGGTCCTTTTGCATAGTGACAGGCATGCTGCATGCTCTTCTATACCTGGCCCCTCACAATAAGTCTTTTTGTAAATATTTTATTTGTTTATTTATTGAATAGAGACAGATAATTTGAGGAGAGATAGGGAGAAAAACAGACACCTGCAGATGTGCTTTGCTGCCACACACCCCCCCCCCCCCCGCCGTTGCAGGTAGAAGCTGGGGCTCATACATGGGTCCTCAAAAATGGCAGAAATTGCACTCAACTGGGTACACCACCCAGCCCCTGGATTTCTCTTTAACCACAGTGTTATGGTTTTAATCCCTGTCTTCTCCAAACACACACACACATACACACACACACACACACACACACACACACACACACACTCCTTCCTTCAGTAACTAAGGCAACTAAGGTTACTAAGGCAAGTTAGTAACTAAGGAAGAGCTGAGCTCTTCCTTTCTCTGTCCCCCACTGTCAGTGTGATGTGAGGGTGGCCTTAGGAAAGTGACTAGATCATAAATGTGGAGGCTTCTTGAATCAGTCTGCTGTGTAGAAGGGCCCAGACAGCTCCCCCATCTTCTCTGCTATGGGAACGAACAACAAAATGAGACATTGTCAGAGTCAGGAAGAGGTCCTCCCGGATGATGGTCCTCCTCATGACATCTTGTTTGAGCCTTCACCCTGGGAGACATAGAGTTGTGCAGGTAAATCACCGTTTATCAAGCTTGCTTATAACGGCCAGAACAGGCTATGCGAGAGAGGACCTGATCTTTCCTCAACTGATCAGATTTCAAATGAATATTCTCAGTTCATACACACAGTCTACCACCTTGACCAGATCTCTCTGCCATATGTAAAGGTCTCCTGTCTGCTGAATGAAGGGTCTATCCCTGGAGCTGGAAGTTGACAGGCAAAAGCATTTTCTGCTGATGATTTCCCTAAAGGCAAAAGACTATCCCAAGGACCCTCATTATTCCAGAAACACTTTTGGACCTTTCTTCTTTCACATTCTCTCTCTCTCTCTTTCTCTCTCTGTCTCTCTCTCTCATGATGATGTCTTGACTACCAGAAATATATTGTGCTCTAGTTGAACAGTCCTGTAGATATAACTATCTCTCAGTTCCCTACGTAGGGTTGTCTTGAAGTTAGAAGTAGTATCTCTTGGGTGGGGCAGGCAGTTGAGCACAGATGTGCAAGGACCCTGGTTTAAGCCCTCAATCCCCACCTGCAGGGCAGGAAGCTTCATGAGAGATGAAGCAGGGCTATGGGTATCTCTTTCTCTCTATGTCCCCTTTCCTTTTCTATTTTTCTCCATCTCTAAAGGAAAAAAAGGACAGACTCCCTCAGCAGATGGCAGTGTTGACCAACTTTTACAAGGCCTCTAGACTTGTAAGGAAAGGAGGGAGTAGCTAACTGGGGCCATTCCCCAGTTCCCTCCTATGGGGTTCTAGACTGACTCCTACATGGAAGAATCACAAAGAGTCAGTCATCTTTCAGGGAGAAGATGAGCATTTACTGGGAGAAAATGAGGACAGAAAAGGAGAAGAAAGGACAAGTCATGTAGGCATGTATACTCAAGAGAGAGAAAAAAAAAGTTTGATATTCCCTCCAGAGGAAGGGCAGGACCCTCAGGTCATATGCTTCAGCCTTTGTCTCCAGGTGTCACATCTGCCTTCATCTGCATGTTATGGCCTTTGCAGTCAGGGAGGGAGGGAGTGCTGGGGCAGGATATGCACACAGTAGGCTTCTCTGGCCCTGCCTCTAGGCCTTCTCCAGGCTTCCTGCTGGGTGCAGGGGGAGGGTGCTGCCTTCCCTAAATTGCCCTCCAATAGACTGACCCTGTTCTCTTTTTATTTTTTTTAATAATTTTTTAAATATTTATTTATTCCTTTTTGTTGCCCTTGTTTTTTATTGTTGTAGTTGTTGGGTAGGACAGAGAGAAATGGAAAGAGGAGAGGAAGACAGAGAGGGGGAGAGAAAGACACCGCAGACCTGCTTCACCGCTTGTGAAGCGACTCCCCCTGCAGGTGGGGAATCAGGGGACCCTGCTCTCTTTATTCATGAAGTCAGTACTCACTGAGCTCCTACTCAGTCAGCACTCATCTTCTTGGTCCCCAGGCTATTGCCTTTCCAGGGTCCTCATCTGTTTTCCATCTACACCATGCCTCGGCCTCGCGTGAGCTTAATGTGCAGCTTGGCGATACGAGAATCCGGCATGAAGCCCAGCCAGTCTATCTTGGCGTTACTCTCGATCGCACTCTGTCATTTCACAAACATCGCATAAAAACTGCAGCAAAGGTGGGCGCGAGGAATCACATCACTGCAAGACTGGCCAGCTCCTCATGGGGCGCGAGCGCTTCCACACTACGATCATCATCTCTGGCATTATGCTATTCCACTGCAGAATACTGTGCCCCAGTATGGTTTCGTAGCCCCCATGTCCACTTGGTCGATTCTAAATTATATTCCTCCATGAGGATCATTTCTGGAACCATCCGTTCCACCCCGGTTCCATGGCTGCCAGTTCTTAGCAACATCGCCCCGCCAGGTATTCGTCGGGATGAGGCATCATCTAAGTTCATTTCCCACGTCTACGCTCATTTCATTTCCCAGGTCTACCGGACCTGCCAATATATGAGGATATCTTCGCCCACCCTGTCCAACGCTTGACGTCTCATCACCCAATCTGGTCCCCTATGCCTACACTGAACTTCTCTGTTCCAGACTCTTGGAAACAGAGTTGGCAGTCAGCTGAGGTAAAGAACAAACACCTCATCACAGACCCCTGCAAGCGTCACCCCGGCTTTGACCTAGCACGTTATGATTGGGCCCTCCTCAATCGCTATCGAACAGGCCATGGCCGGTGCACCGCTATGTTCCATCGCTGGGGAGCCAGAGACGACCCGAACTGCCCCTGTGGCTACAGACAGACTATGACCCACATAGTCAAGGACTGCCACCTCTCCAGATTCAAAGGAGGTCTCGAAACTTTACATCAGGCTCAACCTGACGCTGTTGACTGGCTAACGCTAGAAGAAGAAACTGAGTGTCCCCTTGGAGTCCACATTGCACCCACAGTCACTGGCTGACCAGCTGTCTTCACAGTTGATGGGACTGAACTGAGAAGCTGAGGAGTCCATGCAGACATTGCAGCAGTCACAGGCAGAGAGGGTGAGGAAGGCAGTGTCACTACCTTTCTTGTCAGGCAGGCAGGCAGGCAGGTGAGGACACATGACGGCTCAGGCCTGCACAAGGCTACCCCTCTCACCTCTTGTTCTTTCACTGCGGGGAAGCCAAGCGCTTTTCTGGCACATGGGAGAGTCCCCCAGGCTGCTCTGGACGTTGCTTTGCTTTGGAGTCGGCTTCAGTGAGCAGTGGAACTAGGTCATCCCACCTCCTTTGCCCTCTGAAGTATAAACATCCACTTCCTTGGTCTAGGAGACAGCATAATAGCTATGCAAATGGCTTCCTGCTGAAGCCTTGGGAGCTCCCAGGTTCACTCTCCAGCTTCGCTAAAAAGGAAAGCTCTGAAAGAAACAAACAAAAGCTACCCTCTCCACTGCCAGTTGTCATTCACACTTAAAAGAAACTTTTAAAGCTGAGAGCACTTTTTCAGCTCAGGCTTATGGTGGTTCTGGGGACTGAACCTTGGACCATGGAGCCTCAGGTCTTTTGCATAACCATTAAGATGTCTCCCTGGCCCCAAGGAACTACTTATGATTCCCAGGGCTCTGCTGTGGTCCAGGTCAGGGGTCTGGGGGAAGACTGTGATGCTGAGTGATAGCCAGCAAGCTTTCCAGAGGCCTCACAGGAAGTAGCCTATATATAGGCTGGACCAGTGTAGAATGTGGGGGTCTCTCTCTATTGTCCAGAGACAACAGGAGGACTTCAGCTCTGGGGCCTCACCTTGGGGTTGTGACATGAGGAGGCAGCTTCCTGGGTCCCTCTTGGGTAACCTGTACTTCAGGAAGTGCAATCACATGCCTGATTCTGAAATGTTCCATGTACACAATCACTTCTCTAGCTGACCTGGTGGAGATGGGTGTGATGTGTTGATGCTGCCTCTCTTTACAATAGTCAGTTCTCTGTCCTCTTCTTAGTTCTCTCTCTGAAGGAGCTCTTCCTCCAAGGAAGCTGGAAGTACTCTGGGTTCCAGAGAGCAGAAACTAAGGCCACTGCCCTGAGGGACTGGACTGGCCTGGACTGTCAGAGTTATATTCTTTTACAGTCTTCCCTTGCAGTACATTCTTTTTTTTTTTTTTTTTTTTAATATTTTTATATTTATTTATTTATTTCCTTTTGTTGCCCTTGTTGTTTTATTGTTGTAGTTATTATTGTTGTTATTGATGTCATTGTTGTTGTCATTGTTGGATAGGACAGAGAGAAATGGAGAGAGGAGGGGAGAGAAAGACAGACACCTGCAGACCTGCTTCACCGCCTGTGAAGCGACTCCCCTGCAGGTGGGGAGCTGGGGGCTCGAACCGGGATCCTTACGCCGGTCCTTGTGCTTTGCGCCACATCCTTGCAGTACATTCTATGGAAGCAACCTAGTAGGCCAGTAGACTCCTCCTCCTTTTTGAAAAAATTGTTTATTGTTGTTGTTGATGCCCTCCTTGTTAGATAGGACAGAAAGAAATGGAGAGAGAAGGGGAGAGAAAGACACCTGCAGACCTGCTTCACTGCCTGTGAAGTGACTCCACTGCAGGTGGGGAGCCAGGGCTCGAACCCAGATCCTTGAGCCAGTTCTTGCGCTTGGCAGCACGTGCGCTTAACCTGCTGCGCTACTGTCCGGCTCCCTAGACTCTTCCTTTTAATGGGATATCCAACAGCAATTTACTCTACAGGGTAACGTGTGTGGCCATCTCTGGGGCTCCTGGCTACATTTTGACCTTTTTTTTTTTTTTTACAATTCCTTTTTTTTTCCTTTTTTTTAGTTTCTTATTTATAAAAAGGAAACATTGACAAAACCATAGGATAAGAGGGGTACAGCTTTGCACAATTCCCATCACCAGAACTCTGTATCCTATCCCCTCCGCTGATAGCTTTCCTATTCTTTAACCCTCTGGGAGTATAGACCCAAGGTCATTGTGGGATGCAGAAGGTTGAAGGTCTGGCTTCTGTAATTGCTTCCCCGCTGAACATGGGCATTGACAGATCGATCCATACTCCAGGTCTATCTCTCTTTCCATAGTGGGGAAGGGCTCTGGGGAAGCAGAGCTCCAGGACACATTGGTGGGGTTGTCTGTCCAGTGAAGTCTGGTTGGCATCATGCTAGCATCTAGAACCTGGTGGTTGACAAAAGAGTTAACATACAAAGTCAAACAAATTGTTGACCAATCATGGACCTAAGGGCTGGAATAGTGCAGATGAAGAGTTGGGGGGTCCTCCATTTTGTAGATAGGGCCTGTGGCTATACTTTTTTTTTTTCTCTTTTACTTTTTGCACCTGAGCCTGAAATCTGATATGCCAGTGGATCCAAGTTATTGTCTGGGGAGATGGTGTCATGGCTGGAAAAAGGACCAGGCTGGATCAGGGAAAAGAGTAGCTCCCTGATATGGGAAAGGGGTATAAATATTGTTGACTGTAAACCCCATTGATTTGATGTGATCTGGGCCCATAATTAGCTTAGGAGCCCGTGTGACCTCTGCATCCCTGTAGATCTGAGCTCATATTCTGTGATCATGAGTAGGAACATTCCATGCTGCCCCAGTATCGACCCATCTTCCTCAGGTGTAGCATAGAGTATGTTGTCTAGCCTCCCTTCGGAGGATGGAACATTCTCTACCATTGTTGATGCAAGCTGAGGGCAAGGTCCTATTGGGGCCACAGAGGGGTCTATTTTGTTGTTCCTGATAGAAATGACAATGGAGAGATGGATTTAGAGGTCTAGGCCCATCAAGTCTGTTTGGGAATCTCAGGACTCCCTGATTAGGGTCTCAGTTTTTTTTTTTTTTTTTACAATGCCATGTATTTGACTAAAATGGGGTGTTGGTACAGATGACGCAGAAGATACTAAAGTGGGAGTAGGGGTGCTGGGTGCTAGTGCTGCTTTCCCATCATCTGACTGTATTCTTTAGAGTCTGTGCTTTTCCTTGAAGTCAATTTCTACATTTGTTCCAGTAAGGCAAGTGGGCAGTGTCTGACTTGTGGACCCTAGATGGCTGAAAAATCGTTGGGTTTGGTCTGTCAAGGTACCTGCACATGGGACTGAGCATTATTAAATGGTGATAATTTTTATTTTTAAATGTGCTATTAGTGATTTAATAATAATAAGATTGTAAGGTAACAGGGGTACAGTTCCATATAATTCATACCACCAGAGTTCTGTGTCCCATCTCCTCCATTGGAAGCCTGCTTCTTCTTTATCCTTCTGGGAGTATGGCCTAAAATTCTTTATGGAGTGCACAAGGTGGAAATGGTCATTTTTTTAAAATGACTTTCCCTAGCCCATGAAGGCAATTTTAAATATCCAGTGGCCCTTGGCAGAAAAAAAAAAAAGGTTCTCTATTTCTGCAACAGAGGGCTGATAATTGGTGGGAATCAATGGCACTAGATCATTTTTTTAAACCTTAGATTTAACAGCACTTTACAAAATCATAAGATTTCTGGGATGTAATTTCACAACACACATGACCTAAGTCTCCACACCCTCCATCAAAATGCTGTGCCTACCCCTCCAATAACTATTATAGTTCTCACTTGATTCAACAGAAACATTCCACAGATGAGCAAAAATGTTCAGTAGTGCTGCCTTTTTACTTATCTCACCTGACTGATCACTTTCTTTTCCATCTCTTTTGTTCCAAGTATACAATCTCAACTTAAAAAAAAAAAATTTAATTGTAAAATAGTGCCCCATTAAATATATATCCCACAGCTTCTTTTCCCAGTCGTCTGGGCATTTGGATTGCTTCTGGATCATTTATAACTAAGTTAATATATATCTGGGCAAGGTGATGGTGCACCTGGTTGAGCACACACATTACCATGGGTGAGGACCCATGTTCAAGTCCCCAGGCCCCATCTTCAGAGGAGAAGCACTACAATGGTGAAACCGTGCTGCAGATGTCTATCTCCCCCCTTCACTGTCAATTTCTCTTTATATTCAATAATAAATAAGTAAATATTTTAAAAAATAATTCCAGCACTTGCCACAGAACAGGGCACATGTCTAGTGCTGCTGTTATTGCTGGTTCTCCAGTCATGCAGCCTCTGTTCTCTGGCACCCAGGAGAGCTCAATACACACATCTGTAGCTGCCTGTCTACCCACCAGCCAGGGTTGACACAGAGAAAGCCCCTTTGCAGATCCCACAGGTGACAGGATGGAGTATTGCCCAAACCTCAAGAACCAGCCAGCCAGTCTTCCTAAATTGCCACTCCTTCCCACTCACCTCCTTTCTTAGGGCTTTATTTTTCACATGCTGAAATATTTTAAGAATCTGGTTAAAGCAAGTTTCTACAAGTCTCCTTCCAACCATCTTCCTGGCTTGGTAAGAATATCACCTTCTGGAGCTCCATGAGTGCAGAGTCTAGGCTAAAGCTTTCACAAGTACTGCCTCATGTATTCTTGACTGCAGCTTCAAAGGAGAGAAGCATCACTCATACTTAAAAAAAAAATATTTATCTTTTGCATTTTTATTGGACAGGACAGAAAGAAATTGAGATGGGAGAGGGAAATAGGGAGGGAGAAAGACACCTGCAGACCTGTTTCACCACTTGTAAAGGTGGGGAGCTGGGAGCTCAAACCTGGATTCTTCCAAGGGTACTATGTGCACTTAACCAGGTGCACCACCACCAAGCCCCCTTTTATTTATTTTTTGTTTATTATTTGTTTATTTATTACAGAGAGAAAGATCAGAGCCCCTGCTCAACTCTGGCTGATGGTGGTGCTGGGGACTGAACCTGGGAGCTCAAGCTTCAGGCATGGAAGACTCCTGCATAGCCATCATGCTTTTTCTTTTATTTTCCAAAAAAGAAAAAATAAAGCACAGCGAGTTCCAATGGCACAGACTTTGAACAAGGATTAAAGGTATAGAAGCAATCACTCCCAAACCATCATGGTCTCAAATCAGCAGAGATAAATGGAGCATTTGCTTCTTCATTTCTCTTTTTCTTGGTACTCAGGCAAAAGGTGATCTCTTGGAACTGGGTGACCTGAGCACATGACCCCAGAACATGAACCCGGTTTCCTACAACTTTCTGGCCCCAAGCACTTTGACCAGTCCATTACAGCGGTGCTGTGTGCTGGGGCCTGAAGGACGCAGGTCCGTGTGTAGGATTCTCTAAAGCACATGGTCCATCCCAGTTCTTGGCTTCATGAAGTGCTGATAGAGTGCTTTGCTCCTTTCCAGAATGTTGCTGAATAACTCCTCAGCAACACCAGAAGGTTCCGTGGCCAGGAAGTTGCAGCACAGCTCATTGTCACTGTCCCTCCTGAACCTGAAAACAAGCCAAGAGCAGGGGCCATCCTGCAGCTGGGGCCAGGGCTGTGGTGAGGGTATAGAGCAAGTGGGGGCCAGGGCCGGGCGTGGGGGTAGAGAGCAGCTAGGGGGCAGGGGTAGGGATAGGGGGGGCCGTATGTCCCTTTCCCCCTTTTCCTTGATGGCTCCCAGTATATTTTATTTATTTTGGATAGAGCAGAAAAATCGAGAAAGGAAAAGAAGAGGTAGAGAGACAGAAACTGAAGCACGGCTTCACCGCTCATGAAACCTCCCCCCTGCAGGTGGGGGCTGGGGACTTGAACTCAGGTCCTTGCTCATGGTTATGTGCGAGCTCAACCTTACGTATCACTGCCTGGCGGGCAGGTCTCTCTCCTAGCATTGGAGGTGGGCGGGGCGGGGCGGGGCCGGCGGAAGGCGTCAGGGGAGGGGACAGAGGCGGTGGGAGGGGATAGAGGTGGGGCCAGGGTCCGCAGCAGGCGACTGTGGAGGGGATGGGACGGGACAGAGGCGGAGGGAGGGGACAGAAGAGGGGCCAGGGTCGAAGGGAGAATACCGAGGAAGCGCCCAGATCTGGTCAGGTCCGGCGGGGACTGAGCCGAAGGGATGGGTGGGGGTAGGAGGTGCGCAAGGCCGGGACCAGTCGGGAGGGGTACTGTCTCGGGGGCGGGGCGTAGTCCGGGGGGCGGGGCGTAGCCCGGGGGGCGGGGTGGCTGGTTGCAGTCCCATGGGCGTTGCCCCGGGCCGGGCCGGGTCGATCTGGGGTGCACTCCCAGGGCGCGGCCTCCCCCACGGAGTCGGGTACGGGCACAGAGCAGGGCGATGGCTGCGAGCGCGCTGCACGGTCTGCGTGGCGGCGCCGGGCGGCTGTGGCCCGCGGCGGGGCTGGGGGTGCGGGTGGGTGTGGGGGGGCCCTTGCGGGCGGCCTCGGGGTCCTGGCTGGGCGCCGTCACCCCACCCGGGTCGTACCCCGCGTTGAGCGCGCAGGCGGCCCGGGACCCCTCAGCCTTCTGGGGGCCGCTGGCACGCGGGTCGCTGGCCTGGGACACCCCCTTCCACTCCGTGTCGGACTGTGACTTCGCTTCTGGCAAGATCGCCTGGTTCCTGGGGGGCCGGCTCAACGTGTCCGGTGAGTGGGCGGGGCACCCCGACTCCCAGGCACCCCCAGAAAGCCAGCCAGCAGCTAAGCCCCGGCAGGGTCCTCTCATGCCGCCCCCTCACTCGGAACCGCAGCCCAGCGCCACAGCCTCCTCCCACCCTCTAGATTCAGGAGCCTCCGAGTCCTGAACCCTGAGCCCCATACCCCGAAACCCTCATCTTGACCCCAGCGCACCGAGCTCACCACCCGACCCCCACACCCGGGCCTCCGCGTCCCTGAGCCTGGGGGCCCGCCTTGGGTGGCCCGGTGCGTTCCCGGGCCAAGGGTGGATGGTACTGAGCGCGTCCCCAGGCACCCGGCCGGCGCCAGGCGCGACACCTGCCCTCCGGCTCAGCCCGTCCCCGCTCGGTCCCCGCGGGTCCCTGCCTGTCCCTGGACTCCGGGAGACAAGCCACGCGACCGCGCAGCCCGCCCCTGCCCGCCACTCTGCGTGTCCACAGCAGGAACAGGACCACTCTCGGCCCTGCGGGAGGATAGGCAAGCCTCTAGCTCTGGCGGCGGCTGGGCGCAGACACGCAGGGCGAGGGAGGTGCCGTGTTCAGCGCGCTGGCCAGGCCTCGGGTGGGCGTGGAGCCGGCCCCTTTGCTTTTGGTTAAGATGGGAAGCTGGGGGCTAGGAGCACTGTGCACCCCGGCCCCCCCCCCCCCCCCCCGGAGCTAGGCAGGAAGGCATCCCCAGAGGCCTGGTTTGTATGTGTGTGGGGGCGGGGAGTGGGGGGTGTTCAGAGGTCCGAGGGGGTGCTCGCTGGGGATGTAGGGCACCTGGCTGGGGAGGGCCCTGAGGTGTTCCATGAAAGACCCTTCATGGCATGTGTGTGCCTGCAACCGATTGGCTGAGGGACAGAGTGCTAGAGGTGAGGACAGCCCCTCATTTCCTGGACCTCAGTAAGTTGTAGCGATTTTAATTTTTCCAAATTCATAAATAGCTATACAATTTTAGATGGCCTCTTGCAGTTATTTTTCAAAAAAAAAAGTACAGGGAACTTTGGGCTAGATTTCTCCCCTTCCCACCACCACAGTGTATGTAATGTTGCTGCTTTTATCAAAATGAATTTCTTAATAAGTGTTTTCTTTAGAATTGAGTCAGCAGCAGCAAGTGTCCTTGTTCTAGTGGGAAAGAACCCAAAGCTTAGGTATGCGGAGTTGGCAGAATGTGTGTGTTCGTGAGGAGGAGAGTGACTTGCAGAAGGAAAGGGGTGCAAGGCAGGAAGCTGAGGGGTGTAGGGGTGGGCAGGCTCCCTGAGTGGCTGGCTTCTGCACACTTGCAGCCTCTCACTCCAGACAAGATGGTGAGGTTGAGCCTCATGGAGTAGGCAGGGAGCAGACAACTCTTCCTTTTTTTCAGATTTACTTATCAGGGAGGAAGAGAGAGACCACAGCACTGCCCAGCTCTGGTCCTTGATGCAGGGGATTGAACCTGTCTCCACGGTAGCCTCAGACCTACAGTGTCTCTCTCTAACCCCACAGGCAAATCTCCTGCTACTTTCCCTCACTGGTATCTCCTGAGGACGCAGCCTTTATGGCTAGAGTGGCCAGACATTGAGCTTCAGGAAACTACCTTGGGGAAAAAACAGTTTTCCTGCAGCCTTCTCACTTCTGCAGTGTGTACCTGCCTGCTCCTTTGTCAGGCCATCCCTGCCTTTAACCAGGCAACAGTCTGCAGGATGACCAGGCCAACCCATGGCAGCTCTGGGAAACACCTCCAGAGCTGTGGGGTGGATTCCTCTGTGTGACAATCGGCTCCATTCTTCTTCTAGCGTTTGCCCTTCTTCCGTAGCCAGTCAACAGCATCAGGTTGAGCCTGATGTAAAGTTTTGAGACCTCCTTTGAATCTGGAGAGGTGGCAGTCGTTGACTATGTGGGTCATAGTCTGTCTGTAGCCGCAGGGGCAGTTTGGGTCGTCTCTGGCTCCCCAGCGATGGAACATAGCGGCGCACTGGCCATGGCCTGTTCGATAGTGATTGAGGAGGGCCCAATCCTAACGTGCTAGGTCAAAGCCGGGGTGACGCTTGCAGGGGTCTGTGATGAGGTGTTTGTTCTTTACCTCAGCTGACTGCCAACTCTGTTTCCAAGAGTCTGGAACAGAGAAGTTCAGTGTAGGCATAGGGGACCAGATTGGGTGACGAGACGTCAAGCGTTGGACAGGGTGGGCGAAGATATCCGAGCATATTGGCAGGTCCGGTCGAGCGTAGACGTGGGAAATGAACTTAGATGATGCCGCATCCCGACGAATATCTGGCGGGGCGATGTTGCTAAGAACTGGCAGCCATGGAACCGGGGTGGAACGGATGGTTCCAGAAATTATCCTCATGGAGGAATATAATTTGGAATCGACCAAGTGGATTAAGCCATTGATGATGGCTTAATCCAAAGGAGCATGGTTCTGGGAGCCGCCAGCAGCTCTTGAAAAAGATGTGTGCTACCGGTTCTCAAAGGGTGGTTCCCAAAACAGTAGCAGCAGCATGGCCTAGGAACTGTCTTTATAAACACAAGTTCTCAGTCCTGTTGGAGACCGCCACTGTCAGAAGCCCTGGGGGGTGGGGCTGTGACATCCATGTTGAAACTGTTGACCAGACGCTACTGATGGTGAAGTCCCGATGGGGAAACCCTGACCCATCTGCTCAGACCAGGACAAGGCAGGCATGTCTCAGGTGGGCAGAATCTGTCCTAGGAGGAGGCTCAGTGGCAAAGCATAAGGCTCAAGTGGCATCCCTGGCACCACAGATCCCAGGTGATGCTGGGGCCTCTTATCAGTAAACAGACACATCTTTACAATGGGCAGAGTCAGAACTAGTGCCCCAGAGATAAACAAAAATGGTATATGGGTGGTGCTATCGTTTAGCATTTCTGGGAATGTCTATGTATTTTTTTAAAGATTTTTTTTTTTTTTAATATGTAGTGCAAAAGACCACAGCATCAAGGTCATATGCATGGCAAAGCAGCATGATCCAAGTGAGCTATTTTGCTGATCCTCTGGGGATGTCTTTTGAATGGCATCTGGGGGACTAGGGAGGGTGGCTTATCTAGTAGAGCACACACTTTGCTGCATTAGAGGTCCCAGCTTTGAGCCCCTGGCCCTCACAGGGAAGTACTTCCTGAGGATAGAGTGGTGTTCCATCTCGCATTCTGTCTTTCACTTCTCTAAGAAAAAAAAAAAAGAAAAAAAAGAAAGGAAAAGAAAAAGAGTACTTTGAGAACTGTGGAATCATGTGGGTATGGAGCCCCAGCAATAACCCTGGCGATGACGAGGATGCAGCCTCTGATGCACACTCAGTCTCCCCCAGCTCCATGCCTGTGACAGTGACTGTTTTGGTTGCTCTCAGGGTTTCTGAGGGTCAGGACTTTGGACAGGGCCTGGCAGGATGGCTCACTTCTGCTCCCCATTGGGGACTGGTTGTCATCTGCTTGCTTCTCAGTTCCCTCTCCCAGACTGGGCTGGGTTGGGCTAGAAGTGGGGCTCACTGTTCCTGCCCCCTCCCCTCTCCCCCAGGGCTTCCAGGACTTGGTGGCTGAGCTGGGCTGGGCTAAGAGGACATGAGGGAGCAGAGCCTCAGAGCTGGGCCACAAGCTGCCGGATTTCTCCCGACTTGTCGTGTTCTGTTGGAGTCACCCGGGTCTCTTGTAAGCATGAGATTAGAAAATGCTGGCAAAGTACTCAGCATTTTGTCAGCAAAGTGTCTTTGGTGAGTGTGGTGCTCCCAGTCACGGAGCCTTTGTTATTTATTAATGAAGCTGGTGGGGGTAGGGAGGTAACTCTGACCTTGAACCTGGCCTGTAGCCCTGCCGTGTTCCTTTTGACTAGGACAGCTGGGGTCTGACCAGCCTGGACTTGAGGAAGCAGACTGTCAAAGTCCATCTCAGCAGAGGAGTCAGAGGCCCCTGCTCTGGACAGTCAGAAGCTCCTCCATCCTCACCCCCACCCCCCAGTGACTCACTTCTGTTCTGTTTATATGAAACTGCTTTGCAGAGGATTTTAGGAAGCCAATGTCTGAAAAGGACCCTTTCCAATCTCTGAAATTTGACTCTCCTTCACAGGGCTCAACAATATTTATACTCTGTTGTAACGTAGAAACTCAACATGTCAGGAAATTGCAAATGCAAAACCAGAGGGTGACAACATGTGTTGCTTTCAAAACACACCACTACTAAGCTCTAGTTTCTAAACATTAAATCCTGAATCTGATTTTTTTTAAGTATGTGTGTGTATATCCTTACTTTCAAGCAATAGTGTAGAGAAACTATTTTTTAACCAAGTGTTGAACACAAATTTCTAGGATTTATATGTATTTGGACTCTAGTCGCAGCAATAAAAACCGATCTGCCGTGTCTTTCTCCCTTCATGGCCTGTCTCCACTAATTCAGAAGCAAGGCATGCAGAGATGCTGAGACGCTGCACTCCTCTGGTTCATTTCTGTCAACTCTTAAAGCACCTTGTCTAAGGTCTGCCAGGAACCTCTAAATAAAAAAGTAACCCAGGTCTTTGGAGGAAGAGGGGGTCCTGCAGAAAAAAAATGGAATGTACCCCAGTTGTCAGAGGCCTGGCTGACTTTAAATAGCAGATGCTTCTGGAAAGCTGGCAAATACAATTTCTGTGACTGATGTAATATCTTAAAATGGACCCAGGGAGATTTTCTATTTAAAGAACACCCATTGTGAATCCTTTTGTGAATCCTAACTTCCTTGTTTCTTTGAAATTTTGCATGTGGGTTTACTTAAATTTGGGATGGGAAAGCAACTGATAAGAGTTGCTGAAAATTCCCACTTGAATCTTCACACATCCATCTTTGCACTGGAAATGATAATCATGTTATATTGTTTTTATATGAAGTTCCAACCCTGAAAAACACTGGCAGGCACTTGCTTGGCTATGGGCAGAGGTGTGTTGAGCCTTTGGAACATGGAGCCCTGGCTGAACCGCTCCTCTCTACCTGTGACACCAGTGAGTAGCCACTGCCCCATGGTGCAGATGCTGAAACAGACAGTAGCTCTTGCACTGAGATTGCTCCTCCAGTGCCTAGGGGAGGGGCTTCAGATCTGAAGACAAACAAGTCCCCTGGAGGCAACTTGCTGGGGCTTTCTGCTGCTCTAGGGAGGGTTGATTCTTTCCCTTTCCCTTGGAGCTGAGTATGGAGCTGAGTCTCAGGGACAGGTGCCTGTTCCTGGGGACCTTGGACCTAGCAGGGCCAGAGCATGGGGAGCACTGCCCTGAAGTCCCTGGTGGGTCCTTCGGGCAGAATCAGCAAGTGGCAAGTGACATAGGTGGACTTGGAGAGGGGGATGGGGAGCTTGCCACATTGTCTGCTGGGAAGTCTGGGAGAGACTTGATAGGAGGCGGGGCTTGAACTTTAAACTCTGTTTAGCCCTACTCTTCTTGGAAATAGGATTTGTGTGTGTGTGTGTGTGTGTGTGTGTGTTATTGCCCAGTTCTTTTGAGTAATTTTTTTTATTTTTAAAAATATTTAGGAATGACTTTCTTTTCTTTCTGTCTTCATGCTTCCCTCCCTCCTGCCTTTCTCCTTTTTCTCTGTAGTTGAAACAATACCAAGAACTGGAAATGTATATTAAAAGCTTGTACAGGCATGGCATTTGGGAGCCACTGTCACCCCAACCCCTGCATGATGCTCTCTGTAGTTCCTGCGTCACGTGATTGTTGTGACAGCGGCTGAGAAGGGAGATAAGAAGTGTCCCAGGTGTGGTTCCCTCAGGAGCACAGCCAAAACACCTGACCCCATAGCAGGAAACCTGCAAATGCTGTCTCCTACTGCCAGGCCTTGTTACCCATGCCCTCCACTATGAATCAAGAAAGTGATATTTAAATTAAATAACAATTTTTTCTTTTTAATTTTTTAAAAATTATCTTTTCTTATTGGATAGAGACAGCAAGAATTCAAGAGGGAAGGAGGAGATAGAGAGGGAGAGAGACAGAAAGACAGCTATAGCACTGCTTTGTCACTCACAAAGCTTTCCTCCTACAGGTGGGGACCAGGGGCTCGAACCTGACTTCTTGCATATTGTAACATGTGCGCTCAACCAGATGCACACGACCCAGTCCCCTTTATTTTCTTTAGTTGAGATTAATAGTAGGTTACAAGAGTATAAGAATAAGTGTGTAAGTCCTCACCACACCCACCACCAAAGGTCTGCATCCCCACCTCCCAAAGATAACCACTGTAGTTCTTTTTTTTTAATATTTATTTATTTTTCCTTTTGTTGCCCTTGTTTAACATTGTTGTGGTTATTGATGTCGTTGTTATTGGATAGGATAGAGAGAAATGGACAGAGGAGGGGAAGACAGGGGGAAAGAAAGACAGACACCTGCAGAGCTGCTTCACCAACTGTGAAGCAACTCCACCTGGCTTGAACTGGGATCCTTACGCCAGTGCTTTGCGCCATGTGCACTTAACCCGCTGTGCCACTGCCTGACTCTCACCACTGTAGTTCTTACAGATCTTAGAAACAGTTTACTTGCTTCTGTTTGTTTGTTTGTTTTGCTAGCTCATGTGAATCAGATCTCTAGATTCTATATAAGAGTGAAACCATCTTGTAGTTATTTTTTATTTCTTTACTTATTTCAAAAGCATAATCACCTCCAGTCCTATCCATTTTGACCCACAGGACACACTGTAATCTTTTTTGATTGCAGAAACTACTCCATGGAATATATATCCCATAACTTCTTTAATTTTTTTATTATCTTTATTTATTTATTAGGTAGAGACAGCTAGAAATTGAGAGGCAGGAGGGATGGGGAGAGGCAGAGAAACATGTACAACATTGCTTCACTACTCACAAAGCTTTCCCCCTACAGGTGGGGACCAGGGGATCAAACCTGGGTCTTGTACATGGTAATGTGCGCTCAACCAGGTGCGCCATCACCTGCCCCCCATCCCATAACTTTTTTTTTTTTTTTTTTTTAACACCAGAGCACTGTTCAGCTCTGGCTTATGGTGATGTGATGGATTGAACCTGGGACTTTGCATTCTCAGGCATGAGAATCTGTTTGCATAATCATTATGCTATCTACCCTCTACCTATCCCACAACTTCTTTAGCCAGTCATCTGTTGATGGGCATTTAGCTGATGGGCATTTAGCTGGATAATCAGGCTATGAATATAGGGGTGCATATGTCCCTTTGGCTTAATGTCCCTTTCAGTGGCTTTTGGATAAATGCCTAAGAATAATATCACTGGGGGAGTCCGGCAGTAGCACAGCGGGTTAAATGTAGGTGGCGCAAAGCACAAGGACCAGCCTAAGGATCCCCACCTGCAGGGGAGTCGCTTCACGGGTGGTGAAGCAGGTCTGCATGTGTCTTATCTTTCTCTCCCCCTCTCTGTCTTCGTCTCTCCATTTCTCTCTGTCCTATCTAACAATAATGACACCAGTAACTACAACAATAAAACAACAAGGGCAACAAAAGGGAATGAATAAAAAATATTTTTAAAAAGAATAATATCACTGTATCATAAAGTAATTTCATTTTTATTTGTTTAAGGACTGTCCACACAGTCTTCCCAAGGGGCTGTACCAGTTTGCATTCCCACCACAGTGGAGTGGAGTCCCTTTTCTCAACAGTCTGCAACACCTATCATTTCCTGCTTTGTTAATGTAAGCCTTACTCTCAGGTGTGAGATGGTAACTCAGTGTAGTTTTAATCTGCATTTCTCTAATGATAAGTGAAGTGGAGTAAATTAAATAAGTTCTGTACTGTGGATGAGTGGTTGAAGGGGACCTAACTCAAGTGATGACTGAGACTCAGGGGTCTGGAGGGAGAGTCACTCACCCTGTTCTGCTGGGTTCCAGACGCCCCCCCCCCCCATCACCATCATGGGTATGGCCTTACTTATCTCCTGAGGGGCGACTGTGCCCGCACAGCCTCACCTACAAGCAAGGAGGTGGGATTTGGTGGGAAGAAATTCATGCATCTTTGGAGTTAACAATCCAGTCACTGTGTGACAGAGGGTTTGGAGGACTCTGAGGAAGTAAGCACTTTCTTAACTGATGAGCACAGAAAATTTTCCCTGTGGGGCAGTCACATGGCATTACATACAGAGGATACAGCATTTATCACAAACAAAAAGCAGAATGAGCAGTGACTCCAGGCCCGTTTAGTGAGGAGGGCAGGTGCTTGACTCACTCCTGTACCCTAAGGAAGAAAGAGGTCCTGCCCCCCTCACCCCCACCCTCAGAACCTGGGCCATGCATGCAGAGTGGATCTGCCATCAGCCCCACGGGCCCTGGCTCCAGCCTCAGTGACTGCCAATTTGGGGACAACCTCGGAGTTGAGCTGGATGCAGTGGGAGACTCCACTGGGGCCCAGGTTCTTTCATAAAAATAAATATATCTCTAAAGTTAACAAGCATATAAAGATAACAAGTGGGGCAGAGAGGTATAAATGTCTCTGAAGGATTTAGGAACAAGTGTGAAGTGTCTGGGGAGGGGAAAGCAAAACAGGGGAGCAGGAAAGTGTTGGGTGCCGGGGAGGATGAGTGGAGCAGTCAAGGCCTGAGGTAGGGGAGGTGGTTAGTGGAATCACCAGTTGGCTGCAGTTGGGGCTCAGTTCCCATGCCTGGTCCTGTGACTGAAGGAGACTGAGCCACTCTGGCTGCCTGGGCCTGCCCCTCTGTGGTTGGGGAGATTAGGCACAGGGCTATGAGGTGCTCACCTGTCCTGTGCCTGGCTGGACACAGGGGGATGACCCCTGGCAAGGCACTACTGATGCTGGCTGAGCCTTGGACAGGTCACTGTCCCACCAGGTCCTTCACTTCTCAGGGTGACTCCACGGACCCCAATCAGAGTGAGAGCAGTGTGTGATGAGTGAAAGAACAGGTTGTGTGATGCATTTCCTGGGGTGACCTGAGTAGGAGAAGGGTGTGCTGGAGTGTTTGTGTTTATAACCAACATCCCATCCTGTTGGGCGCTGGAGAAGCCGGGAGCCAAGGGGCTCCCCTATCCTGCTAGGCCTGCTTAGGGCTCAGTGTCCACCCCTGTGGGCCCATAGCTGGACATTTGGGACTGCCTTGCCCTATCCAGACAACACAGTTTCGATCAGTTCTGCCAGTGCGTGGCACCGGGAGGCTCTGTGGGGAGTAGTGGGTGAGCACAGGGCGCGCTGGAGGGAGGGATATCCCTGTCCTTCCTGTGGGCTGGCCGCTACCTGGGCTTACAGACAAAGGTGTGGCCTCCTGTGGATGGCTTAAGAGAAACCAGAAATGCCCATTTTCAGTGAAGATGATTGCTTTCTAAACTGCACGGGATTGGGACACACACACACACACACACACACACACACACACTGAGTTTATTGTGCCACTAAGCCCCTTCTTCTTTTTCAGTTTTTCTGGTAATTCAAAGAAGTTTCCTGCCTCACCAAGTAGTACTAGTTATTTTATTTCCCATGGAATAATTAAATTCTGAGGTGCAGTGAATATACCTGAACACTGGGAGAGCCCTGGGAGGTCAGGTGGGCAGGTGGCTGCTGACTACACAGCTGGCTGTGAGTTCGTCTTACTGCTGGCGGGGAAGTGAGTGGTGAAACCCGGCCCCACCCTCATGTGGGCTGGGCTGGGCAAGGCTTTGGCATGGGGCAGTCAGCTATGCCTTCCTTAAAATCCACAGTCAGGAACAGGATGTTAGCAAACGAACAAAAGCCCACGAATACTCAGGCTTACCGTAAACCAGAGGTGCTGGCCTGCGTTGGGATGGGCATATGGCCTGGGCTTGGGCAACCAAGGGACGGGGACAATGTTCTGGGAAGGAAAGCCAGCTTGGCGTCACTTCTGGGGGCAGGTGCTGGCTTGCATGGTGTAGGCTGGACATTAGAGATAGGGGTCAGCTTCCACCCTGGACTGCCAGCACCCTACCCCCACCCCCCAGTTTGAGTATCTAGTGATTTCTCTGGTCTCAGTGTGTGGGGTCCAGTCCTGCCTGCATGTAATAGCCACTAGGGTGTGTGGGGGGTTGGGGGGCAGCTTTGGGAATCAGGGCCTAGATAAGGCTCCCTGGGGTGGCTGTGTGGCGGCTATTATGGCTGTGTGGCGGCCATTGCAGCTCGCCCTTGCATCTGTGAGAGCCCATTTGTATGTGAGGGCCTTTGTTTTGCTTGTTTTCATCTTTGGTAATCACTTGGTTTTTTTTTCTTGCGTATTTATTTATTTATCTAAGTAAAGAATGTCTCCCCACCTATCAAGATTAAGATGTGTTCAGTAAAATTTCAACTGTGGGGGAGCTGGGTGGTAGCATAACAGGTTAAGCACACATGGTGCAAAGTGCAAGGATGGGTGCAAGGATCCCAGTTCGAGCCCCCAGCTCCCCACCTCCAGGGGGTCGCTTCACAAGTGGTGAAGCAGGTCTGCAGGTGTCAGTCTTTCTCTCTTCCTCTCTGTCTTCCCTTCCTCTCTCAATTTCTCTCTGTCCTACCCAACAACAACAACAACAACAACAGCTATGACAACAATAACGACTACAAAAAGCGCAACAAAATGAGAAAAATGGCCTCCAGGAGCAGTGGATTTGTAGTGTAGGTACCAAGCCCTAGTGATAACTCTAAAGGGGGAAAAAAAAATTCACCTGGCTTCTCTTTCGTATCATTAATGTATCCTTGGAATTGGGGGAAGAAAAAAACATTGACAACAACTATAATGTCCCTCCATTATTTTAAACTAAGAAAAAGCTGTTCGTTTCACCAGGGTAATTGCCAGGATCAGTGTCTGTGCAACTTTTAATATTTTTTAAATTTTATTTATTTATTCCCTTTTGTTGCCCTTGTTGTTTTATTGTTGTAGTTATTATTGTTGTTGTCGTCGTCGTTGGATAGGACAGAGAGAAATGGAGAGAGGAGGGGAAGACAGAGAGGAGGAGAGAAAGATAGACACCTGCAGACCTGCTTCACCGCCTGTGAAGTGACTCCCCTGCAGGTGGGGAGCCGGGGTTCGAACTGGGATCCTTTTGCCGGTCCTTGTGCTTTGCGCTACCTGCGCTTAACCCGCTGCGCTACCGCCCGACTCCCCTGTGCAACTTTTAATTCCTGGTGGCTCTATCCCCCCACTTCCTTTTCTTTCTTTCTTTCTTTCTTTCTTTCTTTCTTTCTTTCTTTCTTTCTTTCTTTCTTCCTTTCTTCCTTCCTTCCTTCCTTCCTTTCTTCCTTTCTTCCTTTTCTCTCTTTCATCTTTCTTGACAGAGGATGAGAACTAGAGAAGAAGAGAGTGAGGGAGAGAGAGAGGAGACATACCTGCAGCTCTGCTGCACAGTGCATGAAGCTTTGCCCTCTCTCAGTGGAGTCCTGGTACTAAAGCCTGGGCCCCAGATGATGGTGAACTGTGCTCTTCTACTAGGCAGCCACTACCTGACCCCCCCCACCCCCAAGCATTTTTCTTGATCATCAAATGTTCTGTAGCAGTTTTCTGAAGGGATAATCGCTTATGTTGGAAGGGGACAAAAAAACCTGGGCCTGGGGACTGGCAAAATACTGTTCCCAAGGCATGTGCCAGAGGGAAGCTCTGACTTCTCTCTCACTCTGCCTCATAGATAATAAATTCAGTCTTAGAATAGGCAGAGTCCTGGGTATGGAGGAGGGAAGGGCCCCCTTTATAGCAGAGCAGCTCAAGCCAGCAAGCCAGAGCCTGTCAAGTGCCACCCCCCCCAACCCCGTAGAGACAGACACTGGGTAACCGAGTTCACCTGTTTCTCTGTAGTCAACTGCCTGGACCGGCACGCAGAGCAATCTCCAGAGAGCGTCGCTCTGATCTGGGAGCGAGATGAGCCTGGGACTGAAGTGAAGATCACCTACAGGTACTGGAACTGGGTGTTCCCAGCTGCTGGAGGCGGGCTGTGCTGGGAGGGGGCTCCAGGGCTTAGTGTCACTGCTGCTGCCTGGGCAGCAATCACACCTGTAACTGTGAGCAGGAGCAGGATGGCTTTGTGATGACCCAGCGAGGCCTGCTGGCTGTGGATCCTAAAGCAAGAGCCAGGTCTTTGGACACCAGTGAAGCCAGCGTCCCGAACCCAGGGAATGATCTTGCTTTTTGCTGTGTGCTTGTGTCCACTTGGTGACAGGATGGGGGCTGTGGGGGTGACTCTCTGAGTGTGGAGGACGTGTTTCAGATTTGGGACTGTTCCTAAATCCCAGAGAGGTGGATGGAGTATGTCAAATCAGCTCACAGCCTCTTTCTTTCCTTGTGCTCATGAGAGTGAGGCAATAAACAAGATTTTATTTATATTTGTTTGTTTATTTTACCAGAGCAGTGCTCAGTTCTGGCTATGGTGGTGCAGGAGATTGAACTTTGACTTTGGAGTCTCAGGCATGAGAGTCTCTTTTTATAACCATTATACTATCTATCTCAAACCCCCCCCCCCCCAAATATCTTTTAAAATGGCAGTACTGTTATATTAATGTTTTAATACACTTTGTATTAATAGTTTAACATTGGTTGGCATGACTCATCCCTGTGTGTGTGTGCACAGCTCACCACACCCCCCCGTAGTCCTGTGTACCCACCCTGCCCTCTGATAACCACTATCGGTTCCACAAAGCCTGTGTATGTATGTGTTTTGCAAGTTCGTTTGCTTTAGTTATCTATGGTCCACATATGAGTGAAGCCATCTGGTTTTGCTTCCTGAAATGGCTTTCTCTTCATGAAAAAAAATAATTATATACCTGCATGAAAGGCCTCACAATCACTATAATAGTGAAGCAGAAAAATAACATTTAAGTGGTCAATGTGTAACAAGAGACCCAGATGCAGAGTATAATTTTCAAACACAGTACTGCTGCTTTTTCCCCTTCCTCCAAAAAATGAGTCATATGGGTCGGAAGCAAAACAAAATCAAAATTGACAGCTCACTCACTGAATGCTTAAAATTCCGAAGAATTGGTTCTGTCACTCAATCTGGATAGATTCACCATCTCTAAACACTTAGGCTATTTTCTTTTCAATAATTAGTTTAATCCATTCTTTAGGGGGAAAAATGTTTGTCTTCAGAGACAAGAGTCAACACTGCTTTAGGGTTTCTTGTTTTGCTTCATGTGTGTGAACTGTGCATATATGTGGACACTGATCTCTATCTGCTTATCATTATCTGGGGAGGGCAACAGGCATGGATGCCCTGTTCCTTTCTTTTCTTTCTTTCTTTCTTTCTTTCTTTCTTTCTTTCTTTCTTTCTTTCTTTCTTTCAGAAAGAAGTCTTTCACTTCTTATTTCATTTAGCTTAATCACTTCTAGTTCCATTCACTTTGTCCAAAATTAGACAATCTCATCTTTCTAAACTACAGAGCAGTATTACATGGAGAAACTTCTTTTTCTAGTCATGTTGATGGCATCTGGGCTGCTTCTATTCTTTGGCTATTGTGAATAATGCAGCTATGTGCACAGGGGTGCATGTGACATTCTGAATCTGTGTTTTCCTGTCCTTAAGGCATATGTTGAGCAGGGGATTCTGCATTGAGCCCCTCTGCCTCCTCCTGGCTGCTCCCTCTATCAGTGGGGCCTCAGTTTGAATGTTACCTTTCTCCAAGGGGCCTTTTCTGCCTCTTTCACCTAAAGTGACCACCAACCATCTCCACCTGCATCTGAAGGTCACCTGTCACAGAGGCCTAGAGGCAGCTCCTGGGACCCTCTGCACATAGACTAGGGGTTGTTGAGCTTGTGATCTGGCCTTGTTGCTCATCCTATTTTTTAAATTTTGTTTTATTCTATTTAGAGAGAGAGAGAGAAAGAGAGAGAGAGAGAGAAGGGGAAATGCAATAAAGAGATTCAGAGAGAAAGAGACTAGAGCATTGTTCAACTATGGCTATATATATATATATATTTTTCCCCTTTTGTTGCCCTTATTGTTGTTGTAGTTATTATTGTCTTCAATGTTAGATAGGACAGAGAGAAATGGAGAGAGGAGGGGGAGACAGAGAGGGGGAGAGAAAGACAGACACCTGCAGGCCTGCTTTACCACCTGTGAAGTGACTCCCCCCGCAGGTGGGGAGCCGGGGCTTGAACCGCTGGTCCTTGCGCTTTGCACCATGTGTGCTTAACCTGCTGCTCTACCACTCAACTCCCTATATAGCTGTTGCTTATGGTGGCGCTGGGGATCGAACCTGTGGCCTTGGAGCCTCAGCCATGAGTCTTCTGCCAAACTACTATATTGTCTTCCCCAGCCCTCCATTGTTGTTCTATTATCATTGGTCTGGCTTGTGCATATTCTTTAGTAGAAGTGGAGTGTGGGTTTGACCATCTGGATGCTGGGAAGCCAGTGGGCCCAGATCAATGCTCCCCAGCCCTCTGTAGCCTGCAGGCCCTGGAGATGGTGGTGCAGAGGCCAGGTCGTGGCTGGAGGCTTCTATGTGCAGGCTGAGTTGGAGAGTGACAGCTTAGGCAGGATCACAGGGCTGTGGAGGGAGTGTGACAGTTTGTCTGTAGCTGAAGGTGGCTTTGAAGTCTCCATGTCAACAAGGCCAGGCCTTTCCAGATCCCCTATAGTGCTGCATACCCCCCCCCCCGGCACACACACACACACACACACACACACACACACACACACACACACACTTAGAGACAGAAATTCCCGCCTCTCCCCTCTCTGACCTCAGGGACAGAAGGTGCTGGCAGTTCAGCACAGGAGCTTCAAGGAACAGGTCCTCTGGCCTTTGCTCTGTGTGTGGAGGAATGTGCTGTTTGCACTTCCCGGCTCCTCTGCCTTGGTTCTATGGCTACCTCCTGATGACTGAGGGATCTTGTGAGGCCATGTAATCTCCCCTCTGCAGAGAGTGCGTGATCACTATCACTGAGTGATTGTATGTGTAGCACAGGGAATGAGAAGACAGAGGAAATGACAGTACTGGCAGATGAAGTAGTGACACTGCTGATGGCAGCTCCTACTTCTTGAATGCTTTCCAGGCTTCTGTCCTGATTTGAACATTATACCTGAATTATCTCCCCCCCTCCCCTATACCTGAATTATTTTATTGAAATATCATAGTCTGATGAAATAGGAGTTGCTTTCATGGCTATTCCCATCATTTTTTAAAAAAGACTTTTTAAAAAAATATTTATTTCCCCTTTTGTTGCCATTGTTTTATTGTTGTAGTTATTATTATTATTGTTGTTATTGATGTCGTTGTCATTGTTGGATAGGACAGATAGAAATGGAGAGAGGAGGGGAAGACAGAGAGGGGGAGAGAAAGAGACACCTGCAGATCTGCTTTACCGCCTGTGAAGCGACTCCCTGCTTGAACCGGGAACCTTATGCCTGTCCTTGCGCTTTGCACCATGTGCACTTAACACACTGTGCTACCTACCGCCTGACCCCCTATTCCCATCATTTTATTATATAAAGCTTTGTAATTAAAACATCTGAAGAAAGACCTGCTGTATCCCCGCCACCTAGACCCCACCCTTTACACGTAACAATGTTTGCTCTACCACATGTGATCTATCTAGCCAGCCTGTTTTGTCTGTTCATCCTACTTTTTGATGCATGTCATAGTAAGTGCACTTCCCCCAAGAGCTTCAGCCTACAGAACATCAACTAGTTCACAGTGTTTGTTGTCTGTTTGGATGTGGAATTTATGGACACAAAAATGTACAAATGTATATTTGCTCAGTTTTGATCAGTGTATACATCTATTGAACCAAGCCTCTATCAAGACATACAACAGTGACCATTGCAATTCTGATTTTCTCCCAAATATATATATTGCCTCCAGGGTTATTGCTGGGGCTTGGTGCTGCACTACAAATCCACTACTGCTGGTGGCCTTTTCCCCCATGTTATTTTACAGGACAGAGAGAAATTGAGAGATGAGGGGAGATAGAGAGGGAAAGAGAAAGATAGACACCTGCAGATCTGCTTTGACTGCTTGCGAAGTGTCCCCCCTGCAGGTGGGGAGCTGGGGGCTCAAACCTGAATCCTTGTGTGGGTTCTTGTGCTTTGTACTATGTGCACTGTCTGGGTGCACCACCACCTGGCCCTCCTATAATTTTTCTTGGAAGCACCCTCCTTTGTAATTCTTAACTACCCGGGCATTCAACAGCACCACTCTTGATGTCATTTATATTATCATGACAGTGGCAATCATCTCATTGCTGACAATACGGGAGCAGCTGGTGGGAGGAGGAGCCTTCACTGGCTCAGTGAGGCTGGGGGGTGAATAGCCTGTGACTGACTGGCAAGGCTCCCCACAACAGGGGCTGCCTATCCCAGGTAGCAGAGTCCACTTCCTCTGTGGACTCCCCAGGGAGCAGCAGAGGGCAGTGGCCCCTGGACAGAATCCAGGCCTGTGTCCAGGGCAGGGTGCAGCTTCAGAAGAGGGGGTGCCCTGAGCACAGCTTTCTGTCCTGCCGACCTCTGACTCATTGATGGCAAAGCCCTGGCAGTTACCTGCATGCTGAAACCTGAGGCTGGCAGGGCTGCTGGGCACTATGCCGGCATCTCCTTTGTGTGAGTCTCTGGTTACAGGTGTGGATATTGGGCGCACCTGGAGTCTTTCCATTCTCCTTTTTGGCCAGCTCAGGCTTCTAGAATACTATGCCTTAGGATGATCGTGGCCTGAGACCCCAACAAGAATGGGCCACACAGACACCAGGGAAGCCGTGGGGGGAACAGGAGCCCCCTGGGGAGGAACAGCCCACTGTGTGCCCCTCTGCAGTCAGGGACTGTTAGGGCTGGACTAGAGATCCAGGGGCAACTGCTAGAGAGATGCCTTGACACGGGGTGGGTATGGACACGGGTGCAGCTCTGGCTCTGCTGTTGCTTGTCTCTGAGTCTCCTGGTGGTACCCTGTGCTCCTGTTGGCATCTCCCTGCTGCTTCTGGGGCCTGACTCAGTTCTACTCCGGGGTGCTGTGACTGCATGTGCTGCTGAGGGTGGAAGGAACTGTGAGGGCACGTGCTGCTGGGGGGTGGGGGGGTGGGGTAACAGCATGTGCTGAGGCCAGGCTGTGTAGCAGCTTGAATAGGCAGGGCCAGCACTCGCAGTCCTCACTGCCTGGTGTGCCTTGTATGCTGGCCCTGTCTGCCCAGCCCCCTGCTTGCCTTCTCCTGGGTTGCAGGTGGATGTGGTGTGAAGGTGGTGCAGGCTGGTGGCTGAGGTTGTGCTGGGCTAGACAGTTTCCATCAGCAAACTCCCTTGACTTCCTCTGTGAAGCCTGGGACCTTCTTGGCCAGTGGTGGAATAGGCAATGTTGTTTCCTCCCTGCCTGGGCAGCTGAGCCCCTCTCTCCCTGCTGAGCAGTGGATGGGGTAGAAAAAACCCTTCCAGATTCAATGAGGCAGTGCTGATATGGAATTTAGAAGAGCTCTTCCAAGATGCACATTCCTGCAGGAGTTCCCAGTGGGCTGCACACGCCAGGGAGGGCTCCAGTGAGGTGTCCTGTGGCAGGGATAAAGCAGGGTTTGGGGATCGGGTGGTGGTACACCTGGTTGAGTGTACATGTTACAATGTTCAAGGCTCCTAATTCAAACCCCTGGATCCCCCCTGCAGGGGGAAAGCTTCTCAATAAGTGAAACAGTGCTACAGGTGTCTCTTTCCATTTCCTTTCAATTTCTCTCTCTTTCTTCATAAAAAATAATTTTAGGGGGCCGGGTGGTAGTGCAGTAGGTTAAGCGCACATGGCATGAAGACAAGGACCGACTTAAGGATCCTAGTTCCAGCCCCGGGCTCCCCACCTGCAGGGAGGGTCACTTCACAAGTGGTGAAGCAGGTCTGCAGGTGTTTATCTTTCTCTCCCCCTTTGTCTTCCCCTCCTCTCTTCATTTCTCTCTGTCCTATCTAACAACAATGACATCAATAACAATAATAATAACCACAATAACAGTAAACAACAAGGGCAACAAAAGGGGAAAAATAACGGTCCAGGAGGTGGCGCAGTGGCTAAGGCACTAGACTCTCAAGCATGAGGTCCTGAGTTCAGTCCCCAGCAGCACATGTACCAGAGTGCTGTCTGGTTCTTTCTCTCTCTCTTATCTTTCTCATTAATAAATAAATAAAGTATTTAAAAAGAAAAGAAAAGAAAAAATAGCCTCTGGTAGCAGTGAATTTGTGGTGCAGGCACCGAACCCCAGCAATAACCCTGGAGGCAAAATAATAATAATAATTTTAAAAATATTTAAAGACTTAAAGCAGAGTTTGCATCTCAGGAATGTGTAAGCCTCCTAGAGGTGTTCCTGTGGTCTTTCCCTGCAGAACTCTGAATCCCATTGCTGAGCAGCCTTTACATGGTAACCTCTTGAACATCTCTGTGATGGGACTTGGTGTTTCTTTCTCATTTGTTCCTCCTATTCCACCCAGAGCTGGCTCCTACCTCAGCCACACACAGTGCACCAGAATGTTCTTTGCCATACGCATCAGATAGGGTGAGGGCCAGGAGGCAGCAGAGAGAACATGAAATGACAGGCTAGAACTGCTAAAGTCTGCTCTTTATCTGGTGACGTCTCAGCTACCGGCTGGGGCCTTGGAATCCTTGCTCTGAGTCAGTTGTGTTCAAGGTCTGCTCTGACAGACTCTGCTCTTCACCCTGGAATTTCATCTCTCTGAGTAGACCCATCTTCATCACAGGTGAGGCCAAAGGATAGTGCTCTGTCCTCACAGCATAAACCCATGTTTTTGTCTGAACTCTGCAAGTAAACCATGTGATGCAGGGCCAGCAAAATAGCTCAATTGGATAGTGCTCTGTGTTGTAGTGTGTGCAACCCAGGTTCAAGCCTCACCCCACATTGTTTTGGAAGAAGCTTTGTTGCTGTGGTCTCTCTGTCTCTGTATCTGAAAAAGGTTCATCTAGAGTGGTGAAGCCCTGCTATCAACTATAAAAATTTGTATGAGAATTTTCCAGCCTGATGTCATATGCTAGAAGTTCTTTGTTATGTGATCAAATGAGGTCGAACTGCCCCTTTGTGAGGGGCTAGAGGGTCTTGTGAGGATCCCAGATTGTTTACAGATTATCTGCAGTGGTGCTGGCTACAGGGCTGCCAAGATAGATGTGAGAGCATGCTCTGCTATTCAGGTACTGAAGTGCAACCTGTGGAAGCCTGATTTTTTCAAACCAATTTTTATTTATTTATTTTTCATTTTTTAATTTGTTTATTTGTGATTAGTAGTGGACTACAAGGTTGTAAGATTACAGGGCAAATTTCCACCCTACACCTACCACCAAAGTTCTGTATGAATAATCCTCCCACATCTCAAGAGATAATCACAAGAGTTTTGCCCAGTCTTAGAGACAGTTTATTTGCCTCTGCTTGTTTTTTTTTTTTTTTTTTTTTTTTGCAAGTTCATGTATTTCACTTCTCTAGATTCCACATGAGTGAAACCATCCAGTAGTTTTCTTTTATCTCTTTACTTATTTCGCTAAGCATCATGCTTACTGGACACCAGTCCTCTGGTGGCTGCAAACTGGGCAATGAACAGGGTGGGGATATTGCATGAATTGGAGGGTCAGCTGACCAGGTGTGAGGAGGTAGCATGATGGGAAGAAGGAGGGGCCCAGGGTTGAAACTGCTGAGCTCTGTATGAACTAAGAATTAGGCCTCCCCTTAAACAAGTAAAAATGAAATTGCCTTATGATTCAGCAAAACCACTCTTATACATTTATCCAAAGGACAATGAAACACTAATAGGAAGGGACATATGCACCCCTGTGTTCATAGCTGTATTATTCACAATAGCCAAAGAGTAGAAGTAGCCTAAACGTCCATCAACAGATGACTGGATAAAGAAGTTATAGGATGGGAGCTGGGCGGTAGCCTAGCGGCTTAAACGCACGAAGCGCAAAGCCCAAGGATTGGCGTAAGGATCCGGGTTCGAGCCCCTGGCTCCCCACCTGCAGGGGAGTCGCTTCACAGGCGGTGAAGCAGGTCTTTCTCTCCCCCTCTCTCCATTTCTCTCTGTCCTATCCAACAACAACAACGACATAAAAAACAATAGCTACAACTGCTACAAAAGCTGCAAGGGCAACAAAAAGGAAATAAATAAATATTAAAAAAAAGAAGTTATAGGATATATATATTCCATAGAATAGTACTCTGCAGTCAAAAAAGATTATATTGTGTCCTTTAGGACAAAATGGATGGAACTGGAGGTGATTATGCTTAGTGAAATAAGTAAAGAGATAAAAGAAAACTACTGGATGGTTTCACTCATGTGGAATCTAGAGAAGTGAAAGAGAAGAAGAAAAAGAAGGAGGAGAAGGAGGAGGAGAAGGAGAAAAAGAAGAAGATGAAGAAGAAGAGGAAGAAGAAAAAGAAGAGAAAGAGAAAAGCACATCACAGCAGCATGTTTGCTCTGAGAACTAAACTCAACACCTCATGCCTGCAGTTGGTGTCTACCTACGGAGCCAACTTCTTGGCCAAAAACACATAGAAAAAGATTATTGGGATTGGGTATTGTTGCACCTGGTTAAGCATCCATCTTATCATGCTCAAGTATCTGAGTTCGAGCCCCTCCCTGCTCCCCATCTGCAGGGGGGAAGCTTCATGAGAAGTAAAGCAGGGCTGTAGGTGTCTCTGTCTATTTCCCTTTCAGTTTCTCTCTGTCCTTTCAAATAAAGAGAGAGAGAGAGAGAGAAAAGCAAAAAAAATGGTGGTTAGGAGTGATGTATTTGTAGTGTTGACACCAAGCCTCTGCGATAACCTTGGTGACAATAAAAATGAAAACAAAAATGATTTATATTTATTTTAGAGAGACACAAGAGAGCACAGAGCTTTTTTTGGCTCTGGCATGTAGCAGGGCAGGGAGTGAATTTGGGTCTCCGGGTGTGCAAGTCTGATGTACTGGAGTTATGCTGTCTCTCTGACCCAGCCCAGTTTTCTAAACACAGGGAGAAGGAATGGATGTGCTCTCTGCAGCTTCCTGGGGAGATGATGGCATCTTGCCAGTCCAGGCATGGCTGCCCTGCTGGCCCAGCTGTTCTCAGGGCTGAAGTCCAGGCACTGCCTGCCAGGCCCACATGACAATTTCAGAGGCTAGTCTGGAAAGAAAAGAGCTTCCCTTTGTGGAGAAGACTGGGGAGAAGACCAAGTAGCTGGATTGAGGGATTTGGAATGGGTGCCAACTAGGGGAGAGGGCAGAGCTGTTCAGTTTGCCTTGCTGCTCTGGGCCTGGAGCCGGCCTCCAGGGTCACTGTGTGTTGGGCTACTCCAGGAAAGATGGGGCTGTGAGCCTGGTCTCAGGGTGTGTGGAGCAGATAGCCCCTCTGTGGGAGCAAACACTGAGCCACAAAGGGAGACACTCTGCAGGGCTCTAGGAGCACTGGCTCAGGGCCTGCCCAGCTCTCAGTGCTGCTCTGGCCTATTTCCCCTTTGAGCAGACCAGCCAATAGTTTATGCTTAAATTAATTTTTAAAAATATTTATTTATTCCCTTTTGCTGCTCTTGTTTTATTGTTGTAGTTATTATTGTTATTATTGATGTCATTGTTGTTGGATAAGGACAGAGAGAAATGGTGAGAGGAGGGCAAGACAGAGAGGGGGAGAGAAAGATAGACACCTGCAGACAGACCTGCTTTACCGCCTGTGAAGCAACTCCCCTGCAGGTGGAAGAGCCCGGGGGCTTGAACCGGAGATCTGCGCTATTGCCCCACTCCCTAAATTTAAATTAATTTACATACAAAGCCCTGCCCTATTTTTGGAGCCTGGCTGGAAGCAGCCTTGCCCAGAGGTCATGACCCCCCTGGCCTTTTGTCTCCTACTGTCACCTGCCTTATCACCCCACCCAGTGTGAGCACTGGGGACATTCCTTAATTTAGCAGCCTGAGGGGATTGGCTCCATCCCATACCTCACCCATTTTCACCCCCTGCTTACACCCCCCCCCCATCTCCTTCCTTGTGAGTCTGTGTGTCTCCTGGGACCTGGGACCTGCAGGCAGTGAGTGGCAAGCCTCACTGGAGAAAGCTTCTTGTCAGAGTCACTGCTCAGAGTGAGGAAATCCCCTCCTCCCAACCTGCTAGCTGCTGCAGGGGTGTATGTGTTTGGGGGGGCGTGGCTAGGGGAGGTTTTCTGCCACCTTAGAATGCATGAGTGAGCCCTGTTCAACCCAAGGCAGTGACTACCCTCTCCCCTCCTCAACTTATACCCCTATGAAACTTCCACCCTGCAGGGACAGGCACCAGAGTCTTGAGCCTGGGTCCTTGCCCACTGTAACATATGTACTTAATCGGTCCCCCAAATTTCTTAAATATAGGTTGTTTTCTTAGACACCTGTGCACACATGCACACATCTTGTCTCTGGACTGTCATCAGGAAGCAGGTGGAGGGGGTGAAGAAAGGTGTTAGAGGTAGGGTTCCCTTCTGGGGTCCAATGTGATTTTCACTCAAAAAGAATTTCAAAAGAAGGGAGTAGATAACATAATGGTTATGAAAAGAGGCTCTCAAGCCTGAGGCTCCAAAGTCCCAGGTCCAATCTCCTGCACCACCATAAGCCAGAGCTGAGCAGTGCTCTGGTAAAAAAAAAAAAAAAAAAAAAAGTTCAAAAGAACACTCATGGCTGATATGCAATTTCTAAATTTGTCTTTTATTAGAGTCTGAAACAAGATATGTTCAAAAGTGAAGCTAGAGTTAAAGCTCATGGGGACAGATTCCCTGAGGGTCCCTGGAGCTAGTCCAAAAAAGATCCTTCCCCATATAATTGCCCCCCTCCTCTTATGCCCTTCTTATATCACACTTTTCATTGGCCTGTGAAACAAACTCCTCCCACTTCATATAGTGCAGTTCAAAGGACCTTCACCAGTGTGCATCTATCTCAGTTCCACATGCGCAAGTCCAGTGAAAACAAAATGTCCATGCTCCCCAGGACCCCCTGTGCCCTGCATTGTCCCTCAATAGAGGCAGATATTTTCAGAGTCAGCCATGAAAAGGGACTCTGACTGGTTGGGGACTCAGGACAGTGCAGCCCTTCCTGGCTTCCTCCTGTTTGTAGTCATGTCCTGTTTGGAGCTGAGCTTGGCCCCAGGGTGCTTTTAAGCTGTCTGAGTTTGAGAAGGTGTCCTAATGAGTACAGACACCTGTGGTCAGACTGTTTTTGTTGTGACTTCGCTGTGGATGGTTTCTTCTCCCCCCAGGGCCTGCCTCAACTGCTGCTAAGCCCCAAGCTCACTGCTAGCCTTTGTGTTTGTACCCCTCATTTGCATCTATCCCCACTGAAGCTTGGCCAGGCTTCCTGTCCAATGCCTACGGACAGACTGACTACACTTTTTTCTGCACCGAAAGAAGGCTCTTCTCACTCATTTTCTTGAGGTCTCTTCTTAGCTGTGGGCCCTGGGCCTTGGGGAGTCCCTTGGGCTTGGGGGAAGCTGGTGTTTTCTGAAGAGACAGCCCACAGCACTACCTGATGATGGCTGGATATAGCGTCTGGTTTCTTTGTGGGTTTTGAGCAAGTCATGGGTATCCTGGAATGTGTTTTTTTTTTTTTTTTACCAGAGCACTGCTCAGCTCTGGTTTATGGTGGTGCAGGGGATTGAACCTGGGACTTTGGAGCCTCAGGCATGAGAGTCTCTTTGCATAACCATTATGCTGTCTACCCCTGCCCGGAATGTGCTTCTAAACAGTTCTGGAGAGCCTGGAGTGATAGGAACGTTTGAGCAGCATTTATTATTCAGTAATTTGAAGACCTAGATTTGCTGACTATATTGGGGGGGATGGGATTGGCACTTGTTTCCCCAACATTTAAAAAATTTGTCGGGAGTCAGACTGTAGTGCAGCAGGTTAAGCACATGTGGTGCAAAGCACAAGGACCAGCATAAGGATCCTGGTTCAAGCCCCTGGTTCCCCACCTGCAGGGGAGTCGCTTCACAGGCTGTGAAGCCGGTCTGCAGGTGTCTTATCTTTCTCTCCCCCTCTTTGTCTTCCCCTCCTCTCTCCATTTCTTTCTGTCCTAGCCAACAATGATGACATCAATAACAACAACAAGGGCAACAAAGGGAAATAAATAAATTAATTAATAAATGCTCAGTGCAGGGCCCCACTGCACCCCCTGCCCTTCTGGCTGAGCACAGAGGAAAAGGGTGCATCTGAATGGGTGCAGAAGGATAGCGGTTCTCCTTCCTGAGTCTCTCTGGCTGGCTTTGCAAACCCAGGGCCTTGTAGACAAGGCTGTGCTCAGCTCCAGTAACTCTGCAGGCTTAGATTTCCCCCCAGGACTCCTTGGTTGAGATGTCCCAGGCGACTGTTCTGCAGTTAATGTTCTGAAACACTTAATGATCCAGGCTGAGAGAATATGCTCTTGGGACAGCATGCCTAGCATTCAGCTTTAACCCTATGGCAGTCCTGCTCTGTGAAGCTCCGACACTGCTTGCTTTTCTCTCTCTTTCTCTCTCTCTCTCTCTTTCTTTTTGTCTGTATTTTGCCTGCTGTACTATTTTTTTTCTTTTTATTGAGGGGGTCAGTGCTTTACAGTGCAGTCACTGATATATGAGTACTATTTTATCACGTACCAGGACCTCACAGCCCTCCTCCCTGCCCACCCCTCCCACCTTCTTCAGACTCTTTGCTTTGATGCAATACACCACCCCCAGTCCATGTTTCACTTTGTGTTCCACCTCCCTGTCCCTATTTATTAAGACCCAGCTGTAAGTGAGATCATTTGGTATTTATCCCTCTCTTTTTTGGCTTATCTCACTTAACAGGATGTCTTCAAGTTCTATCCAAGATGATACAAAGGAGATGACTTGATCATTTTTTAAAATTTTTTTATTTAAGAAAGGATTAATGAACAAAAACATAAGGTATTCCCACCACCCAATCTCCATAACCCACCCCCTCCCATGATAGCTTTCCCATTCTCTAGCCCTCTGGGAGCATGGACCCAGGGTTGTGAGGGTTGCAGAAGGTAGAAGGTCTGGCTTCTGTAATTGCTTCCCCGCTGAACATGGGCGTTGACTGGTCGGTCCATACTCCCAGTCTGCCTCTCTCTTTCCCTAGTAAGGTGTGTCTCTGGGGAAGCTGAGCTCCAGGACACATTGGTGGGGTCTTGACTTGATCATTTTTAACATCATGCGCACAACACACTGTTTGCCGGGAAGGTCTCTGAGTCTAGGAGCCTGCAAGTGGTGCCCCCCAACCCCCACCTCCCCACCTGGGTGCTCAGTACTGCAGCCTGTCCAGCTTCACCCCTTTGCCCTGCCCCCCCCCCCCCCCCCGTCTCTGATGCCCGCCCTCCCTTGTGCCTTTACAGGGAGCTTCTGGAGACTACATGTCGCCTGGCCAACACGCTGAAGAGGCATGGAGTCAGCCGCGGGGACCGCGTGGCCATCTACATGCCCGTGTCCCCCATGGCTGTGGCTGCAATGCTGGCCTGTGCCAGGATCGGAGCTATCCACACTGTGGTCTTTGCCGGCTTCAGTGCAGAGTCCCTAGCTGGGCGGATCAACGATGGTGAGCGGGCAGAGCCCCCCCACCCCGACCCCCGTTGCTGGAGGCTTCTGACTTGTCAGGGCTGGAGGGCAGGGGGTGATCTAGGGTAGAGCTAGGGCCAACTTCTCCCCTTCCCCTGCTGCCTCTCTCTAGAGCACAGGATCTGCACATCCATTCATGGTCTTTCCCTCTGACATCCATGAGATGCAGCCCCTGCTCTTCTCTCTTCCCATGTGCTGAGGTGCATTCTGGGCTTTCTGTGTTGAGCCAGTCTTGTCTCCAGGAGTAATCCCACCTGCTAATGCTGTATTCTCCTGACAGTATGCCGCTGGGCATGGGTCAGGCAGTGTGCACCTGACTGAGCACACAATTACAGTGTGCGAGGACCTGGGTCCAAGTCCCTGCTCCCCACCTCCAGGGTTGGTGAGTCCGGTATGCAGGTGTGTCTCTCTCAAGTTCCCTCTCTACCTCCCCTTTCCCTCTCAATTTCTGTCTCTATTCAAAATAAATATTTTAAAAATATGCTGCTAAGTATAGTTGTCAGCATGTTATTGAAGATGTTTGGGCCAGGGATCCTTAGGGACCTGGTCTGTTACTTTCTTATGTTTGCTGATTTTGGTGTCAGGGCAATCAATGCTGGTCATTAGAAGAAGAAGTCAGAACTTGTTTCTTCCTTTGCAGTATTTTGCAAGAGCTTGAGAAATCTGATGTTAGTTTGTGGTAATGTTCAAGTAGAATGCAGTGCTGGACCCATCTACTTTGAAACTTTTCTTCACAAGTCATTCATTCATTCATTTCTTTTTTTACTTGCCACCAGGATTATCTGGGGTTCTGGGCTTCAGTGTCGGCACTATGAATCCGCTGCTCACTGTGGCCATTTTCTCTTTTTATTTACTTGTTTTTTCCTTTCTGTTTTTGTTTGATAGAACAGGGAGAAACTGAGAGGAGAGTGGGAGATAGAGAGGCAGAGAGAAAGAGAGACAACTGCAGACCTGTTTCACCATTTGTGAAGCTTCCTCCTTATAGGTGGGTAGCGAGGGCTTGAACCTGGGTCCTTGTGCATGGTAATGTATGTGCTCAACTGGGTGCACCACTACCTGGCACCCTTCACTCTTTCTTTCTTTCCTTCTTTCTTTTTTCCTTTTTTTTTTTTTTTTTTTGCCTCCAGAGTTATTGCTGGGACTCAGTGCCTGCACTATGAATCTACTGCTCGTGGGGCCATTTTTTAATTTTTTGGATAGGACAGAGAGAAATTGGGGAGGGAAGGGGAAGATAGAGAAGGAGAGAGAAAGATAGACAGACACCTGCAGACCTGCTTCACTGCTTATGAGGTGACCCCTCCTCATAAGGTGACCCACCGCTCGCAGGTGGGGAGCCAGGGGCTTGAACTGGGATTCTTGCGCTTTGTACTATGTGCGCTTAACCCAGTGTGCCACCTCCTGGCCCTGCCCCCTTCATTTTCTTTTCTTTTTTTTTTAAAATTTTTTTTTTACCGTTTACTTTCCCTTTTTGTTGCCCCCTTTTTTTTTTATTGTAGTTATTGTTATTGATGTTGTCGTTGTTGGATAGGACAGAGAGAAATGAAGAGAGGAGGGGAAGACAGAGATGGGGAGAGAAAAATAGACACCTGCAGACCTGCTTCACCACTTATGAAGCAGCTCCCCTGCAGGTGGGGAGTTGGGGGCTGGAACCAGGATCCTTACGCTGGTCTTTGCACTTTGCGCCTCATCCGCATAACCCGCTGTGCTACCGCCTGACCTCCCCACCCCCTTCCTTTTCTTTTCTTCTTTTTTTAATATTTATTTATTCCCTTTTGTTGCCCTTGTTGTTTTATTGTTGTAGATATTGTTGTTGTTACTGATGTCATTGTTGGATAGAACAGAGAGAAATGGAGAGAGGAGGGGAAGACAGAGAGGGGGAGAGAAAGATAGACACCTGCAGACCTGCTTCACCACCTATGAAGCGACTCCCCTACAGGTGGGGAGCCGGGGGCTTGAATTGGGATCCTTCCGCCCGCCTGTCCTTGTCCTTTGCGCCACGTGTGCTTAACCCGCTGAGCCACCACCTGACTCCCTCCCCCCCCTTCATTTTCTAAAGGAGACTGAGGCAGAGAGAGGCTAACTGACTTATTCAAGGCCTCAGTAGTTGTTGATGACAGAGCCAGGTTCTGAAATTCAGTGTCCTGCCACCAGAGCCCTTTCCTCTGTTGCTGATGTGACATTAGTTATCAGGGTTTCAGGAAAAGTATGGAGACTTAGGAGACTGAGTCAACCCTCAGCTTCAGGCCAGGCAGGGTCAGTGAGCCAGCTCAGCTTAGAGGCCTGAGATGGGGACCCTGTGATCTGTCTCTGAACAGGAGGGTGGGAGGCACCCTGCTGGCCAATACCACAACTGGAGATATGTCCCTGATTCCCCTTGGGGAGCTGTGCAGACCCATGACAGCCTTGCTCAACCCTGCCTCTTCCCTGCAAACACTGTGGAGGGACACTCAGCTGTGTGTGGCTTTGGAGCCCCATCCCACTCTGGCCTCCCCTGGCTTAGCCATGGAAACTCTGCCTCCTAGCATTGCCAGAGCCTGGGTGGGCCTTTGAGAGCAGGTGTGGTGCTGTGGGGCTTTCCCTGGGGTGAGAGGGGCAAGGAGTCCACCCCTGGCCTCCCTCTGCGGGTATGGCCCCTCTTTCTGGACACGAGTGTTTTCTTTCCCAGGTGGGCTTCCCCGGACAGGGCAGGCAGGGTAACATGTTGGAGTTTGGCTTCTTCCTTTTCTTTCCTTCCCTTTTTTCTCTTTTGGCTTAAATGAAACTTCACTTATAAATGATCTCACTGTCCCTGGTTTGGTGTTTTCATTCAGATAGAGACATAGAGGGAGGAGGAGAGGGCCAGCACCAAAGCTACCTTCTATGCCACCACACCTATTGAGAGGTGTGGGGCTCAGGCCTGGGCTTTGTGCACGAAAGGCCTGAACCCTCCCCAGTGAGTTGTTTCTTACCCCAGCTTGCTTGTTCTGTGTCTCTTGGCTCTGTGTTGTCACTGTGGTGGCAGTGTTGGGGGCGTGTGATGTCCATTCACTATGGGCAGGCATGTAGGGCTGTGGCAGTTCTCATGACTGGATTTCACCCCTTCCCCACACTCTGAACAGGAACAGGCATGGCTCTTCTCTGCTGCGCACACTCAGCATAGTCAGAACCTTTGTTTGTGGCTCATTCTCCCAGGTTTGGACTCTGCAAGTGTCCTGGGTGCCTGCCTACTGGTGCCTGTGTGGGCAGAGCAAGGCTGAGCTGATGTCAGGTCTCTGTTGCCTCCTCAGCCAAATGTAAGGTGGTGCTGACGTTCAACCAGGGGCTTCGGGGTGGGCGTGTGGTGGAGCTGAAGAAGATCGTGGACGAGGCCATAAGGCAGTGCCCCTCCGTCCAGCGTGTGCTAGTGGCCCACAGGACCGACAACAAGGTTCCCATGGGAGAGCTGGATGTGCCCCTGGAGCAGGTAAGTCAGAGTGAGGGGGGGCCCCCTAGGGGTGGGGGGAGGGGTGAGTCTGGGAAGCTGAGGACACACAGATGGACACACTGGCCCTTGAGCAGGTGGGGTCTCTGCAGGGGACTCCCAGCTGGACCCCAGTGTGGGAGGGGATCCCCTGTAGGGGCCCAGGGATGAGGAGCTGGGGACACACAGGCATGCTAGAAGATGAGGCTATGGGTCCTAGGGTGAGGGGGTCCTCTGGGGGAGGACAGGGTTAGTCTCTGGGGAGCTGAGGCTACCCAGATAGATAAGACACACTGGGGTGGGGGGATGGGGAGTGGAGTGAGAGTGGGGTCTGCCTTCTGGGTAGAGGGGGCTCTGGGCCCCAGGGTGAGGGGGTCTCCAGAGGGGCATATAAATCTGGGGATTTGGGGCCACACAGACAGACACACTAGCCCTGGGTGTGGTAGAGCCTGGGCACCAGCTGTTACTCTGCATCGTCCTTGATGTCTGCTGCTGAGCCAGGTGGACAGGAGGCCACTGCAGACCCAGTGCTGAGCTCTTTAGCAGTGGGGATGGTGGGAGGGTCCTTGGGGGTAACTGTGGAGGTGGGGAGGGCTGAATGCAGGTGGGGCTGACTATCTCTCCTTCACCTCCTAGGAGATGGCACGGGAGGAGCCTGTGTGCACCCCAGAGAGCATGGGCAGTGAGGACATGCTCTTCATGCTGTACACCTCAGGCAGCACAGGGAAACCCAAGGGGCTGGTGCACACGCAGGCGGGCTACCTGCTGTACGCTGCACTCACACACAAGGTGAGGTAGGGGGTGAGGGGGGCAAGAGTGACATCCTTGAGGGGGGCGGACACAGGTATGGACTTCTATGAGGAGGTGGTGTTTGGGGCTTTGTTGGTGCTCTGGGGTCTGAGAGACAGCCGCATGACTGGGCCTGTCCTTGATGTAGTGGCTGAGGGAGTCCCCCACAGTGCACACCGTCACCCCTCCTTTGTGTCACAATATCCAGGCTTGGATATCACACAGTCCCTCCTGTGTGATACCCAGGCGTGTGGAGACTGTCCCTTCTCTGTGATGCCCAGTTGTGCAGGGATGGTTCTTCCTTTGTGTCATGATGCCCAGGAGTATGGGGACTGTCCCTCCCTTGTGATGCCCAGGAGTATGGGAACCATCTCTCCCTTGTGATGCCTAGGTGTGTGGGGACAGTCCTTTCTCTGTGTCATGATACCCAGGTGAGCTTACGGCCCCTCTGCCATTCTGCAGCTGGTGTTTGACTACCGCCCAGGGGACGTGTTTGGCTGTGTGGCGGACATTGGCTGGATCACAGGGCACAGCTATGTGGTGTATGGGCCCCTGTGCAATGGAGCCACCAGTGTCCTTTTTGAGAGCACCCCAGTGTACCCCAATGCTGGTGAGGACTGTGATCCAGATAGCATCCTTGGGGGAGGGGGGCTGGATGGTGGAGAAAGGATCACAAGGTGGAGGGTTTACTGTGTAGCGTCTGCTTCCTGCGCTATAGCATCTGTCTGTGGGGGTGCTGAGCTGGGGCAGGAGGCTGTCTGTGGGCTTCTGAGCTGGAGTCGGGTGCTGCCTCTGTGGGGTGTTGAGCTGGATGCTGTCTGTGGGGTGCTGTCTGTGAGGTTCTGAGCTGGTACTGTGTGGGGTGCTGAGCTGGGTCTGCAGCTCCCACACACTGCACTCTGGCTTGCAGGTCGGTACTGGGAGACAGTGGAGAGGCTGAGGATTACTCAGTTCTATGGGGCCCCCACAGCTGTGCGGCTGCTGCTCAAGTACGGGGATGCCTGGGTGAAGAAGTACGACCGCTCCTCACTGCGCACGCTGGGCTCAGGTCAGTGCCTCTCCCTTCCACCACCCCAAGCGCTGGGCAGGCTTCCCCTGTGTACCTCTCCTGTTTAAATCTTCATTCCTCTTCTTCTCCTTCCCCCTCCCCCTTTTCCCCTTCCCCCTCCCCTCTACTTCTCCTTCTCCTCCCCCTCCCCCTCCCCCTCCTCCTCCTCCTCCTCCTCCTCCTTCTTCTTATTTCTAGCTCAATCAGTAATTGGGTTATGTGAACTTGTAAATATTAAAACTTCCCCTTTGGTTCTGGAAATTGATGTGTGAAGTCATACTCCTGCGGTGTACAATATAGCATTTCACCCACATTCCTGTCAATTTTTTTCCTTTTTAATATTTTTTAAATTTGTTACTCATACTTTGTTTCAAGCTTATAAGATTACAATGTACAGTTTCACACCACACCCAGCACCAAAGTTCTATATCCCCACCTCCACCTCCCAAAGAAACCACCAGAGTTCTCACAGGTCTTACAGTTTCTTTCATCTGCTCCGTTTGGATTTTTTTTTTTTGGCAAGTTCATGTGAATCAGATCTCCTAGATTACACACATGAGTGAAACCATCTGGTAGCTCTTTTCCACCTCTTTACTTATTTTGCTAATCACAATCACCTCCAGTTCCATCCACTTTGTCCCAAAGGACACAATACCATCTTTTTTGATCGCAAGTAATATCTCATGGAATAAATATCCCATAACTTCTCTAGCCAGTCATCTGTTGATGAGCATTAAGGCTATTTAGCTATTGTGGAAAACTGACCTATGAGCCTAGGTGTGCATATATCCCTTCTAATTAGTGTTTTGGTGTCCACTGGATAAATGCCTACAGTAGTACTGCTAGATCATAAGGTACTTCCATTTTTATTTGTTTAAGGACTTTCCATACAGTCTTCCAAAGGGACTGCACCAGTTGGCATTCCCACTAGGAGTGTAGCCGAGTTCCCTTTTCTCCACAACCTCTCCAACACCTGTCATTTCCTGGTTTGTTGATGGAAGCCATTCTCTCAGGTGTGAGATAGTATCTCAGCATAGTTTTAGTTTGCATTTCTCTAATGACAAGTGAAGTGGAACATTTCTTGATGTGTCTGTGGGCCATGTGTCTCTTCTTTAGAAAACTGTCCATTTAGTTCTTTGGCCCACACCTTTTTATTAGGTTATTTTTGCTTTCTTTTGTAGATCTGTACTAATTCTGTGTCTATGTCTGATATCAGCTGTTTGATGTGTGATGTGCAAGTATCTTCTTCCATTTATTGAGTTGCCTGGTTATCCTTGTGTAGTTTGCTTTTGATGTGTGGAAGCTCTTTAGTTTCATATAATCCCATTTATTTATTCTTGTTTTCATTTCCCATGCCTGGAGGGTTGAGTCCCCAAATACATCTTTGATGTGAAAATCCTGCAAGGTTTCACTGACATTTTCTTCTCTAAATTACAGAGTTTCTGGCATATATTTACTCCATTTTGATTTGACCTTGGTGATGATCTAGTTTACCTTTTCTACATGTGGCTGTCCAATTTTCCCAGCACCATCTGTTGAAGAGACCTTTTTATATCCCATTGAATAGTTTTGTCCCCTTTGTCAATTTTTTTTTTCTTTTTATCATTGCTGGGGCTTCACCACTCTGGACAGACTTTTTCAGAGAGGGAGGGGAAAGGGGAGAGTGGTGGGAGGAGAGGAGAGAGGGAGAAAGATTTTGTAGCACTGAAGCCTCCTGCAGTGCAGTGGGGCTGGGCTGCTCCCCTGGCAGAGCAGACACACCCTCTGGGTGAGCTGTTGCCAGCCCTCTTGTCAGCTTTTTGACTTTTTTTTAAAAAAATATTTATTTATTCCCTTTTGTTGCCCTTATTGTTTTATTGTTGTAGTTATTGATGTCGTTGTTGTTGGGTAGGACAGAGAGAAATGGAGAGAGGAGGGGAAGACAGAGAGGGGGAGGGAAAGACAGACACCTGTAGAACTGCTTCAACACCTGTGAAGCTACTCCCCTGCAGGTGGGGAGCCAGGGGCTCAAGCCGGGATCCTTACGCCTGTCTTTGCGCCTTGTGCCACATACGCTTAACCTGCTGAGCTACCGCTTTTTGACTTTTGACCCTCTGATAGTACAAACATCTTTTCTTAATCTGTATTTCTCTGATGGCCATAGCCTCGGGGGATTCACTCCATTCTAAGTCTCCTGTACACCCTTCTAGGAAGACTGTAGAGCTGTCTCCCCTGGTCTTGGGGTGACTGGATTCTGCTAATCCACCCTCCTTTTTCTTGGCTTTAGTGGGGGAACCCATCAACAACGAAGCCTGGGAGTGGCTCCACAAGGTGGTGGGGGAGAGCAGGTGCACGCTGGTGGACACTTGGTGGCAGACAGGTGAGAACACTGGGAGTTGGGGGACTGGCTCTGGGACTACCTGCAATGAGTCTGGGAGCATCCAGCACACCCAGCAGCCACCCATACTTGAGGCTGCTTGGGGTATCACAACTTCGTTGAGCCTCAGGCCCCTCTTTGGAAATGGGGGTGCTGCCTCTAGACTGCGGATAAGGGTAGAAGGAGGTGATATGGCTACAGTAGCTCCTGCCACCTTAGGTGCTCACTTGAGTATGCATGTGCTGAGAGGCCCTGTGCTTAAAGGCCTTGAGCTGGACTTCACTGCACTAGGGAGTTTTCCCATGGCTGTTTGCTTTCTCTCGGATGCCTGACCCAGGAAGTCAGAGAGCTCTTTTTTTATGGGTGGTACCAGGGCATTGCACATGCATGCCTCCGACACCCTGACTACCTTTTCAGCAGAGGGCAAGAGACAGAGAAACACCATGGCACCAGAGGCCATGGGCCTTGTTGCTGTGGAGCTGAGGTTCCAGCCTGGGTTGCGTGCGTGTTAGGCAGATGTCCACCTGTGAGCTCTCTCAGCCCCAGCATGTGAGATGCGTTGACTCGCTCAGCTGTCACTCTCAGAGGATGGCTTAGGGCAGGGGCTGTCATTTGCAAGGAGGCTCAGGGCAGGGACTGTCCCCTACCTCTCAGGAGGCCTTTTTGTGCAGGTGGGCAGAGATGAGGTCCATGTGGAGGACAGCCAGGGGGCATCTCTCTGCTGCCCACTTTGCAAGAGGGTTTGGCTCATAAGTTCTTTCCCTCCACCTCGCCGAGTCGCTCCTGCTTGTGTTGAAACAGAGTCCCTCTCCTACAGTCCTCCCCCCGCAGCCCCCCAACCAGGCTCTGCTGGGACAGGGCTGCTGCCGTGCGCCCTGCCCTCCATTGCTCTGCAGTGAGGATGCAGAGGCATGTTCAGTGCTTCTGCTCCTAGAGGTACCTGGGTTGCCCCTTGAGCTTGGCTGGCTGGGGCTGAGTCCCCCCAGTGATCGGGAGCCCAGCGTGTATGGACACTCTGCTGACCCTCCCAGCTGCCCATGTCTCCCTCACCCTCAGAGACTGGTGGCATCTGCATCGCCCCCCGGCCCTCGGAGGAGGGGGCAGAGATCCTCCCTGGCATGGCCATGAGGCCCTTCTTTGGCATTGTCCCTGTCCTCATGGATGAGAAGGTATGTGAGGCCTGCCAGAGTCTCCTCTCCTCCCTGCCCCCCCCCTTGTTGCCCTGCAGAGTCTACATCCAGGGGCACAGCCGGCAGTTAGCTCATGGGGCAGGGAGCAGGGGCTCTGGTTCCCTGCAGAGAAGAGAGGCCCAGGCCATCCTGAGGGGTGGGCTCCCCCACTTTGAGCCAGGCAGGTGGGGTAATTAATCTGCTGCATAGCTGCCCCCTGAGCCTTCTGTCTGCTCTATGGCTGTACAGGGTGTCATGGTGGAGGGCAATGATGTTTCGGGAGCACTGTGCCTCTCCCAGGCCTGGCCCGGCATGGCCAGGACCATCTACGGAGACCACCAGAGGTTCAAGGAGGCCTACTTCGGGGCATACCCAGGTGAGCAGGGCAGGTGCACTGACCTCTTCCCACACACTGCTTGACACACCTTCCAGAAAAGCTGTTCATGCTGAGGGTGCCCGTGAGTGCAGGGTGGGAACAGGCACCCCAAGGTGCAGGCTTGATCCTGCCCCATCCTGGCTCACCTCCCTGACCTTCCTCACCTCTAATATGGGGACAGGGCCAGCTCAGGGCCCCCAGGGGACAAGGGTGAGTGGCTTGTGGACCTGTGGGCCATGAGGACACTCCCCCCAAAGTCATCATGATGCCCTCCAAGTTTCATTCTATTTTAAATATATTTTTAAAAATATTTATTTATTTGTTGGATAGACACAGCCAGAAATTGAGAGGGAGGGAAAGGGGTGATAGAGAAGAAAAGAGACAGATATCTGCAGCACTGCTTTACCACTTGTGAAGCTTTCCCTCTGCAGGTGGGGACTGGGGACTCGAACCTGGGTCCTTGTGCACTGTAATATGTGCGCTCAACCAGGTGTGCTACCACCTGGCCCCGCTTCTGAGTTAATTTGTTAAAATGTTGTTGTTTCTGGGGCTTCACTGCTGGTGGGCTGACTTTTTTCAGACAGAAAGAACAAGACAAAGGAGGGGAGGGCATGGGAAGAGCACGACACCAAGCTTCCTGCAACCTGGTGGGATCCGGGCTTGAACCTGGGTCGCATATATGCCAAAACAGCACACTACCCAAGTCAGCTATTGTGATGGCCTAAATGTAATCTTTTAAAACCATTTTTTTTTTTATAGAGACAGAGAAATTGAGGAGGGGGGAGAAAGACACCTGCAATTCTGATTCACTATTTGTGAAGCTTCCCCCCCACACACACAACCCGCAGGTGGGGAGCGGGGGTTTGAACCCAGGTCCTTGTGCACTGTAATGTGTGCGCACAAATGGATGTGCCACTGCCAGACCCTGGCCTCAATTTTATTTTTTCCCTGTAAGCATTTCTGTCATTGGGCTGGAGTTACTATATACAGTGTGCCTATAGGAGCCGGTCATCTTGGGTCCTGAGCTTTTCAGGAGAGCTGGCTGCAGTGGGGGGCTAGCTGCATTGAGGGCTGTCTGCATTGGGGACTGGCTATATCAGAGGGCTGGCTGCATTGGGGGGCTAGCTGCAATGGGGGGCTGGCTGCATTGAGGGCTGTCTGCACTGGGGACTATCTGCATTGGGGGACTATCTGCATTGGGGGCTGTTTGCATTGGGGACTGGCTACATTGGAGGGCTGGCTGCATTGGGGGTTGGTAGCATTGGGGGGCTGGCTGCATTGGGGGTTGGTAGCATTGGGGGGCTGGCTGCATTGGGGGTTGGTAGCATTGGGGGGCTGGCTGCATTGGGGACTAGCTGCCCCAGGTGTTTCCACACAGACTCAGAGCTGCTCTGTTGTCTTAAGTCACCCGTCCCCACCTGTGGCACATGGCCAAAGGGTCAAGAGTCTCTGAGGGGTCAGTGGGTGACTTGACTTCAGCACCTCCTTGGGGCCTACTGTGGCCCCCACAAAGATGGGTGCTGGGAGGTTCCTCACTCAGAGTGCTGGTGCTATGTCCACCACCTGTGCTGCAGGCTACTACTTCAGTGGAGATGGGGCCTACCGCACAAGTGGCGGCTACTACCAGATTACAGGGCGTATGGATGACGTCATCAACATCAGTGGCCACCGGCTGGGTACCGCAGAGATCGAGGATGCACTAGTGAGTGGGTGGGCCCTGCCCCCTGCCCCCTGCCCAGCACCCCAGGGGGCTGGGTGGGGTGGGGGAACTGGGTGGGGCCTCACCTGCCTCATGCTCTGCTTGGCTTTGCTTGCACAGGCTGATCACCCAGCGGTGCCCGAGACTGCAGTCATTGGCTACCCCCATGACATCAAAGGAGAAGGTGAGGTGTGTGTGTGTGTGTGTGTGTGTGTGTGTGTGTGTGTGTGTGTGTGTGTGGGAGGGGGGCTTTCTCTCCCTGAGAGCAGGCCCTAGGCCTCCAGGTGAACCTCTCTCTTAATGGGAGGTCTTGAGAGAGAATCCTGAGCAGTGCTTGCACTGGGTGCCCCAGCTCTGGCTGTCCTGCTTTGGGGTCCCCAGAGTGTCCTACACCGATGGCACTTTGTGCCGGCCTGCAGACAGGCAGTCGGCATTCCCCAGAGCCACTGTCACTGCTGTCCTGCCGGTCTCTGCTCTGTTTCTCTCTGTGCAGTGACTTGCGGGGGAGCAGACAGTGAGTGCTCAGCATGGCTGAGATTTTGCTTTACTCTCCAGGCCACTGGTCCCTTCCAGGTTGCAGGTTGGTGTAGGGAAGGCCAGAAGCCTGCCCTGGCCCTCTACTGCCCTGCATAGCAGAGGCCTGGGGACGGGATATGCCAGATGTCCCCTGCCATTCTGGCACTTGCATGTGCATGGCTTTATTATTTCTAGCCCAATCTTTAAAGTAACCAAGTTAGTACCAACTTGGATGTTATTGAGAAGAGGTGTACACTGCCTTGAACAGGCCATGCCACTGGGGCTGCAGTCCTCGAGCTGGGAGGCTGGAGTGGGTGGGGAGCAGCTAAGGCCCAGAAGGGTAGAGACTAAAGCCCCCAGGGCTCTGCTCTGGGGTTGCCAGCCTTAGGCTCTGGTGTCCCCAGGCCTTGCAGGGTCTGCCTGTCACAGGCAGAGGGCACTCCTGCTCTAACACCTTTCCTGCCTCTGCTCTGTGTAGCTGCCTTCGCCTTCATTGTGCTGAAAGATGATGTGAGCGACATGGACTTGGTGGTGAAGGAGCTCAGGTCAGCCGTGGCCACTAAGATTGCTAAGTATGCAGTGCCTGACCAGATTCTGGTGAGTGTTCCCTGCAGACGGGGCTCTGCCACCCTGCCACATCCCCCTTGCCATGCCCCACAGCTACAGGCACCAGTGACCCTTCCTCTGGCCATCACAGAGACTTAGCTCAACCTGGGCTCCTTCTCCTGGCTGTCACAGATGCTGGGCTAGCATGAGGGTGTTTCTTCCTGGGCATGTGCTCTCTGGGTTGGAGAGAACTCAACCAGAGCCAACCTGGGCTGTCACTTACTCAGCGATGCGGGATGGAGACCAGGAACTCATGGCGGAGCAGGAACGCAATGCACCTTTATTGATCAGAGGCAGCCCTTTTATATCTTAGAAACCAGAAGTGGCAAGTTGGAAAAGGAAATGGCTAGGAAAGAGCAGGCTAATGGTAGAAACTCCCTTAGCAACTGTTGTGAAGGTTTTAACTGGTGGGATTAATTAATACCCTGAAGGCAGGGCAGGTCTCGAGGTAGAAAGTAGATCAAGCAAAACAATGATTATGTAAATAGGCCATAGTATTAACAATGGAGGATGGAGCAGAGCAGGGAGGTGCTGGCTAAGGCCCGAAAACAGTGATGTAGCCCTGGGCCTGGGCAGTAGGCAAGGCCACAGAAGCATAGCAGTCAAGGTACATGAAGCTCACCTGGTGAGGGGCTGGTGTGCAGCCAGGGGAGACCCTCTCTTTGGCACATGGAAGCCAGTTGAAGACACAAGTGGGAAAACTCAAGGTTTTGAACAGAAAGTGCCAGAACTCCTATGGTGCCGGTGCACATCCCTGAGCTGCCAGGGCTAGAGTCTGGGCTGCATGTGACATGGCACACACCCAGCTGGGGAGCTGTCTCCCTCCCCATGTGGTTTCTGAGTACGTCTCCCAGTACCCTTGAGTGCGTTGGTGCCAGCCCCTCTCTGGGAGCCTGTGTAGGAGTCAGCTCCAGGGAAGAATGGGTCACCTTTCAGCTTCACTAGCTGTCTCACTCCTGTCCACACCCCCGCTTGGTGCTGCTTGGTTTAGGGGGTCCTCTGAGGTGGGAGGGGCAGCTGCTCTGGTGGGCTACAGGTTTAAAGTCTTGGCCTGGAGTCTGGGCTTCAGGGAGACCTGGCTCTCTTGGGTGCACTGAGTTCTACAGACAGGTCACCATGGCAGGCTCCACTGCTCTTATTGCTGTCACTGCCCTTGTGTGGGCTGTGGCCATTTGGAAGCACTACTTGTTACATTTCAAGCACTGCTAAGCATGGTGAGATTTCCCTTGAGTGGCCCTCCACTCTCATGGAAGGCAGACCCAGCAGGTGGCAAGGGATGGAGGCGGGTGCCTTAAGAGGGACATGTGGCTGGGAATCAGGTGGTAGCGCAGCGGTTAAGCACACGTGGTGCAAAGCACAAGGACTGGCATAAGGATCCCAGTTCGAGCTCCCGGCTCCCCACCTGCAGGGGAATTGCCTCACAAGAGGTGAAGCAGGTCTGCAGGTGTCTATCTTTTTCTCCCCCTCTCTGTCTTCCCCTCCTCTCTCCATTTCTCTAAAGGATGACAATAATAATAACTACAAGGGCAACAAAAGGGAATAAATAAATAAATATTAAAAAAAAAAGATGTGTGGTCTGGGAGGGGAGGAGGTATGGCCAGGCCAGCTTCTGCTGCAGCGCAGCTCCCACCTAAGCCTGACCTTTGCACAGACTAGGATGAGACAGAGACCACTGCCTGGCACTGGAGGTGTGTGTGTGTGTGTGTGTGGGGGGGGAGACTACACAGCCAGCGGTTCTCAGTCCCTTGGTGGCTGGGAGTCTAGGCTCCATCCCTTCACCTAGTGCTCATGGGGCACCCTTCCTCGCCAGGTGGTGAAACGCCTTCCCAAGACTCGGTCTGGGAAAGTCATGCGAAGGCTCCTGAGGAAGATCATCACGGGTAAAGCTCAGGACCTAGGGGACACCACCACCCTGGAGGACCCCAGTGTCATCACAGAGATACTCCACACCTACCAGAAGTACAAAGACCAGCGGCCTGGCACTCAGTGAAGGAGGGCCAGCTGTCCTGTGCCCTGAGGCTAAGCCTGCATGCTATGTCTGGGCAGACCACCACCACCCCTAGCACACTGCCCACTGCCCCACTGTGGAGCCACTCCACCCCCCTATTCCTTCCCCTAAGATGCTTCTAGATGCAAAAGGTGGAGATCTTATTTTTATACTTTTATATTTTGGAAGAATAATGTACAAGAGCACATATGTCACATGCCAGCTTACTTGTACATGCTTTTTGTAAAATTTAGAATTATGGGAATTAATTCCCCCCTTCCTTTTTTTTTTTTAACTTCTGTCCTGGGGAAACCTGAAGAGGAGTGGAAGATGCACATTTGGAAGTCTGAATTGGGAATGTTTGTTCCTGTCTAGGCAGATTTTAGCATCCCCCCACCTTTGGTGAACATTTTTACTTCCCTCTGTTTGCATATAATGAACTAGGAGCAGTGTTGTGGACATGTCTATGCTGAGTCCTGAATCTGCTACAGTCATGTGGCCCTTTCCTCAGCTGTGGTCTGAAATCTCCCTCCTCCCAGTCTCTGATGCCTCTTGGTGGTCTGACATGGCTGTCCAGGAACCAGTGAACACTCAGGCTAACAGGCACGACAGAGCTTTGCTCAGGCAGGGATGGGCCTTGCTAACCCTGCCTGCTTCTCCTTCTATGGCTGGGCAGTGAGCAGCTTGGTGTCCAGCAATGAGACCTGGAACTATGAATCAAGTCTCTCTCTCTCTCTCTCTCTCTCTCATGCCTTAAGTCTTAATAATGTTGGCAAGATGATGGCAGGGAGCCAAGTCCTTGTCGCCTACACCTGCACAGGGCTTGGCAGAACTTGGCGATGGCATTTTTATGAAATGGCTTAGGTGTCAGCTTGGATGGTGTCTGCAGTCTCAGAGGGATCTGTAGGGCTGTTGAAATAACATTTTTCAAATATAGAATTTTATCCATTCTCATTTGTGTTTTTTTCTTTGTTGTTTGTTTTCAATTTTTTTCATCTTTACTTATTTATTGGATACATACAGTCAGAAACCAAGAGTGAAGGGGGAGATAGAGAGACCTACAGCACTGCTTCACCACTAGCAAAGCTTTTCCCCCTGCAGGTGGGGACCGGGGGCTCGAACCCTAGTCCTAGCACATTGTAACGTGTGCACTCAACCAGGTGCGCCACCAACTGGTCCCTTGTGGTAATGTTTTAAATGGGACATGGCTAGCAGCCCAGAAAGTGTCACAGTGGGTAAAGCTGAGCCCTCAGGCATGGGTCCCTGGTTTGATCCCTGGCATTGCATGTGATACAGTGGTGTTTTGCTTCTCTCTCTCAGCAATTAATTAGTAATGAGTAGGGAGGGGTTGGGTAGTGGCACAATTGGTCAAGTGCACACATTACAGAGCACAAGGAGCCAGGTTCAAACCCCTGGTCCCCACTTGCAGGAGGAAGCTTCATGAGTGAAGCAGGCTGCAGGTGTCTCCCTTTCTCCCTCTCCCTCTCCCCCTCTCCTCTCGATTTCTCTGCCTCTCTCCAAAATCAAATAAATACAGTATTTAAAAGATAAAAAATAAATTTTTAAAAAGTACTGCTGGGGGAGTCGGGCAGTAGCGCAGTGGGTTACGTGCACATTGCACAAAGTGCAGGAATCCCAGTTCGAGCCCCTGGCTCCCCACCTGCAGGGGAGTCACTTCACAGGAGGTGAAGCAGGTCTACAGGTGTCTTATCTTTCTCTCCCCCTCTTTGTCTTCCTCTCCTCTCTCCATTTCTCTCTGTCCTATCCAACAACAACAACATTTTAACTACAACAACAATAAAAATAAAAGGGCAGCACAAGGTAAAATAAATTTAAAATTTTTTTTAAAAGTACTGCTGGGAGTCGGGCAGTAGTGCAGTGGGTTAAGCGCATGTGGCGCAAAGCGGAAGGATCAGTGTGAGGATCCCGGTTTGAGCCCACGGCTCTCTACTTGCAGGGGAGTCAATTCACAGGCAGTGAAGCAGGTCTGCAGGTGTCTGTCTTTCTCTTCCCCTCCTCTCTCCATTTCTCTCTGTCCTATCCAACAATGACATCAATAACAACAATAAAAAAAAAAAAGGGTGACAAAAGGGGAAAATAAATATTTTTAAAAATCCATCATTCTGGACGAGAGCTCAGCTGGGTGGATGCCTGCCTGCTTTGCCACACATGCAGCCCAGCGTGAGCCCTCAGCACTCAGGCTCATGGGGTAAGCCTCAAGGCTGTGGTGGTCCACCCAGTCCCCTGGCCTCGACCAAGTCTTTCTACAAGTATTAACTGGGAGTGATAAGCCCAGTGATGACAGGAAAAATTCGCTCACTGTAAGGAGGAGGGATGCAGATGAAAGGAGTCCTGGCCAGCACTGGGAAGTGCTGCTGAGCTCAGAACAGCAGAGATGCTGCCTGGGGGAGACACAGGGGGGCTGGCCCACATCCAACTTCACTTCCTGCCTTGGAGTTCCTGTCAAAACTGAAGTGCTGTGATAAAAAAACCCATGTCAGCATTACCGAGCAGACAGCTACAGAGACTGGACATGAGACCCAGGGTGGGGGCTTGTAGAGGCTCACAGGGGCTGGTCTGGACAGGAAGCTCCCCCAGCCAGCTTGGCACACTACCCCTGCAATGACCAGTCCCTGGGTAAATGAGTCAGATTCAGAAAGAAGTGATGCATTGAACATTTTTTAAATGATTCATTTTTTTAAATTTTATTTATTTTTAAAAATATTTATTTTATTTATTTATTCCCTTTTGTTGCCCTTGTTGTTTTATTGTTGTAGTTATTATTGTTGTTGTCGTTGTTGGATAGGACAGAGAGAAATGGAGAGAGGAGGGGAAGACAGAGAGGAGGAGAGAAAGATAGACAACTGCAGACCTGCTTCACCGCCTGTGAAGCGACTCCCCTGCAGGTGGGGAGCCGGGGTTCGAACAGGGATCCTTATGCCGGTCCTTGTGCTTTGCGCCACCTGCGCTTAACCCACTGCGCTACAGCCCGACTCCCAATGATTCATTTTTTAAGTAACAAAAACGTTTCTCTTCTATTTATTTTTGCCTCCAGGGTTATCACTGGGGATTGGTGCCTGCACTACAAATCCACTGCTCCTGGTGGCAGTTTTTTCCATTTTACTGGATAGGACAGAGAAATTGAGAGAGGAGGGGATGATACAAAGGGAGAGACACCTGCAGACCTCCTTCACAGCTTGTGAAGTCTCTATTCCTGCAGGTGGGGAGCTGGGGGCTTGAACTTGGATCCTTGTACTTAGTACTACGTACACTTAACTAGATGTGCCACCACCCACACCCTAAAAGTTACATGCTTAAAGGAAAACCCAGCTTTTTTTTTTTTTTTTTGCCTCAAGAGTTATTGCTGGGACTCAGTGCCTGCACAATGAATTGACTACTCCTGGAGGCTTTTTTTTTTTTTCCTTTTGTTGCCATTGCTGTTTATCATTGTTTTTATTGCTGTTGTTGTTGGATAGGACAGAGAAATGGAGAGAGAAGGGGAAGACAAGACAGGGAGAGAGAAAGAATAGACACCTGCAGATCTGCTTCACCGCCTGTGAAGCAATCCCCCTGCAGGTAGGGAGCTGGAGGATCGAACCGGGATCCTTATGCTGGTCCTTGTGCTTTGCTTAACCTTTGTGCACTTAACCCGCTGCGCCACCTCCCAGACCCCCAAACTCAGCTTTTGAACATTATTAATTGCAGAAGGAAAGCATTCCCCTGTTAAGAAAATACAAATATAAATATATACAAATATAACACAGAAACCAGAGGCCAGGGAAGTCGCTTCTTCTAGCGTTTGCCCTTCTTCCGTAGCCAGTCAACAGTGTCAGGTTGAGCCTGATGTCTGCTTGTTGCTGGCTTTGAAAGTGACTGGGATCCATGTGGATTCAGCTAGGAAGGATCGTCAGTTTCCCCAATAAATGGGTACTCACGGGATGCACCACGAGGTCTGTCCAATGCATCCTAAGGGAAGTCGCTTAGTGTGTGGAGCACTGGGTTTGAGCTTCAGTCAGCACCACAGAAGGACATCAAGAACAGAGATTAGGGGATCTTCATGGATGCTGGAGGAATTTTTTGGTTTTTCACAAAGTGTGGAAAATAAAGTTGGGGTCAGCAAGGTAGCTGACTGAGAAGAGTGCCTGCGCTAGCATTAAGTGATGCAGGCTTAGGCCTGCCCCCCCCCCCCCCCAACACACTAGGGGAACTTTGGTGCTGGGTCAGCTTTCTCTCTCCCTCTTTCTACTTGAAAAAATTGACCCAGAGTAGAGGTGTTAAGGCCCCAGCGGTGAAAGGAAGAAAGGGAGAAAAAGAAAGAAAAGAAAGTAAGAGAGAAAATCTGGCTCAGTGGCAGAGTGGGGGTGTATTCAGAAGTAGCTTTTATGACCTGGTCATGTGAAGATGTTTTGAGTAACATTCATATTCAAGACAGAAGAGAAATCTCTATGTATTTCGCTTGCATTAAATCACACTTTGGAGGCAACTTCTTGTGTTAATATTTCCAAACTCTTGGGTTGAATGGAGATTTCTATTTTCTTGAGTTCAAGTAAGTAATTCATGAACTCTGTGTTCTCTCAGAACAGGCTCTAAACCAGTTACTTGCTGCCTGCCATTCCCAGAACTGTGATCCTTTTTTTTTTTTTTAATTATCTTTATTTATTGGTCATAAATCGAGAGGGAAGGGGGTGGGAGGGTGAGACAGACAAAATTGTCTTTATTTATTGGACAGAAATTGAGAGGGAATGGGGTGGGAGAGAGGTGGAGACATCTGAAGCGCTGCTTCACCACTTGCAAAGCTTTCCCCCTATAGGTGGGGACTGGGGACTCAAACCTAGGTCCTTGAGCATTGTAACATGTGCACTCAACCAGGTACACCACCACCCAGCCCCCAGAGCTGTGATTCTTTAGACCCAGAGCCTTTTAAAGTTCGTGTCCCCTGCCTGGGAATGGGATCTAGATTTTCCTGTTCTCAGTGTGTTGTCATGCGTCCTCCATGTACATAAGAGACAGCTGCCACATTAAGCACAGCCCTGTTGTTTAGGCAAAAGAAGAGAGCAGGGCTAGTACCATCTGTTTTATTGGGAAAGCAAAGACTTTCCTGGAGGGGAAAGGAATCCCTCTATTTCTGCTCTCAGAAATTTTGCCTTAGCTGCATCAGCTCAAACAGGAATCATGGAGGGCTGCAGACAAAGCAGTGAGCACCAGGCAGGAGCCCCAGGGGAGGGGCTTTGCTGGGCTTTTCTAGGCCATCTTTCTGGTTTTTATGAAGCCTGGTTGTACTTTCTGTGCTCCAGTCCTGTAAGATATCCCCTTATCTCTCTAGAAAATCCCTGCATCCTGTGGTTGCCTGTTTCTGACAATTGCTGTTCCCACTTGAGAAAGCTAGTCTACATGTGCTTACTCTACACTCAGCACTGTCACACCTGGGATGAAGGCAGTGATTCTTGTCACAATAGAACTTAGTTTGAACCACTAAGGGCAGCCTGCTATTCTTGCTTCCCAGAGCAGGCAGAGCTCAGTCCATTTCTGTTCTTTGCCCCATCCAGACTATTTTTGTTCTTGATTACTTGGTAGCTCTCTCACTGATCAGCCCCCTGGACACTCCACACTAGACTCTGCTTGCTTCTTGTCATTCCCCATCCCTTTACCCTGACCACTATCATCTTGCCCACCTAAGTCCCAGTTCACAGGCCTCCTCCTCCAGGAAGCTTTATCTGTTCAACGCTGTGTGATGAGACTGGCCCTGTGTGGCCTCCAAAGCACTCTGACAATCTTCTCTTTTATACCCATTGTTAAGCTTATGTTTCGTATTGGTTATCTCGCTTATCTCTCCTGCATGCTGGCTCACTGTTTCACCTTTGCGGAGTTCCTGGATGGTTTTCAGGGAACTGAGGAGGAATGGCAACAGTACAGAATGGGGAAGAAACCCTGGGCTGTAAGTAGGGAGTGTTTCCAGTTTCATTTGGGAGGTATCTTATTGGCTGCCTAGGCACCATTAAGGACTCCTCTCACTCAATGGGAGTGAAGGTGGATGGGCTCTGATTGGTCCATCCCAACAGTCCTCAGCCAGGAGCTATTTGATTCTGCAGGGGGCATTTGGCAATGTCCAGAGATATTACTGATTGTCACGATTAGGTGGGAGGCTACTGGTATCTATAGTGGGGATCAGAACTGTTGTCAGGCACCCCACTATGTGTGTGGCAGTACCCCAGTTGTCATTAGTGCTGAGGCAAGGGAGCTGATTTAACCAATCATAAAGCTCCCATCCCCTGCCAATGACTGGGTCACAGCTAGACTGGGGAGTGGAGCAGGGAGGCTGGAAGCCAGAGAAACTGCAATTAGCAAAGTGCATCACACAGAACACCACCACCAAACTGTTGTGCAAAAGAAATGACCAATGTTCAGTGTTCAGACTATTTAATTTAGCTCATTCAGACCATTTGCTTCAGGATGAGACTGAGTTAATCTGGTAACAGCTCTGCACGGACTTACATGCTCCGAGATCAGACCACTGACTTCTCTGGACTTTCTTGGTTTAATTGAAAATTCCAATTCACCCCTGGTCTTGAATAGTCAAACCATTTTGGTTAAGTGCAGATGAAGGAAAGCATTATCAGAGGAGGACGGATTAATAGGAACAAAGGCAGAAGCCCGGCTCCCCCAGAGGACGTCCCTCCAGTCGGAGGACTTCATGCGGGGCCCGCTGCGAACCCCCTGGGCCGAGAGGCGCGGGACACCTCGGCCTAAAGAAGTCTCTCCACGCACACCGACAGCAGGAAGCTGAGGGACCCGCAAGCTGGTGCCGAGGCTCCTACCCGTGGTGCTCGCCGCAATCGTTCCCGCACCTTAGCTGCAGGGACCTCCGCCATTGGAATCGGCCGGGAGCGACTAACCGAGAGCGGAAGGGGTGGAGCCAACACTTCACTTCCTCTCGGGACCCGGGAGGGGCGGGACTGAGAGCGTCAGTCGCGCGCGCGACCAGGAGGGGCGGGACTAAGAGCGTCACTCGCCCGCGGCCAAGTAAGGGGCGGGACTGAAGGCGTCACTCGCGCGCGGCTAGGAGGGAGTCGGGTCGGGCTGCGCGGCCCTCCCAGGCGGGCGGCCGGCTGCAGTGTCGCTGGAGTCATGAGCGAGGCGGACGGACTGCGGCAGCGCCGACCCCTGCGGCCGCAGGTGGTCACGGACGATGGCCCTGCCCGGGAGGCCAAGGACGGCAGGTGGGCGGACCGCGAGTCGGGCCCGATCCCGGGCGGGCTGGAGCGAGCGCGGTGCCTGCCGCCTCCCCGGGGCTCTAAGGGGACGTCCGCTCAGCTGACGGGGAGCCTCGGGCCTGGGGGCCCACCTGCCTCCCTGAGTCTGCAGAGCTGTTCAGCCCCGGGGCCCCGGGGCCCCGGGAGTGAGGGCGGGCTGTAGAGCCGCTGACTCCCGGGGGTCTCCGGGTGGGGGGCACCTGCTGCAGACGCGGGGAACCCCGGGCCTGGGGATCTACTCCCCCTCGCTGTCCCGCATTGTCCTGTCCTCTCCCGGAAACTGCCAAGCTGCCGCTCCCGCTGCGCCGGGGCGCTGCGAGACGGGTCTCGGGCCTCGCGGACACCTACCCGCCCACATCTGCGTCCTCCACGGGGACATCAGCTCCCTCCGCTCCTGTCCCCCCGCATCTGCATCTCACACGCGAACAGCTGCTTTCCCCTCTCCCTACACCCGCTCCCCGCGGATTTACCCCATCCCACCCCACACCTGTCCACCTCCTTTCCTCAGACCAGGCGAGGGCCCCCGAAGGAGCAGAGGACAGGGGGACCCCGGCAGGCAGTCAGGGAGACAGGTCAGGGCAGCAGACTGGCACCAGGAACTGTAGCTGCTGGTGCACAATAAATGACCTTGACTTCCTGCACCTTCCACTGTTCCCAACTTTGATGTTATACTTTACCAGCCAGAAAACAGAAGCATGACACTGAAACATCTACTTCAATATCAATACTTAAACCCCTGCTTTACAGTTTGTCTATTGAGTCCCATGTCGAGTCTTTAGGGAGAACCTAGGGATAAAGCCCACATAAAGCAACGTCAGAAGTTCTGGAACTGACCGACTTCTGCATTTTGATAGAGATCTTGGGAATGTTTATTGCTGTGCATGCAGACAGGTGAAATGCATATTGAGTGACAGACCTTTTCCCGTAGAGATGACACTTTGTTTTTTGGACTTAAATTTTTTTTTGGGGGGGGGAATTAATGGTTTACAGTCGACTGTAAATGAGATGGCACTTTAATGATCAGAGAACACATTGGAAAGTGGTAGCGGAGAAGAGGTGTGACTGTAGACAGGCAGCTGGCAGAGGTTCTTTGGGTGATGGATGGCACCCCCTGTCCCTCAGATGCTGGGCCATAATGCATGTGAAACCCCATAGTTGGCTGATGGCTACCCTGGGCTTATAGGTTTCCAGGGGTGTGTATAGCAGGACAAGCTGCCCACCCTAATAACTGTTTCAGGAGGCCATTGTCTGGTGATGACTGAGGAGACACTTAGAAAAGCAAGCGAGGACTGGCAGGGCTGTGCTACAGCACACTTGAACGTGGGTTTTGCACCCACATTGTACATTAGTGGAAGGAGCAGCTGGCCTGGCTGTGCCCAGAGGCAAACAGCACCTGGGCAGATGGAGCTTGAGGGCAACTGATGAGGGGCTCCGGGGCAGAGGGATGCAGTTAATTGCATTGTTTTTCAGTTTCTCTTCAGGGACTTTTTCCATAATGAAGTTCCAAAGTCTTCTGTTGCTGCTAATCTTTTCCAGTGAACTTTTTAAATATTATGTCTACAATTTGATATTTTTTTGACTCTCTTGTCCACAACCACTATTCTTATTTCTTCATAGATCCCTTTTTGTCTTATTTGATTGGATTATAGAAACCACTGTAAGTTGATGAGTTCATGAAGAGCCAGGGGTCTGGATTTTGCTTCTGAGCCCTTACCCTGGCTGTGTTTACAAGTGGCTCTTTTAACGTGTTTCTTACTTATCTTCTGTGTTAAAATGAAAGCAGCTATAATTCAGGAGCCCGAGTTTCAGTGAACCTGTTCAAGGGTACAGTGGCTCAGAAATACTAGACTTGTTGCTGTTTGGTGCTGCTGGGTGTCAGAGACCTCCTTAACTTCTGGAGTAGTTCTGGTCACTGGTGGGGTTGGGGCTAGCATGCTTTTCACAGAAATCACAGGTCATTTTGCTCTCAGATCAGGCCTAAGGTGCTGATGCCCTCTGTGCAGAAGTGGCTAAGACACACCCTTCAGATTTGACTAAGGAAGTTGCAGAGGACTTGGTAAATTGATGCTGAGCCAAGGGAATAATTGTCAAATTCCCTTGCCTCACCATGATTGCTGTCTTGCCCTCAGCACTAAGATATTTCTGGGCATAGATGTCCTCTGAGGCAAGCGTTGCTCCAGCCTTTTCTGGGAGATTGGGGCAAACAAGTTGATGGGGCAAACAAGTGTGCTTGGGAGGGACATTGCCAACTTCTTGGGTGTGCCAGCACATTGGGAAAGAGTGTGTGGTGGGAACTTGTGGAGCTGAGCTGAGAGAAGATGGAGGGGGGTAGAGGGGAGTACATTCCTTAATGTGACATGGGTGTGCAGAGGTGGGGCAGATGGGGAACAGATAGACTTAGAGCTGCGGTGATCCTGCAGAACCAGGATGGCTGTTACCAGATGCTCGTGAACACTGGGGAGACTACGCTTGGGGCCCAGAGATCTGGAATCAGTCTGGAGTAACGGCCCCTCACAGACCCAGAGGACTGTTTATAGAGTGCTTTGTTGGCATTCTCCGTTCGTTGTCAGCCCTACAACACCAGCGACTCTGGCTCCGTCAGAGAGCACCGTGTGCCCCTGGTGTGGGTCTGGGGAGCTGAGGCGGGTGCAGAGTGGCCATGGCTGTGTGCTCTGCCTGCAGCTTCGGGACATCTGCAAGGCCAGATCCAGCCTCTTCAGGAGAATTGGGAAGCCCAGGTGTTTATGTGAAGTCCCCTTATTTAGTTTTTAAATTTTGCAGTCAAATTCATTTTACGGAAGGATGGTTTAAGATTTGGACCCAACTTTGCATTCTGTGCATCTATGGGGACTCTGACAAGTCCCAAAGCCATGGGGACCGATAACAGCAGCTGTCGGCAAACGCTAGAAGAAGAAGACAGCCGCTGTCCTTGCTCCTTGCTGGGTTGAATTGCTAGTGAAGAAAGAGACGTGAGGGGTGATCTCAGGGACCAGTTCTGGGGGAGGTGTGTGGGAGGAAAGGGTTTGCTGCCCTTCAGCAGACCTGGCCCAAGGTGCCTGAGAAGGGAAGCTCCCCGCCCGCCTGCAAAGTGGACGCTTCACGCCCGCCTGCAAAGTGGACGCTTCACCTTGTGCTCAGCTGGGTAGGCCACGGCAGGCCCCTCCATGCATTTCCATCACTGCAGATGGTTCTGCTGGACAGCTCTGCTCAGGGACTTCAGTGCCGTGTTCAAACTTGTCTGCCTAATGTCCTCCTATCCCAGTATTGACCTGGCCCTCTTCAGCTTCTGAGACCTGGGGGGAGAGGGCATGTCCAGGATGCTGCGGCTGCCTGCTGTTCACATTGGTTCTTTACTTCAAAAAATATTTATGTATTTATTTATTTAGGATAGAGCTAGAAAAGTCAAGAGGGAAAGAGGAGATAAGGAGAGAGAGACAGAGACACCTGCAGCCCTGCTTCATTGCCTGTAAGGCTTCTCCTTGCGGGTGAGGACCGGGGGCTTGAACCCAGGTCCTTACACACTGTGATGTGTGCACTTAACCAAATATGTCACCTTCCGGCCCTCAGAAAATCTTTTATTTTTATTTATTTTATTTTAATGAGAGAGAGAAATATATACAGAGAGGAATACCAGAGCCCTGCTCAGTTCTGTCTGATGGTGGTACTGGGAACTGAACCTGGGACCTCAGAGCCTCAGGCAGGAGAATCTGAGCTGACCTTTTCTGAGGTCTAGGGACTCTAGGGGCTGCCCACCTTCTTGAGTTCTAGGCTGGGCAGCCTCTAGTTCTCCATTACCTTGTGCTCTGCTGGCAGGAGGATGGCAGCTAGACCCCAGTGAGGATGGGACATGGGGTGGGGTGGGCGCAGGCTTTGCTGGTCTCCTGGGAAACAGTTGTTTAAGTCCTGACTGGATGCTTTGTTTTGGAGTCCACTAAGTCTGTTCGCACTGTGTAAAGGAGCATTCAGGGTGTCACAAGTTCAGATGACCACACTTTAGATTTCAAAATACAAACCACAGTTAACTGCCCTGAAGTAGAGGAGGGTTCACATGAGTTGGAGGCAGGTTAGTGGTATCTACTATAGATTCCTGCTAAGCCAGGAACAGGTAAAGAAGCACTTTGGCTGACAGAAATATGTCAGCATTTTGGTGAAAGATTGCACAATGCAGTTTTTGTAAGAACCTGCCCTTGTCCTGGGGAGGGGAGGGAGGGAACTGCACTAGACTCAGGGCTGAGTTCATGGGGTGATTGATACCATGTCCACTGTGTCCAGCACTCACTGCCCTCAGCCGCCCTTGGCCTTTGTCTTTCTTTGGGCTTCTACTTTTATTTTAATAAAATTGTTTATTATGATAGTGAGAGATGCAGAGAGGATCAGTTCAGTGCCCAGCTCTGGCATACGGTGGTGCCAGGATTGAACCTGGGGCCTCAGGCATGCACGTTTTCTGCTCTGACTAGTTGAGCAGTCTCCTGTTCCAGGATCCTGCTTTGAAAACAACCTCCGGAAAACTGTCACTCCTCTTGTTTGTACTGGTGAACAGCCCTGCTATACTTGATATCCCACTGTGTTGAAAGAGTCTAAATCACTTGAAGCAGAATACTTGATTTAAAGAGCACCTTAGTCTCTAGAGAGGAGTTGGTATCTGAGCTTGTAGACTTTTAAAATGTCGTTAGGAAATGTAATTCACATAGCACAGTATTTACCCATTTAAATGTCCAGTTCATTGTGGTTTAGTATATCCTAGAGCTCTGAAAAATGATTGGGAAGCTGAGTGCTCAGGAACTGTCCTGCATCCATTTGCTTCTTACATTTGTCTCTGGCTCTTTGACTCCCCCAAACCTTAGAGTCGCAGCAGACACAGCACTGAGTGTTGCTAAGGAAACAGTAGCTAGTGGAAAACACCTGTCTTCTCTGTAGATATGTGTGTCATCACCACACTGCAGTTTTTCTCCCTCTACTTTTTGTGGTCATCAGTGTTTTCAGTTTGTCCTCTTTAAAGACCTCATAGAAGATTCTGGGTGACATGGGAATCCTGTTCTATTATTGGGAAGGAATTGATAAGGCTGCCTCACACAGGTGCAGCATGAACAGGAAAGGGTACAGGTTATGTTTGCTGATCCTCCCAAACAGTGCTAAAGTCTAGTCACAAAACCCAGAGGTGAGGCCCTGCTAGTGAGGATGCAGTGGGGGAATCCAGCTCCCTCTGAGGGCCCTGAGCCCTGCTGACTGCTTGGCCTGTTTTGTCTCTGGCAGCTCCTTTAGTGGCAGAGTTTTCCGAGTCACCTTCCTGATGCTGGCCGTCTCTCTCGTGGTGCCCCTGTTTGGAGCCATGGTGCTGCTGGAGTCCCCGATAGACCCACAACCTCTCAGGTGAGTATCCCTGGCTATCCTGAGTGGGGCGGCCTGGTGAGGATGTAAAGAGACCTTTGCTAGGGTTCCAGTTAGCCTACCTGAGAGGTAAGTCAGCATGAGAGCTAGAAGTCTGTTGGTTTTTCTCATGCCGGTTTTTTATGTTGAACTAGGTGTTACAGAGAATAGATACATGGCGTTGTTCCTGTTGTTTCAGAAATAGAGCCATACAAGCCAAAAGCACCCCCCCACCCCCCCCAAGAAAGAAAAAAAGAGAAAGAAATAAGAGAAGTGTAAGCAGGGCAAGGTGTAAGCTAGTCCATCCGATAGTGTGTGTACGTCAGCCTGTGGAGGAGGCCTTGTGCTCAGGCACCAACACCGTGTGTGTCTCACCAAATGGCGGAGTGGAGCCATGGTGCCTCTCCCTCTTCCTCCTTCTGTCTGATAAATAAAAAAGACTGAAGAAGTCATTCTAGGAGTAGTGGGATTAGGCACTGGCAGTGGGGAGAAAAGTATTTGAGATAGCTGGGATTCATTGAAGTAGCAAGGGCACACATAAAAGTTAAATTTATGAGTGGAAATATTTTGCATGTACAAACTATTGTATTTACTGTTGACTGAAACCATTAATCCCCAAATAAAAAAAATTAAATTCCTTTTTTTGCTACCTTGCTTTAATTTTTGTAATTTGGGTACTGTTTTACCTAAATTATTTTTAATAGTGAATTGATGACTAATGCAGTCTGTTATAACTTGCAAGCTAGGTTATAGCTAGGAATCCCAACAGATATTCTTGCATTTATAATTTCAGTGCACAGCCAGGCTCTGAGCAGTGTGGGGATTTGGCATGTTTGCCCCAGGGCTTGTCTGTCTGGCCCAGTGAGCCCCCAGTTCACCAGGGGCCAGGTGGGTGAAGCTGCCAGAGGTTTACATTAGGTGAGCCAGTCCATGTAAGGCTTTAAAAACTGTCTCTCTAGAGTAAGCATAACACACACAGCTGAATAAAGTGCTGGTATTTCAGGATTCAAACTTGGTCTCTCCACTGGATTAAATTAACAAGAATCATTCTTGGCACCTACTGTGGGTGAGGTGGTCACCCAGCTGGACACAAAGATACAGAGCGGACACACTTATGACCTTAGAGTGATACACATCCCCCAAAGTCATGCATTTGCTGTTGGGTTTAGAATTAATATAAGCACAAGATTAAACCCCCACTAACTTGGGTAACATTGAGAATGAGTGAAGGCCTGGGCACTGGAGATTCAGGGTGTTGGCTCTGTACTTCAGGGTGTAACCTGCACGTGACTTTCTATCTGAGCCAGGCCCAGGGGTAGCAGGTATCCTCTCAGAGAGCTCCCGGGACCTATGGGGAGGCCTCTCCTGCACCTGGAGGCGTTACCTCTGTGTGTACAGGTGCATGAACCATCCCATGGAGGAGCTGACCTGGACTCTTCTGAAGAGCCCACTTGACAAGGTGGGAGCCAGCTGTCCTTAGCTGGGGAACTAACCTGGGCTACCATTGGAGGAAGAGGCCAGCCAGCAGGTGGGGAGGGGGCTTGGAGGCCTGCATGTGGGGTTAGGTCAGGCCCACAGGCTGGGCTTGGGGAGTTGACTGATTGTCAGGTGTCGTTCATTCCCTAGGGCTCATGCTTGTCTGTGTTATTCAGTCCCCACACGTGTCTGGGGAGGTGACCTTGCCAGAGCCAGAGCAAGAACCTGTGTGTCCAGCTCCAGAGCTAGCTTGTCCCTGCAGCATACTGGCTGCAGTTCAGCTCTCTTCCGGAAAGAAAACTTACTGAAAAGAGGACATTAAAAGGCTTTTTTTTTTTTTTTTAAATCACACTATTATTAGTGATTTCCAAGATCATCAGAAAAGAGCACTTTTTGAAAAGCAGCTAGAAAGCCAGAGAAAAGAGTCAGGGCAAAGGGGAAGGAGGAAACACTCAACTTGGAGATGTGGCACCATGTTCCAAGTCGGTGCCGCTTGAGGAAGAGCAAGTGCTTTTCCTGGAGGGCATGGGCGGTGGGCAGGCAGAGAGCTCTCTCTCCCCACTCACAGCTGATCTCCCTGTGGCTCTTCCACTGGGTGTGTAGTCAGCACAACTGGGAAATGGGAGGTTGACAAGTGCTGTGGGAAAGAGGCTGGGGGCAGGGGTAGATAGTGTAATGGTTATGCAAAGACTCTCGTACCTGAGGCTCCAAAGTCCCAGGTTCATCCTGCATGCCACCATAGCCAGAGATGAGCAGTGATCTGGTAAAAAATAAAATTAAATAAATAAAATAAAAATAATGGAAAGAGGATGGGTATGGCCTGGCTCTGGGGAGAAATCCTGAGGGTGAAATTGTGTGGCCAGGGAGGGGTGGAGAGAATGGGTAAAGTCAGTAAGGGCTGAGGTATGGGGGGTGGAAGGGAAGCCGTGCCTATAGCTCTGAGAGCCCCTGCAGAGATCTTGGTGTGAGTGAGCTGGGGCCTCGAAGGTTTAGAGCAGAGGGCACAGGCTTGAAGCAGAGGATGCTGTAGCCTGATTGCCCCCACACGTGCCTACTACTTAGCTGAGCTCAGGAGAGGAAGCAAGGCAGAAAGGATAGTGCCTGGCAGGGTGGTGGCAGGGGCTCTGAGGAGAAAAGCAGTCAGAGTTGGTCTGCTGGATGTGGCCCTGCAGGCTTGCTTATGGGTTGGGAGAGGCAGAGCCAGTACGGGACAAGCAGGAGCAGTGTCTGCCAGGGGGAGGAGTTGGGGCCCTGAGAGAAGCCAGGTAGGCTGTGTTGGGTGGTGGGGCAAGGTTGGCAGCCCCAGGCTGGGCTTTTCTCCCTCTCCTGGACCTCTCCTCGGCTGATGGCCAAGCAAGAAGCAAGGCCATCAGCTCTGCAGTGCTGACACAGTTCCCTCCACCTCAGCTGGTTCTTACTGGCCAGTAGCCCCAGAACAATCCACACCAGGGTGCTGTTCAAGGCCTGGGGAGGACTGACTTTGTAGAAGGCCTTGGGTAGATCTGGTGCTGGCTGGTTGGTGTTTCAAAAGTTCTTACATCAACCACTTTTAGTTAGTACTGTGACTTTCCCATCACAGATTTTTCCCTTGCTTTTGTGTTTCTGGCAACGAAGGGTGTTATTGGTACACACCAACAACATGAATGGGGAGTGATGTGTGTTGTAGGTCCTCAGTAAGCACTTTTTAAATAGACAAATTCCTGTAATTGTATTATCTTACAGCTTCAAAGAACCCCCTTTCATGCTTGGTGTTCTGAAACCAAATACGAAGTTACAGCGGGCGGAAAGGCTATTTGAAAACCAACTTATTGGGCCAGAATCCATAGCAAATATTGGGGGTAAGTAAACCCCTGGAAATGCAGAGTCTGAATGGGGTGCCTCAGCCTTTGGGGGGGGAGTCTGAAAGCAGTGCAGGGGCATCCTGCTCCTGGGTGGCAGCACCTGGACCTCTGTTTATTAATTTACTTATTTATTTTGGATAGAGACAGAAGTTGAGAGGGAAAGGAGGAGACACACCTGCGGCACTGCTCCACCACTCATGGAGACCCCCCCGCCCCCCCACTGATGGGGACCAAGGGCTTGAACCTGGGTCCTTGTGCATGGGAACATATGCACTCAACTAGGTGTACCACCACCCAGCCCCCCCTTTGTTCTTTTCAGCATTCCTACTTTTTTTGTGGGGATTTTCTTTGGAATTTCTCTACATAAACAGTTATATCTGTGAACAAAATCTATTTTAGTTCTCTCAAACAGTACAGTTGGGATATGTTTTCTCTCTTTTTCTTGTTTTACCGCACTAGCTAGAACTTTCAGAACAGCATTGGGATGGAATGAATGGCCAAGGGATAGCTTTGTTGGGTTCTGATCTTAGTGGAAATTTTCTAGTTTGTTACCACTAACTATGATACTGGCTGTAGTTTTCTTTTTTAACTAGATGAATTGCTGAGTAGTTTACATAATGAGTGGGCATTGAATTTTACCAAACGGTACTCCTGAATTTACTGATAGGATTATGAGATTTTTCTTTAGTCTCTATGGGCTGCAGTGACGTGTCCTCTTGCATTATTTTTGATATGAGTAATTCATAGTTTTCTCTCTGTATTTTCTTTTTTTTTTAATAAATCTTTTTTTCCACTTTATTTTTTAATTTTTTTATTTATTTGTTATTGGGTAGAGACAGAGAGGAGAGAGGGAGGAAGATAGAGGGGGAGAGAGACAGAGACACCTGCAATTCTACTTCACCACTCGTGAAGCTTTCCCACTGCAGGTGGGTTCTCCGTACTTTCCTAGACTGGCTAGAAGATCATCAATTTTACTAGCATTTTTAGAGAACCAGGTTTGGGGTTCATTGGCTTTTCTCTGTTGATTTCCTGCTTCCAGTCTCACTAATAACTCCGTTGTGGCTTTTTCTCCTTCTTTCTCTTTCTCTCTCCCGACTTCTACCTTGTGTTTAATTTGCTTTTCTTTCTCTAGTTTCCCATCTTAGGAAGATTGGGATGATTGATTTTCAGTCTTCTTTTCTAATAAATACATTTGATGATATAACTTTCTCTCTCTAAGCATTGCTTTCACTACTACTCCAAATTTTGGTAACTTGTATTTTTTTTTTTTTTGGTAAGTTGTATTTTAAAGGCTTATTTATTTAGGATATATAGAGAGAAATTAAAAGAGAAGGGGAGATAGAGATGGAGAGACACCTGCAGCCCTGTTTCATTGCTCTTGAAACTTCCCTCCTACAGATGGAGACCAGGGCCTTAAACCTGTAATGTGTGTGCTCAACCAAGTGCACCCCTATCCGGTCTCAAGGCTTATTTATTTTTACGAAGTAGAGATAGATAGCTACATAGACAGGTAGACACTAGCTCTTGTTTATGATGGTCCCAGGGATCTCTGGGGCCTCAGGTATACAGATCTTGTGTTCTAATACACTAAGCTTTTTTTTTTTTTAAATTAGTGTCACATGATGTAATTTTATCCGTTTATTTAAAAAATGTAAAAGCTCTCTATAGCTCTGCAGATGAACCCAAGGTGATAAGAGTGTGTCATACTTCAGAGCCACACCCCAGCCCCAGCTTTATTCTGCATTTGAGAGACCAAGGCCATCACCTCATAATTCACAAAGCTTCACCCACCATTGTCTTTGGTGCTGTCCATGGGGCCTCACTGTGGTGCCAGGGAGTGAGCTGAGGATTACACCCCCAGAGATGTGCACGCATCTTCGGGGCCCCATGCCTTTGTTTCTAATGCACAGCCACACGTCACTCAGTAATGTGGATGCATTCTGAGAAGTACATCATGGGAATTCTGCCATTATGCTAGGTCACAGTGCTTTGCACTCTGAGATGGTGTAGCCCACTGTGCTACATGCAGTGTAGTGGGGCCCACAGGGACTGCTCTTGTATAAGCGGGGCGTATTTGATCAGAACATTATTAAGTGGAACACGTCTCTGTGTGTCTACATTCAAAGTCAGTTCCTTTTAGACACCGTAGTAGTTGGATCTTGTTTCTGCATCTTCTCAAGTCAGTCTGTGTCTTTTAGCTGGTGTGTTTAGACCATGATAATGGTGTTTACAATGATAATTGATGTATTTGAATCAGTATATACCATATTTGTTAGCCTTTGTTTTATATTGCTGTTTTTATGTGCTGCAACATATATTAATACACACATGCATAAATTCTACATTTAAAAATATGGACCATTTTCTGAATTTGCCTGCTGTCCTTATAGAGGGATGTGCTCATCTCTGTGTGGTTCCATTGTTCGTATGTGTGATGCTGAAGTGAGTCCTTCATGTATTTTTAATTTAACCCTGACAGACTGACTGCTTAGCAGTTATAACTCTTAAGCTGAACATTGCCAGCATCAGCAGCTGATGTTGACAGGAGGCTGACGTGGACATGATCCCCCCCCCAGAGTGGAGCATCGGCCCAGGAGAGGCCTCCCCTGAGGGCAGGAGATGCTTGGCTGCTATAGCTGCTGGTATCTGTTATACCTGCTGAGTGTCGGCAGGCATCTGTGGTTTCATTGCTGTACTTTTTAAGGATTAAAAAAAATTTTTTTATATTTATTTTCCCTTTTGTTGTCCTTGTTTTTTATTGTTGTTGTAGTTATTGTTGTTGTTATTGATGTTGTCGTTGTTAGATAGGACAGAGAGAAATGGAGAGAGATGGGGAAGACAGAGAGGAGGAGAAAAAGATAGACACCTGCAGACTTGCTTCACTGCCTGTGAAGTGACTCCCCTGCAAGTGGGGAGCCGGGGGCTCGGACTGGGATCCTTACACTGGTCGTTGTGCTTTGCGCCATGTGCGCTTAACCTACTGTGCTACTGTCCGGCTCCCTTAAGGGTTTTTTATTACCACATGTTACCTTGCCCTCATCTTCAGAGATGTCATTTCCTCTGTGGAGACAAAATACACAACAAGCTCCTCTGTTGTAGAGAAAGGTGGTGTGGCCATGGCTCATGGAGCATCCTGGTCACTCTAATTCCTCCTCCTCCTCCTTCACAGATGTGATGTTCACTGGCACAGCAGATGGCCGTGTCCTAAAACTTGAGAATGGGGAAGTGGAGACTATCGCGCGTTTTGGCTCAGGCCCGTGCAGTAAGTGAACATCCTAGACAATACTCTCCTCCACTCTCCAGATGAGTGGAACATGGGTCTCTCAGTGGGTCATCCTCAGAGGAGAAGCTTGCCTGGCCTCCTGGCAGCAGAACCTGGCAGGTCATAGTGTGAATCTTCACTGTGCCTGTGGGTGGGTCCTCAAGGTCCGGTCCTGAGTATCTCCTGTGGCCACATTGTCCCACCAGGCAGTGACCTGGACACTGTGGCACCCACTGGCCCCTACACCTCCCTGGTGAGCAGGGCCCATGTCCACCTCTGAGATGTGGGGTGGCTAGTCAGTGCTGACATAGTGCTGCTATGAAAAACATTTTGCATGCCCAAGGCACCGAAGGTCACAAGCTCTATCTCCAGCACCACCATAAGCCATGAACAGTGCTCTGGTAAAGCACAAAGCAAAAGAAAAGGGAAGGGGAGGAGAGGGGAGGGGAGGGGGAGGGGGAGGGCAGGGGAGGGAATGGAAGAGCATTTTGCTTTGTTGTGACTTGGATGCCTGTACTAGCTTCCCAGGAATGTTAGCAGTGACGTTCACAAGGCGAATATCCTGCAGTCACTCAGGTTCTGGAAAACTAGTGCGGAAAGTCTCGCTGCTTTTTGTTTTGTTATTTGTTTTTTACTAGAGCACTGCTCAGCTCTGGCATATGGTGGGGTGGGGAATTGAACCTGGGTCTTAGGAACCTCAGGCATGAGAGTCTCTTTGCATCACCATTATGCTGTGTACCCCTGCCCAAAAATCTCACTGTTTAAAAACTGGGAGCCTGTAGGTTTCTAATCAGTCATTAGTTTTTCAAACGTGAAAGATAGATTTTTTTTTTTAAAATTTTTTATGAGCAAGACTGAGACCAGAACACCACTGTTAGCTCCTGCATGTGTAGCCGGAGGGAATCAAACTCGGGACTGAAATGTTTCTGCATGTTCAGGCCAAAGCGCTGGCACAGTGGGCAATGCACTGGACTTGACTTCTCAGTTTGGGGCTCAGCAGACCCCTGCAGCACTGTCCACCAGAATGGAGTGGTGTTCTGGTCTCTCTCATGAAAAGAAATCTTTATCAAAAAATGATGCATTCTCATTTTGAAGTATGTGAACATAATAAAATGCCACAAAGAAAATAGAGCCACCTCAAAGGCTTTGCAGGTAAACATGTTGCTAGCACTCAGATGTCTTGTTTGTGAACACTTGTATTCTCTCACCCTGCAGTGGACTCTGTAGTCAGCACTCCAAGGAGAGGGCCTTTGCAGTAACAATTCAAGCTTCCTAAAGTAAAAATTGCCACAAGTTTTGCTCTTTTATTTTTATTCCCCCCCCAACCTGTGACTTTGGAGCCCCAGACATGAGTCTCTTTGCATCACCATTATGCTGTTTCCCCTGTCCTACCACAAGTATTTAAAAACCTAGGTGAATAATCTCAGGAGTGAAATAGCTGTTCCTTGGTTACAGTAGAGAGCGAGGAGGAGGCTGTCCTGTTTCTCACAGGGCACAGTGCTCACTCAAGTCAGGCAGTTGGCCATGAGTTCCTGACTCCTGAGGTTCTGGGGACATTCCCTGAGTTAACTGTTCGGGTCTGAGGATTCTGATGTACCTTGACCCTGGGTACTCACTAGGATTCTCATGCCTGGCTTCTCAGATGCCCCCTGCCACACTGGGTAGTTGGCATGAGTTCTAGGAGCTGGAGTTTAGAGACGGTGTGTGTGTGTGTGTGTGTGTGTGTGTGTGTGTGTGTGTGTGTGTGTGTGTGTAATATCACAGTCTTTTTTGTTCCGTACAGCATGGTGCATATTTGGGGAGGATGGGTAAGGTGTGTGCACACCGAGGGATGGGGACAGGTGAGTGAACAGAGTTTGGACTGGCTGCTGATTCCTTTGCGTTTGTTCCACAGAAACTCGGGATGATGAACCTGCTTGTGGGAGACCCCTGGGGATCCGGGCCGGGCCCAATGGGACTCTCTTTGTGGTTGACGCATACAAGGGACTATTTGAAGTGGATCCCCAGAAACGTATGTGACCATTACTTTGTCCTCTTCTGGAATGATGGCAGACTTTTTTTTTTTTTTTCCCTTTTTTGCCTCCAGGATTATTGCTGGGGCTCGGTGCCTGCACTATGAATCCACTGCTCTGCTCCTGGAGGCCATTTTTTTTTTCCATTTTATTGCCCTTGTTGTAGTTGTAATAGCTATTATTGTTGTTGGGTAGGAAAGAAAGAAATGGAGAGAGATGGGGAAGACAGAGGAGGAGAGAAAGACACCTGCAGACCTGCTTCACCACTAGCGAAGTGACCCCCCTGCAGGTGGGGAGCTGGAGGCTTGAACTAGGATCCTTATGTTGGCCCTGTGCTTTGTGCCGTGTGTGCTTAACCCACTGCACTACAGCTCAGCCCCTGATGGCAGACTTTTTAAACAACATTTGCACAAGTGGGTTTGGTACAAGTGAAAAGAATGGAAGAAAATTGTCCTAAGGTCAGTAAAATTGAGCATGTGCAAGGCCCTGGTATGCTACAATACAGATACAAGTATTTTTTAAAATTAAAATCAAAAGCATCCATCACCTATCATCAGATGAAAGAAAGGGAACAGATCTGACTTGACATGGAAGAGCTCCTTTGAGGTTTTTCTTTTAAGTCCATCACGCTGATCAGTATTTTGAAATCATAAGTTCTAGATTGAAAACAAGTCTTCTTTTCCCTCTCCCCTCTGTCCTCCCCCTCCCCCCTCCCTCCCTCCCTCTTCAGGTAAGGTGAAATTGCTGCTGTCTTCTGAGACTCCTGTAGAAGGGAGGAAAATGTCCTTTCTGAATGACCTCACGATCACCAGAGATGGGAAGAAGATCTATTTTACAGACTCCAGCAGCAAGTGGCAAAGACGAGACTATCTACTGCTGGTTATGGAGGGCACGGATGATGGACGGTGAGTGTTCATGGCTGACCTGCAGTTGCTCTGTTGGACATCCAGTGGACAGTGAGTGTTTGTGATGGACCCACAGATGCTCTGCTGGGTGTAAGCTGGGCAGGATGGTGCTGGCAGAGCTGAGGGCTCCGGAGTGCAGGGGTGTTGATGAGCAAATAACCCAGCTTCTGAGATAGGGCCTTAGGGACTTCTGGAAACAGCAGGTGGATCCAGATATTTTTACCTTCTTGAAGTCATAGAGTTAGAACGGGCATGTTTAGAGGGTGGAGAGAGAGCTCCAAGGCACCTGGACTGCAAGCCATCCTTCCCATGAGGCCCTGTGGGCCTCGTGAGCCACCCCCCCCCATGAAGTGGGTCGGTGTGGGAAGTGGCTGTGGTCTTGGTCTCTCTGAGAAGGGTCCCTAGGCCTGCCTGGAATGAGGAAACCTGCCCCCCAGTACAAGGCTGGCTCTCCCCCACTAGCCTCTATGGGTGTCCCGAGGGGAGCATGGCTGGGACTCCCCACTGACCTTTGGCTGTTCTGCCTGCAGCCTGCTGGAGTATGACACCGAGACCGGGGAGGTAAAGGTCTTACTGGACCAGCTGCGGTTCCCCAATGGTGTGCAGCTGTCCCCTGCGGAGGACCACGTGCTGGTCTCGGAGACCACCATGGCCAGGATCAGAAGGTGTGTGGGCACTGCCTGGCTTTCTTGGCCACTCACAGGTGGCAGGGAGTGGTCCAGGAACAATCTTTCTTTTGGTCACAGTAACTCTTGGATGTGCCTGTTTTTCCTCCGTTTCTCAGCCCATGTGAGAGCCCTGGTTGGGGAGTCTTTTTCTTTTGTTGTTTTTTTGAAGTGGGAAGAGGGTGAGAAAGAGACACCTGCAGCCCTGCTTTACCACTTGTGTGACATAACCCCCTCCAGGTGGAGGCTGTGGGCGTGAACCTGGGTCCTTGTGCACTTAAACATATGCAGTCTACTGGAAGTCAGTCAGCCTGCCTGCCTGCCTGCCTGCCTGCCTGCCTGCCTGCCTGCCTGCCTTCCTTCCTTCCTTCCTCCCTCCCTCCCTCCCTCCCTTCTTTCCTGTCTTCCTCCCTCCTTCTCTCTCTCTCTCTCTCTCTTTTAATAGAACACTGATCAGCTCTGGCTTATTGTGGTGTGGGGGATTGGATCTGGGACTTCAGAGCCTCTTTGCATGACCATAATGCTATCTACCCCCACCCAGGAGTCTTTGTCTTCAATCCTTATTCATGGATAAGAAGTGGAGAGAGGCCTGGGGCACCATGTGGTCCTGTAATGAGTCCAGGACCCCGTGCTTCTCCTATTCTACCCCCCTCCTAGGCTGCTATTGGGAGTCTTTTTTTTTTTTTTTTTATTTATTTGTTCCTTTTTGTTGCCCTTGTTGTTTTATTGTTGTAGTTATTATTGGTTGTTATTGATGTCGTTGTTGTTGGATAGGACAGAGCGAAATGGAGAGAGGAGGGGAAGACAGAGATGAGGAGAGAAAGACACTTGCATACCTGCTTCACTGAAGTGACTCCCCTGCAGGTGGGGAGCCGGGGGCTCGAACCGGGATCCTTACACCGGTCCTTGCGGTTTGCTCTTGGGGGTCTTGATGGAAGGCTGCTTGTGCGTCCCAGGTCCCGTCCCTTCTCTCCAAGGTTCACGAGTATCCCTTCCAGCCCTGTGCCTTTTCTCAGTGTCTAGACATTTGCTGGGACCAGGCTCAGCCTTGGGCTTCACTGCAGTGCTTCCTGGGCCTGGGGACTGCTGTTCACTGTCCCTGGGTGGCCTTTTCAGAGTCTACGTATCTGGGCTGATGAAGGGAGGAGCTGACCTGTTTGTGGAGAACCTGCCTGGATTTCCAGACAACATCCGGCCCAGCAGCTCGGGGGGCTACTGGGTCAGCATGGCGACTATCCGCCCCAGCCCTGGCTTCTCCTTGCTGGACTTCCTGTCTGAGAGGCCTTTCCTTAAAAGGATGATCTTTAAGGTAACTACAGATACTGTGATTCCAGAAAACAAGATGAATCTGAGTAGTATCTGTTCTGATCTTTGTAACTCTTGAGCTGTTTATAATGTCTGGTTGATAACTGTGCATTGATATAGTTATATTGCATAATAGTATGCATGTAGATTGCTCATACCATATGTAAATATTTGATAGAGAAGTTGAGAGGGGTGGGAGGAGTTAGAGATGGAGAGAAAAATACAGACACCAGCAGCCCCGCTTCACCGCCATCAAGCGTCTCTGTAGGTGGTGGCTGGGGGTTTGAACCTGGGTCCTTGCATATTACAGCACGTGCACTCTACCAAGTACACCACTGCCCTCCTGGCCATTTTCCCTAGAGTTCTGTAGTCTCTTCAGAGCTGTGCATGAACTGAGGGCTCTGCAGTAAGGGAGGAGGAGCAGGCAGGTTGTTCTAGACAGAAACATGGGTGAGTTGCTGCAAGGCTCCTTTTGTTCTGGGGGTGGCAGCATCTTTCAGGAAGATAATCCCCCCCAGCCGGTCAGCTGCTGCAGACTGGTTTCTGGCTCCATCACTGGGACACCTGAACCCCCATGGGGTCGCAGAGTTGGGGCTTAGCAGGCTATCTATCCCTGGGCCTACTGCCTCCCTGGAACTGGCTCTGTGCTCACACCCATTCTCTGCCCCTGCAGCTGTTCAGCCAGGAGACACTACTCAAACTGGTGCGGCGGCACAGCCTGGTCCTGGAGCTCAGTGACAGCGGGGCCTTCCGCAGGAGCCTGCACGACCCCGATGGCCAGGTGGTAGCCTACGTCAGCGAGGCACATGAGCACGGGGGCTACCTCTACCTAGGTTCCTTCCGGGCCCCCTTCCTCTGCAGGCTCGATCTCCAAGCTGCTGACCAGCCCTGAAGCCCCCGCCGGAGCCATCTGGACCCTGCGCCCCAGCCTCCTGTACCTCGTTCTCCCTCCAGGGTGGCCCGGGATGGCCCCCACCGAGGTGGCTTCTCTGAGGGGGATGCATAATCCCTGCCCCGGGAGAATGCCTTTCTGCAAAACCACTTTCTCTCTTACAAAACTTCTTGGTTCAGTAGTTCCCTGGGTCTCAGGAGACTTGATGCACTTTGAACAGGACTCAGGGTTTGGTGGACAGAGCTGCAGAAACTGTCCAGGGAGCACGGACTGGCCTCTGGCTCTGTCTACTTGCTTCAGGTCTTTATTGTAGAAGGAAGTCAGTCAGGTCTCTCTTTGTGGTGGGGGTGGGGGGTGGGGAGCTGGGGGTGTAATCCAGAAAAGGTGAGGAGGACTCAGCACAGTCGTGGTAGGTGCTAGGCCTGTGCTATCCTGAGCTTGGGTGTCCTCTCCTATACTTCCAAGTTGTCACTTGCTCAGCTCCCTGCCCTGCCCTGAGCCAGAGCCCCGTCAACCACCCTGTCAGCCACCCAGACAGGGGCGTCAGTGAGGAGGCTTGCTGGCAGGAAAAGCTGTCTCTAGGCAGCTCAGTGAGCCCTCAGACTGAGTGTCCTGGAGACCGGCTGAGGAAGGCCCTGCTCATGCCCCTCTGCTGTGACCTCCAGACCCTTGGATGTGAGTAACACATGTGCTCCATTGGCTGAAGTGTCACAGGTGTGAAATTGCTACCCTGATATCTTGACAAATATGTCTACACCCTGGTCATAACTTTGTCAGGAAGAACCTTATAGTCATATTAGTTAAATGGACTTTTCTCTTGAATGACCTTTTTTGATGGGTGTTGGTAGGAAAATATATCTTTTTTTTTTTTTTTTTTAAATCATTGCTGGGACTTTACCATTCAGAACCAGCTTGTTCAGACAGGAGACAGAGGCAGAGAGTGAGACACCCCAGCACTGAATCTTCCTCAGGCTCCAACCTGGGTCCTGCATGTGGTGAAACAGGTACCCTCGCAGGTGAGCTTTTGGCCCTTACTCAGAGCCACTTTATCAGGGATAGATCTAGTGTCAGCAGGGGGACCCTGTTCTGCCCAGGATCTACTGGGAGGGTTGAGTGGTCACTGAGCCCTCCCTCCACACAGCCTCTGTGCACAGACGGGGCCCTCAGGCAGCTGGGCGTCCTGCCGCGCCGTTGCTCTCTGTTCTGTGGAGGGCTGATGCCAGCTTGTCTTCTCTCCTGGAGGTCTGGGAAACATGCAATAGATGGTATCTCGGGAATGTTTCCTAATAACTTGACAGAGACCTCAAATAGGTGATGTTGATGTTGCCGGGTGGTGACACACCTGGTTGAGCGCACGTTACAGTGCACAAGGACCTGGGTTCAAGCCTGCGATCCCCACCACAGGGGGAAAGCTTCACAAGTGGTGAAGCAGGACTGCAGGTGTCTCTCTGTCTCTCCTTCTCTACACCCCCCTTCCTCTCAACTTCTGGCTGTTTCTGTCCAATAAATAAAGATTAAAAAATAATAAAATAGGTGATGTTATTAGAGTTAAGAGAGCACTGAGTGTCGTGGGTACTTAGCACCCTCTGTATCTGATTGCTCTGGCCAGTTGGCACCTTTGCCTCCTTTCCTGGCATCCCCTTGCCCCCCACCCCCATATTCTGGCCTGGCTTCACCTTCGGGGAAGAGTCAGGAGTCTGACTTGATGGTCTTCTGCCATCTTCTCAGGATGGCTGTATTGTGTGGCAACTAGAGCCAGAGATTGGCTTCAGTCTGATGGGACCCCAGAGTGTGTCAGATGAATGACTTTAAATATATAACTGTAGGGATGAAGATGTGAGTAGTGATTATAAAGTATTTAAAAATAATAATGGTACATCTCATATTGCGAATACAGGAAGAATAAAGTAAAAATCTGATCCTTTTATCATAAAGAACAATCTAAACACGCTGACCTTAGGAACACGTTGGCTTCCTGACTGAGAACAGAGGGCTCGGCTTTGAAACACTTTATACTGATACAAACAAGTCGGTAAATGGCTTTTCACAGTTTTCAGCCAAGGAGTCTTGATTTCGACTCAGTGTTGGCTCTCTGTCTGAGTGTGATTTCCTGGGCTCCATCTGGTGATTTGACATAGTGGGGTGCAAACTTAGAACCTTATTAGGTTTGAGTATGTGACATGCTTTTATTGCCAACATAAAATGGGCCTGCTCTGATGTGAATTATTAACGTGCTTTTTAAAATTAAATGGTTCATTTGCTGTGTGTTTCTTTATTAACCATCATAGAAATGTTACCAGGATTCAGATCTTACCCATGTAGGACAGAGGCCCCAATTTGAGGTTCTCACCATTACTGTTATGCTCACATCACAGAGTGGTCTCTGGTCTGCAATGTTTTCACATGCTTCAACCTTCTTCACAATGAATGAGATGAACTTGGGTTCTTAGGTGGAAACGGGGTGCTGGGGGTGGCGGGTGAGTTATACCTGCCCAGAGCCACAGCAGCATGAAGCTGTGACCCTGAGACTCAGGGGCGGGTTCTGTGACGTGCAGGGTTTTAGGGTGACCTTCCCTTCCTCCTCGGACACTGGTCTCAGTGTTTTAGGGAGCAGCTAGTCTCTGGAGCAGCTTCTTAGCTTCTTGGGCTTTGTGGGAATCCCTCAGTGCTCACTTTACCTCCCAACCCCCCCCTCCCAACACACACATACTGGTAGAGCCCACAGGCCTTGCTGGTATCAGGGCTGCCCTTGTCGCCCATGACTATTCCCAGTAGGTGGGGTATTCAGGAGCAGGTGGTACAGCCCCTACGTGGTGCTGGGGTGCTGGGTGACTCTACAGTCAGCCTCTGCCATGGACCTCTGGGTGAGGGTACAGCTCCCTTGGGTGAGCACCTGGATTGCCCGGGAGGACTCGGGCCCAGGTGGTGAGACCCTTAGTCTAACAGGTGGCATCACAACATGGGACAGGTTAGCAGAAAAGGCAGGTTTAATCCAGCCCCGGGCAGTGCCAGTGTCCCCTCAGGGGCTTTGCAGGGAGCCACAGGCATCCTCTTTTCCTCTCTTTTTTTTTTTTTTAAAGATTTTATTAGAAGAGAACCAGTGCTTGCTCTGGCACGATACCAGGGATTAAACTTGGGACCTCATGCTTCCAAATCCATTGTTGTAGCCACTGTGTCATCTTGGCTTCCACACACATTCTTCCCTTTTTTTCTCCTACTACTTTGTCTTTTTCATATAAGTATAGACAGTGAAAGCACAGCATGAAAGCTTCATTCAGTGTAGTGAGGGTTGGGCTTGAGCCTGGGCTGCACACATGGCACAGCAGTGCACTGGCCAGATGAGCTGTCCTGCTGACCCCACAGGGACCCACCCAGCTCTCTTGTGAGGGGCTGAGAAGGCCTTGGGGGCGCAGAGAGCTGGGGGCTGTAGCAGTGGCCTTGCCTAGAGAAGTGAGTCAGTGACACTGTAGAACAGGCACCTCACACCAGTGCAGCCAGGGGATGACCCAGACTTCAGAGTAGCAACTGAGCGTCTGCAACAAAAGGGGACACGACCCTGAGTTCCCGCACATTCCGCCCATGGCCACCCCCAGGTGAGACCCCACCCCCCCCAGATATGACTCTTCCACACACAGGTGAGTCTCCATATCTCCCCGTCCAGGTAAGTCCCCACACCCTCACAGCGGTACTTGTGCAGGCAGGAGCACATCCTCCCTCTCCCACCAACCCATCCCAAGCTCTCACTCTGAAAAGCCCCCAAAGCTGTGGAGACACTGACTGAAGGACAGACAGGGTTCACCCATATATTCAGGTCACTGCATTTTGACACATTTGTCCTTCCCTGTGTGTGCACACATGTGATGTCAGTTATTCACAGGCTCTCTCCTCTCTAGCCTCCCCCACCCTAGACTGCAGTGCTCAGTGAAGGTGTAACGGTGAGTCCCCAGGTCCTGGAGGATGGGGGGCAAGTAAGACACCCCCCGTGCTGCCTTACCCACTCCAGGGTGTTGTTGGTCTGAAAATGGCAGTTGTCCAGATTGGGGTGTCTGGTTTTCTTGCAGGTGGTTCTGCCAATCTGTACATCCAGCATGTATTTGAGGCCCTTCACTATCTAAAGGGAACAGAAGGGGCCAGGGAGACAGCATGATGGTTCTGCAAACAGACTCTCCTGCTTGAGGCTCTGAGGTCCCAGGTTCAGTCCCCAGCATCACCACCTTCAGCCAGAGCTGAGTAGATCTCTGGTCTGTTTGTCTCCCCACTCTCATTTAAATAAAAATGTCCAGGGAGTCACCATAATGGCTATGGAAAAGATTCTCCTGCCTGAGCCTCTGAGGTCCCAGGTTCAGTCCCCAGCGCCACCATTAGCCAAAGCTGAGCAGAACTCTAGTTAAAAATAAAATGGGGGTCAGGTGGTAGTGCAGCGGGTTAAGTGCACATAGTGCAAAGTGCAAGGACCAGCATATGGATCCCGGTTCGAGCCCCTGGCTCCCCAACTTGGGGGTCGCTTTGCAAGCAGTGAAGCAGGTCTGCAGGTATCTGTCATTCTCTCCCCCTCTCTGTCTTCCCCTCCTCTCTTGATTTCTCTCTGTCCTATCCAACAACAACAATAATAACCACAACAGTGATAACAACAAGGGCAACAAAAAGGGAAAAAATGGCCTCCAGGAGCAGTAGATTCATGGTGCAGGCACTGAGCCCCAGCAATTACCCTGAAGGCAAAAATTAATAATAAAATAAAGCTGGGCTGGTTTCCTGGGACAGGTGGGGTGGGGGTGGAGGTCTGAGGCAGCTCCCCAGGTAGGAGGAGGTATTAAGTACAGTTGGCTGACCAGGCAGTGAGTGATAAACCGGCAGAGCTTCAGGAAGGGAGCTGGGTGTCTGCATCCCAGAACTCTCCTGTCTCTGTTCTCTTTCCACCCATCCTCAGCACTGTGGATAGAACAGCGCTATGTCCCAGGGCAAGGTAGTTTGTTCCCAGAGGCACCTACAGTGACCTGCCTCTTGGGGGTTGGGGCCACAGGCCTGAGGGCTTCATGTTCAGCTGGCTGGGTTGCCCTGGATGGCTGCTCCCAGCCATCTGTTGTGAGGCCAGGGCGGGGGTTAAGGAGGGTTGTCCTGTGAGGCCAAGGCAACAGCAATCTCCCCTGTGGGGTGTCCTGAGCTGGCAGCCAGAGCCCAGCACTCACCTGCACCAGGGCCCGGCTCACCCTGGACTCCTTGAACAAGAAGGCATCATTGGTGCAGTTGTTGAACTTTTCCACACTGAGCCGGGCTGCCCTGAGGACCTCGGGGTTGTTGGTCTTTATGACTTTGGGAAAGCCTGGCTTCACCTCAGAGTTAAGGACTTGGGAGCAAGAATCTGAAAGAGAAACACCGAAGTAGACACAAGGCTATCAGCGATCTGTCACTCTCCTGCTTCCAGTGTGACCTGCCCAGTGCACCCTCTTCTGCCCACCCCACCGCACCCCACCACCAGCTGCCCATCCTCCTATTCCCTGAGCAGCTTTCAGAGCCCAGGAGGACCCATGCGGCATCTGTCCACTCCCTGGCAGCTCCATAATGCCTGGTGCCCCCACCATGGGCTGCTCTTTGTGTTGCTTGGGGACAGTCCCTCTCAGGAGGGAGGGAGCTCTGAGGACAGGCCAGCTGTGCCACACAGAGCTGGAGAGTAGGGCGGGTGGGGAGAGTTTTACCCTTCCAGGCTCCTGCTCCCAGGAGACTGAACTTAAATAAAAGGGAGTAGCAGGTAGGGTTCCTCCCCTAGAACAGCCCCCAAGGCCCAACATCAGGGCAGAACCAGTAGCCTAGCACCCTCTGTCATCACCACTATCACCAGGAGCCCCCACCAGAGCCGCTGCCAGAGGGAGTCACCTTGCAGAAAGGGCCTGGTCTCAGTACCACCACTGTTTATGGGTCTGCATGTTGCCCACAGCTGGTCCCCCACCCAGGTGGCATCTTAGATTTTGCAATAATAGCTCCTTACCACCCCCATGTGGCTCCCTGTGAAGCTGGCTGGTGGTCTCTGAGGACAGAAACAGGAGCTGGCCCTACTGGCTGAGCTCAGGCAGTGGGTGGCTGGGACCAGGAGCCTGCACCTGCCTGGTACTCAGGTGCATGGGAGTGGGGGGAGCGGGCGGGGATTCTCCTGGCACCTGTGCAGCTGGTGCCCCCTTGGGGGTGGGGGAGGCCAGGTCAGCACCTCCATCCCTTGTTGACAACAGGAAGCAGTGTGGCTTTCAGTGTTAAAAGAGTTTTTGAAAACATACTGGTTTCCACACATTTCTGTATGCTTCTTGAAACATCAGAAAATCCAGTCACCATGTAGAGAGGGCCTAGGCTCAGTGTATTTGTGCATTGCAGAGTCTTTGCCCTTTGTTGTGGGTTACTATAGCAGGCAATTAATAACTATTATCATAATATTTTACCAGGGCACTGCTCAGCTCTGGCTAATGGTGGCACTGGGAACTGAACCTAGAACCTGGGAGCCTCAGGCATGAGAATCTTTTGCAGGTCCATTATACTATGTCCCTGCTTGCTATTTATATCTTTGTAAAGAATTAGGCTTACTGCCTTTCCTGATTATAAGCTTACATATTTTTTATTGGTGGTGGTGGGTTAATGGTTTATAGTATAGTCTTTAACACATAAGCACAACCTCTCATCTCCCCTTGATAGGTGTCTGGGAGACACTCGCTCACCCCACTAGAGCCCTCACCTCTATTGTATACTAGGACCCCAATGTCATACCATCTCTTCCCCAGAGTCCTTTGCTTTGGTGCAATATTCCAGACCCAGTTCAAGTTTCAACTTATTTTTCCCCTTACTGTCCTTCATTCTTAAATTTCACCTATAAGTGAGGTCATTCTTGTAGTCCTTTACTTTCTATCTTGTCTCACTCAACATGATGCCTTCAATTTCTGACCAAGATATTGCAAAGGAGATGACCTCATCATTTTAATAGCTGCATAGTACTCCAGTGTGTATATGTACCAGGATTCAAATCCAATTGCAAGGGAAACAAAAGCAAAAATAAACCAGTGGGACTAAATCAAACTGAAAAGTTTCTGTACTGCAAAAGGAATCACCATCAAAACAGAGAGACTCCTCAGAGAGTGGGAGAAAAATCTTTGTGTCTAACATCGGACAGAGGACTGATAATCAAAATAACATAAAGAACTCACCAACCTGGGAGTCAGGCGGTAGTGCAGCGGGTTAAGCGCACATGGCACAAAGGCAAGGACCGGCGGAAGGATCCCGGTTCGAGTCCCCGGCTCCACACCTGCAGGGGAGTCGCTTCACAGGCGGTGAAGCAGGTCTGCAGGTGTCTGTCTTTCCCCCTCTCTGTCTTCCCCTCCTCTCTCCATTTCTCTCTGTCCTATCCAACAACATTGAATAACAACAACAGTAATAACTACAACAATAAAACAAGGGAAACAAAAGGGAATAAATAAATATTAAAAAAAAGATTTAAAAAAAAGGAACTCACCAAACTAAACAATAAAAGGATAACAACATCACTGAGAAATGGGGGGACAATATGGGCCGAGTCTTCTCCCAAGAAGAGATCCAAAGGGCTAACATGTGAAAAAAATGCTCAAAGTCACTGATGACAAGGGAAATGCAAAAAACAACAATGAGATGCTACTTCACAACTGTGAGCATGTCACACATTAGGAAAGACAGAAACTCCAACTATTGGAGAGGCTGTGAGGGAAAGGGACTCTCCTACATCGCTGGTGGGAATGGAAGTTGGTCCAACCCCAGTAGAAAGCAGTTTAGAGATTCATTAGAACACTTGGAATGGACCTACTTTATAACCCTGCAACCCCTCTCCTGGAGATTTACCCCGGGGGGGGGGGGGGGCCTATCTACAAAGACCTGTGCATACTAATGTTCATAGCAGCAGTCTGTAATAGCCCAGACTTGGAAGCAATCCAGATGCTCAACGACAGATGAAAAGCTTATATATTTGTAGTAAGACTATAAAAATGCAATAAAACTTCAGACATTTCTAATAAAATAGTAGAAAAAAATAGTTCCAGTAGCTGTTTCAAAGGCTAACTATATTTTCAACTTAATGTGATACATTTAATTTTGCTTGAATTAAAAAATAAAGGATTTTTATTAGTAATTCAATAATGGTTTACAAGATGATAAGAACACAGGGGAACAGTTTCTTTCTTTTTCTTACTTTAAGATTTTATTTATTTATGAGAAAGATAAGAGGAAAGAGAGAAAGAACCAGACATCACTCTGGTACATGTGCTGCCAGGGATTGTACTCAGGACCTCATGCTTGAGAGCCCAATGCTTTATCCAGTGTGCCACCTCCTAGACCACCAGGGACACAATTTCACTGTGCACCCACTACCACAGTCCTGTGCCCCCTCCCAATTTCACTTGAACATCACAGTGAAAAATGAAGTGAAACTTGGTACTGCCAGACCTCAAGGAAATGTCCTTTCCAAACCTATGACACTAGTTCCTAAATGATTCCTGTAAAGTTTCATAAAGGTCATGAAAAAATGTTGAAGTTGGCTCTCATTTTTATTGAACTGGGTGGCTTACTGTAGGGGAGAGGCCTGCTCTGCTCTTAGCTGGGAAGAAATGGAACATTCAGTCATGAAAAAATGTTGAAGTTGGCTCTCATTTTTATTGAACTGGGTGGCTTACTGTAGGGGAGAGGCCTGCTCTGCTCTTAGCTGGGAAGAAATGGAACATTCAGTCAACGCCAAGAGCAGCCACCAGGAAAAGGCTGGCTGTGGGGACCACACACCCTGCAGAGGCCAAGGTCCTCAGCGAAGGGAGCAGCAGCAGTGTTGCCTGAGCTGAGGGCCCCTGCCCAGGGCTGTTCTCAGGCTGTGACCTGGCTGATACTTGCTCACATGTAAGCAAGTGGGTGGTCTCCGTGCTCCTCTCCTCACTGCAGGGGTGTCCTGCTTCCCCATTCAATAGAAGGGAAACTGGGGGTTCAAAGGTGTGTGTGGGCTTGAACCCAGGCCCCACTGAGAGACCAGACCCTCTCCATCCTCCCTCAGGGAGTGTCCACTGGGAGATAATGTAGATGAAGCTGTGCTGACTCAGGGAGGGGTAACCTTGGCCCAAGGGGCAGGGGCTCAGATCCCAGTGGCTTCCTTGCAGGACTCAGAGGGGTGCCATAGCCCTGGGTGGGGGGCACAGACTCCAGCAGCTTCCTGGCAGGAGGTTCTGGCATGAAAAAGGACTGGGGCACAGAGGGAAGGGTTGGGGGGTGGCAGTGAGGAAGGAAGGACATGGGGGGGCAGCGGAAGCCACAGGACTGGGGGTGGAAATGGGGGTGGCTGTGACTCAGACTGGGGGGACAGCAAAGCGGTGGCCTGGGTGACAGGAATGGAAAAAAGAGTCAATGGGGGCTTTTGAACAAAGAAATGAAACCGTCTTCTGCACAGGAAGACTGCTGGTGGCTGAGTGTAGCCCCCCAAGGCAGCCACTGGCTGCCTGCTACCTGCCCAGCTTCATACCCAGTCAGCTCAGCCCTGGGGGGGTATAGATAAGCCCCTGCCAGTCAGTACCCAGGACACCAACCAGAGGGTGACCTCAACATACTGGAGGAGTGCCTGGGACCCCCAACCAGAGGGCAGAGACCCCCAACGTGCTGGAGGTAGGCTGAGCCCCAGACAGGAGTTGATGGCCTTAGAAGGAAGACAAGGAGATTCTAGAATGTGCTTCCCACTTTGGGCTCTGCCACCCTAGCCCAGAAGCAACAGTCTCCACCCAGAACCCCCAATCTGCTCTGGAGCAAAAACACATTAGCTAGTCTTGAAAAGCAATGCCACACACAACAAGAGAGTGGGGGACTGGAGATTTTTGGGCAGGGGAGGGAAACAGGGCACCCTCCCAGGGAACAAGCAGGGTGGGGTGTGGGCACTCTCAGAACACAGGTATCATTGTCCTGGGGAGCAGCTGTAGGGGAAGGTCAGCTTGAGGTCCAGCCCCAAAGCAGAGGGACCCTCCAGTCCTGTCCTGTCCCAGGGTTGGCTCTGTGCTCAGACACCAGGCACAGAAGACTCAGGAGACATGAGCAGGTGATACTATGGGGCTGGACTACCCTCCCTCTCTGTCTCCTGAGCCAAATTATAATCAGTGGGTGGTGGGGGGACTGACACATGACACACAACTGGGTGGTGGCGCACTTACCACCTGGCTAACTGCATGTATTATCATGCACAAGGACCCAAGTTCAAGCCCCTGGTCCCCACCTGCAGGGGGAAGCTTCACTAGTGGTGAAGCAGTGCTGCAGGTTTCTCTCTGTTTCTATCATCCCTTTTCCCTCTCAAATTCTCTCTGTCTTTATCTAAAAGGAAAGAAAGAAGGAAAGGAAGGAAGAAATAAAGAAAACAGTCAAAACAAAAAAAGCCTACAGTCCAGTAAACTATCCTCTCCCTGATAAGCAGAATGGAAGAGAAAATTTTAAGGAACTTCCTCACTTAGAAATAGCTATTCCACAGACAAGGCCCACTCTAACATTCCTGCTACTGTCCCTGCAGATAGTGACACTAGAGCTGGGGGAAACTCAAGAGTCAGTGTTAGCTGCAGCAATAGTTAATTGTTTCTTCCCACTGGAGTGCTTATGCTCAGCTTTGGCTTGTGGCTATTGGGGGCTGAGCGTCAGGCAGGAAAGTCTGTTTCAGAAAGACCATGCTATGTCCCCAGCCCAACAGTTAACTGTTTCTGCGTACTGAGGAGGATTCGGGGGCACCTGGAAGAATACAGGCAGAGGTTGGGGATGAGGTGTGGGACAAAGGTTTCACCGACAGCTCTAGTAGTCTGGCTGGGCAGGGATTGTTCTGCTGCACGCAGTTCATTCTACTCTCTGAAAAACAAAGGTGTGAAGGATGCCTGTCCCATGAGAAGCCATCCGGATCCCAGGCCCGGACAAGTGTGTCCATGTGCTGAAGCCATGTGTGGGAGCCTGGGGCCCTTGGGATACCCAGACGCCCCTCCCAACATGCCCTGGAGACCCCAGGGTGGGGTGGCCCTACAGGTCCTGCATGTGGAGGGGAGGACGGGGTACCCAGGAGAGGCAGGGGTGCCTGTCACCTTTTTTCCAGAATGTTCCAGGTGCTCCTGAGAGTGGTGGGAAGCCTGGCTTGTGAAAGCGTTTCTGAGAGGGGAACTCAGGTGTCTAGGGCCATCTGTCATTCTTGTCGCTGCCACTCCCTGCGACACCTGGGGTGACTTCCTCCAGGGAATGGCCTGGGATTCCCCAGCAGGCAGCATCATCACATTCTCATCCTAGATGGGGGAGTGCTGGGAGGGTCTTTTACCTTGGGCGCCCCCCCCCCATGGGCAGAGACCAGTGTCCCTTACCTAGGGCAAACTCCCCTCCCAACTCTAAGCTCAGAGACCAAAGTCCCTTCCCTGTCCACGCACCCCCCACCTTAAACTGTACAGTCAGGGTCCCTGACTTGGGGCGTGCCCACCCAACTTCAGAGATCATGTCCCTTATCTGCCCCTCCCCCACGTGCAGAGACCAGAGTCCCTTACCTGAGGCGCCCTCCCGACCTGCATGTGCAGAGACCAGGGTCCCTTACCTGGGGCAGACCCCCTGGCGGAGCTCATCACCAAGCCGTAGAAGGCAAGCAGCGCTGAGGCCCCCCTCATGGCTCCCCAAAGCTCCCCAAGGCAGGCAGGGCAGGACTGATGGGGGGGGCGACGAGGGGAGCTCGCCTGGAAGCCACGCCCCGGGCCGGCCATCGGGGTGTCTGGGTCAGTGCCTGGGGGTGCAGGGAGGCGGTTTCTTGCTGAATCATCTGACAAAGCCGCTCACTTCGGTCGCTGAGCTCCAACCGCTTCCTTCAGAAAAGTTTCCAAACTGCGATTCTTGCGGAGGAGGTGGAGGGGGTGGGGAAGGAGCCCAACGCCCCTGGAAACACCTTGTATTGTAAAGCACCTAGCAGGGTGGCGGAGCAGGACCCCCTGGTGTCTGATCCAAACCCAGGCCTCAGGGGGCACTGTGTGTGTGTGTGGTTTCCCGGGTCCCCTCCCTCCTGGGCTTGGGCTGTAAACAGCGCAGGGTTCAGATGACGGAGTGACTGATGGTCTCACTTGGCCTCAGAGTTGGCGGGGCAAAGGGCGGGAAGGAGTCTCAGTGTTGAAGGACAGGAGGTACCTGGAGGGTACCGCCCAGAAAATGGGAATAGTGACAGGTGTGGCTTGGAAAGGTGGAGGCGGAGCTCGGGTGTTAAAAGGTAGACCTGTGGGCGTGGCTTGCTCTCTGTTCTGGTCATCTGCTTCTCCCTCTCTGTCTCTCTCATGTCCTAACATGTGAATGTTCTCAATTTTCCCGAATAAAATTTAAAATTCCTGAAAATTATGCCGTCTCCTTAATTCTTTGTTGAGATAATGCGTGACGAACTTTTTAAATGTTGGGGAAAGAAGTGTCAGCCCTCTTCTCCCCCAAAACACTCGGATTCTGGGTGAGGTGGGGAGTGGTATTCCGGTTGGGGGAACTTCACACTCCAGCACAGGGGACTGTGGTTCTGGGGAGCATGCTAGGCTTTGCTCTGCCTCTTTCTGTCTCTCTCACAGAATGCGCACACATTTTGGTGCGTTCCCCCCCCCCCCCCCCGTTTTATTGGATAGGACAGAGGGAAATTGAGAGGAGGAGGAGGAGATAGAGAGGGAGAGAGGAAGATAAGACACCTGCAGACCTGCTTCACCACTCGTGAAGTTTCCCTACTGCAGGTGGTGAGCAGGGGCTTGCATCGCTGTCCTTGTGTATAGTATTATGTGCGCTTAACCAGGTGTGCCACTGCCTGGCCTCTGTTTTTTGTTTTGTTTTGTTTGCCACTACAATGTCATCACTGGGCAGACAAGCTCAATGAGAGGCAGAGGGGGAGCAGCAGGAAGCACCCTGCAGCTCAGCCTGGGGGTCTTGTGCATCGTAGAGCAGGGGACTCCCCAGGAGAGCTGGCTTTCTAGCCCCAGAGCCTTTGGTGGTGGGGGACAGTCTCACCATGCCTTTGTTTCACCCTGTGTTAAGATCTAGAGATTTGCCCACCCCACTGGTAGAACAAACTTGTAAGCTCTTGCTTACAAAAAAATGACCAAGTGGGGGCAATTAGAGACAAGAAATGCAATTTGTCAGGGCCAGGCAGTGACGCACCTGGTTAAGCACACACAGTGTACAAGGATCCAGGTTCAAGTCCTCGGTCTTTGTTTCTTCCCCTCTTCCTCCTCTCTCAATTTCTCTCTCTCCAATAATAAACAAATAAGAATATATTTAAAAAAGAAGAAAGAAATGCAACTTGTCACAGGCTGTGCTGAGTACTGGTGGTTCTAGATCAGGGAAGGGGATGTGTCAGGTGACCAGGAGTGTCCTGTCCTCCCAGATAGCAAGAGAGAGAGCCTCCAAGGTCTCCCACGGGGGATACTCAGAACACAAACCAGCCCTGAGAGGGCCTGCTGGGTCACCAGGTGTCTCTGGTGCTGTGGCATAAAATTGTAAATAAGGCTTTTCCAGGTTGACGGAATAGGAACATTCTACAGCTGGTGAAACCCCCAGGCTAAAGACATTTGAAGGTGCAGAGAGCAGCTGCTAGCCATTCTGAATGATATCGGAGGACCAGACTCCACAATTGAACAAGAGGCCATTGAATAGGACAGATGTCTGGCAAACACTCCTTTGCATTTCCCCCACAAAGCCCAATTTCAGTTGTAGGTATATAACTAGTGCCCTTCTGCCTGGCAGAGGGCAGCTGGCTCTCTCTGACTCCCTCTGTCTCACCTGGTTGGCTGCTGGCTCCTTTTCATCATCCAACCTTCTCCTGGTGATAATTTGTTAACTTGTTTTTTCTATATCCTTATTCTTTCTTGGACCACCAGCCAGAGGACAGCACAGAATCTGTCTCCAGTTAGCTTCAGTAGGAACTATAACTGCAGGGGGCTGAAAACCATGTCAGATTATGATGAATGGTGGGTTTCTGGTGACAATTCAAGTGACTATAAAGATAACAACCCTCACTCCAAATTCTCAGTCCCAACACTTCTTCTTCTAGCGTTTGCCAGTCCCAACACTGAGCTCCCATGATAACCCTGGTGGCAAATAAAAAGAAAGGAAGAAAGAAAGAAAGAAAGAAAGAAAGAAGGGCAGGTGTGGCAGTAGTCTCCTCTGGCATTTTGTGAGGGCTAGGTGAGCAGGAGCAGGGCACTGAGCCAAGAGTGTCATCACAGGCTTGTAACTGTCAGTTATTCTGTTGTCCTCAAATCTGGAGCAGCTTCCCAAGGTCTCAGTGTCAGGGGTGGCCCTGATATGCACAAGGTGTTTGGGACTCCTGGGGCCTTAGAAAGCAGGTAGAGTGTGCAGACACCCAGAGCCATTTGCAATGGCCAGAGCATCTGACCAATCTATGGTCTCTGGTTTGAGGATTTGTGTGCAGTGGTGGTGGTGGTATGTGTGTGGGGGTGGGACCCTGGGAGGTTGAGGGGTTCTGCCCAGAGGCATGGCAGTTCAGTGATTTCAGAGTCCCTGAGTCTGGTAACATATGTACAAAGGACACTGCAGGTACCCTGTGGCTTGTGAAGGTGGTGAGTCTCCTTTCTGAGCCTCATCTGCAACTAAATGGATAAACGGCTATGAATCTTGTGAGGATAGATAAGGCTGTGTGCACTTAAACACCCGACATGTTTTCAAAACCTGTGGCTATTATTAGTCAAGGGTAACAACCACATCCCCCGGAAAGATAGCAACGGATTATCTGCATGCTTGTGGGCTGGGAGTGGGTGTCACTCTGTGTGGAGCCCTGGGCCTGAGGGAGGCAGGCTGAGGGCAGGAGATCGAGTGCGGCCTGCAGTTGGCTGGGCAGGTGGAAATCCTGAGAGCAGCACAGAGAGGCCTCAGGAGTCCTGTCATCACATCTGATAGTGGATGGCCCCTGCTTTCTGGAGGCTTAGGTTGGGGCTCAGGGAGCTGACATCAGCTGTTCTCTGTAGCTGGGTCTGAGGCCAGGCCCAGCCTCACAGGGATGCTGAGGCCCAGGCTCACAGGGGAAATGAGGCACAGGTCATAGGGGGCTAGGTCAGGCCCAGGCTCACAGGGGGCTGAGGCTAAGCCCAGGTTTACAGGGGGGCTGCCTGCAGGCAGTTTATAGGACAGCAACTGCTACATTGAGCTATAGAACATTCAGAAGCCCCCTGGCTTCCTAAGAAACACAGCTGGAGGCTGCAGCCCTGTCAGAGGGGATGGTGGAGTAGACCCTTCCAGACACTCCCAAAATCTGACCTTTGAATTCCTCCCTGCAGTAGGAGGAAGTTGGGGATCACGAGGCTTAAGTCCTTGCCAGCTGCGAAGCCCAGGAAGAGAAGATGAGGGAGGGACAGTGTTCACCTCCAGCCAGACCACCAGGCTTCCAGGGTATAGACTGGACTCCTGAGGGTTGGGGTGGAGGGAGCTTTAGAACGCCAGACTATGCCCGTTGGTCCTGCATGGATTTGGATGGCTGGAGCTACCCAGCATACACTAAGAAAATGGCTGCCCAGTTAAGTGGCCAAGAAGTGGGAGGGACACCTGGGGCTTGGTGCTGACGCTGTGAATCCACTGATCCTATGGCCATTTTTTTTCTATTTTATTGAATAGGATAGAGAGAAATTGAAAGGGGAGGTAGACATAGAGATGGAGAGAGAAAGACACCTGCAGCACTGCTTCACCGCTCATGAAGAAAGCATGACCAGAGACAGGTGACTGTCCATCAGGACCTCAGGGCATGGACAGGCACTGCTCTGTTATGTGGCAGAGGTGGCAATGGTGGGTGCAGGTGGGGCTCACTGTGTAGAGTGCATAGGGCTTTCTGCATAAATTCAGACTGTTGTTTCACAGAAGGTGATGTTGAGGCAAGGAGGGGGCACACTGTGGGATATTGGGGCCCAGTCCCAGCAGGGACCTCCCCAACTTACCCTATGTCCTTGACCTTGTGCAGACCCTGAGAAGGCTGTGGATAGGGACCTAGAGCAGCTTGAGGGTGTCAGCACAGCTAATGGGCAGAGCAGATGAGGCACTGGGAGACCATCTGGGTGACTGAGCAATAGCACTGAAACGCTGGCAGAGCAGGGGTGGGGCTGCCTCGAGTATGTGTACGTGTGTGTTTGTGTCTCTCTGTGTGTTCTGTGCATCTGATAATGTATGGGAGAAACATAAACTAGTAGCCCCTAAACAGGACTTTTACATGGATTTCTAACACCTTTATATTCTATCTGTATTATTATTATTATTAGTTTTTGTTGTAGTTTAAATTTTGCAACTTTTTTCTATTTTTTAAACTTATTTAATTAATTAATCAATTAATTTATTCCCTTTTGTTGCCCTTGTTGTTTTATTGTTGTAGTTATTGTTGTTGTCATCGTTGTTGGATAGGACAGAGAGAAATGGAGAAAGGAGGGGAAGACAGAGAGGGGGAGAGAAAGACAGACACCTGCAGACCTGCTTCACCGCTTATGAAGCAACTCCCCTGCAGGTGGGGAGTCAGGGCTTGAACTGGAATCCTTACACTGGTCCTTGTGCTTTGCACCACCTGCACTTAACCCACTGCGCTATAGCCCGACTCCCTATTTTCAAGTTTTTTATTGCCACCAGGGTTGTTGCTGGGGCTTGGTGCTGACACTGTGAATCCACTGATCCTATGGCCAATTTTTTTTCTATTTTATTGAATAGGACAGAGAGAAATTGAAAGGGGAGGTAGACAGAGATGGAGAGAGAAAGACACCTGCAGCACTGCTCCACCGCTCATGAAGACTCCCGCTGCATATGGGAGCAGGGGCTCAAACCTGAATCCTGGGCATGGTACTGTGTGCTCTTAATTGGGTGCTTCCGCCACCTGGCCCTCGAGATGTTGTAATTTTAATGAGCAGTGTGATAGCCTTCAAACATTAATCATGACCAGATTCACCTGCAAGGGCTTGTAGACTCAGGTAGCTGGGTTCCACTCCTTAATTTCCTTTTGTAGGTCTGGACTGAGGCTAAAGAACTTGCATTTCAGTGGCTGGGGAGGTAAAATAGTGGACAGAGAGTTGAACTTTCAAGCATGAAACCCCAAGTTAGCACTGCATATGCCAGAATGAAGATCTAGTTTTTTGCTCTGCTAAATTATTTTATTTTATTTTTTTATATTTATTTATTTTCCCTTTTGTTGCCCTTGTTGTTTTTTATTGTAATAGTTATTATTGTTGTTGTCACTGATGTCGTCATTGTTAGATAGGACAGAGAGAAATGGAGAGAGGAGGGGAAGACAGAAAAGTGGCAGAGAAAGATAGACACCAGCAGACATGCTTTACCGCCTGTAAAGCGACCCCTGCAGGTAGGGAGTGGGGGTGGGGCAGTGCATGGAACCGGGATTTTTACGCTGGTCATCCTTGCACTTTGCGCCAAGTGCGCTTAACCCGCTGCACTACCACCTGACTCCCGATAAATTATTTTTTAAAACTTGCATTTGGGGTGCCCTGGGGGTGGAACATCTGGTAGAGCGCACATGTTGCCTTGTACAAGGACCCAGGTTCGAGCTCCCAGCCCCCACCTGCAGGGAAGAAGCTTCACAGGTGGTGCAACAGTGCTGTAGGTGTCTCTCCCCCTCATCAGAAAAGAATCTCAGGGAAGGTGGAGTTGTCATTCAGGCCTCACGGTCCAGTAATAACCCCACAAATACACACATTTGCCGTTCAGCCATGTGGGAGCTGGCTAAGTGAGCAGAGTGAAGAACTTGAAGCCTGAAGTCCTGGAGATTGATCCCAACACTCGATAAGCCAGAGTGATGCTATGGGACTCTCTTGCTCTGTTGCTAGATAAATCATATAACACATATATGAGGTTTTCTTTTTTTTTTTTTTAGTCAGTGGTGGCTATCTGAGTGGTAGGGCTTAGGTCACCTTCCCTTTCTTTCTTTCCTTTCTTTCTTTCTTCCTTTATTTCTTTTGCCTCCAGGGTTATTGTTGGTGCTCAGTGCTGGCAGTATGAATCCACTGCTCCTAGCAGCCATTTTTTCCATTTTATTGGATAAGACAGAGAAAAATTGAGAGAGGAGAGGGAGATAGGGAGGGAGGGAGAGGGAGAGAGAGAAAGAGAGAGATCTGCGGACCTACCTCACTGCTTGTGAAGTGTTCCCCCTGCAGTGGGGAGCCAGGGGCTCAAACTCAGGCCCTTGAGTTTAGTACTATGTGTACCATTGCCTGGCCCTCCCATCACCTTGCCTTTCTTTCTCTGTGGAGGGTGTGGTGGTTGTTGCCCTTTGTAGGATGCGTGAGGAGAGCCTGCCCACATGGTGGCACTGTGCCCTAAGGCATGTTGGGTTCCTACCTTTGTGCTGGGTGCCATCATGCTGTATATCAGAAGGAGCCAGGCCTTCCCAGCGGGGGGTGGAGGCCCTGAGCCCAGGTGGGAGATGACAGCAGGGATTAGGGCTCCTGCCAGGGGACAGTTTTCACAGATAAGAGATGGGGTTGGTGTTTGGAGGCCTGGAAAGACCTGCTTCACATGTCAGCTGTGCTGTGGAACTTGCCCTGAGGGATGCAGGGCCTGGCTTGGCTTCTGACACCCTGGTCCCCAAGACTTCCAGCTAAGACGCCCCAGGCCCAGCCACCAAGAGTAACCCCTCATCAACAGCAAATACATTTAAAAATATTTAAATAATAATAAATAAATAAATAATAAATTATTATTAAATAATAATATTTTAATAATAATATATATTTATTAGCTCTAGATGATGATGGTGCTGGAAATTGAATCTGGGACATCAGAACCTCAGACATGAAAGTCTTTGCAAAATCATTGTGCTGTTTTCCCAGCCACCCAATGCATCTCTAGTATAACTGTACCCTAAATATTGCTGAAATTACAATGAGCTCACCCTATAGTTTGCTAACTCTGGAAGCCCTAACTTTCTGTAAGATGGAGCTGTCAACCCCCTTTTTTCAGATCATTCTAAAGAAGTCCCCTTTTTTAAAAAAATGTTTTTATTTATTATTGGATAGAGGCAGAGAAATTGAGAAAGGAAGGGAGATAGGGAGGGAAAGAGACAGAGAGACACCTGCAGCCCTGCTTCACCACTCATGAAGCTTTCCCCCTGAGGGGGCGCGATGGGGAGCAGGGGCTTGAACATGGATCCTTGGGCACTGTAATGTGAGCGCTTAACCGTGTGCACCACCATCTGGCCCCAATAAATTCTTAATTTGATTAAGACTTGGTTTACTTTCAGTTGAGGTGAGACTGCTGGCATCACAGTGCATGTTAGGCATGAGACTCAACCCTTGTTCACAGCAGCCTGCCACATTGGACAGCCCCTCAGTGCCCAAGTCCCTGTCACCATCTGCTGGACAGCCCATGCTGTGCCTCCACCGCTGGCAATCTGAGCACTTTGTCCAAACCCAAGTGGGGGCTCGGACAGTCTCCTTGCTGTGCTTCTTCATCTTGGGGGACTTTTCAGAGGGGGCAGGCTGAGCATGGCAGGCAGGTGCTCCAGCGAAGATGCTGCCTTGCTTTCTGGTTCTTGGCTCTGAGACAGCTGACTCCTTCCTGTCCGTCCTTCTTGTGGTGATTATTTCTTGTTTATTCCAGTAAACTCCCTTATAACCTTTTTGCATGCTGCCTTATTCCCTCCTAGATCCCCTAGGCATTGCCAGCAAAAAGAAGACAAATATATCTTCAATGTGCTGTGCAGGTGTGGCTGTGCAGGTTCTAACAGGAGACTCCCGGGCCCAGCAGGGCAGGTGACTGGACTCCTCTCCAGTGCTTCAGGGGGCTCCTGGCTGGGTCAGAGAATCCATTTCTCATAGGTGCTGGGGGAGGCTGAGGGATCCATCAGGACCCGGCCTTGAGAAGTGCTGCTCACACTCTCATGGAATGTTCAGACCCACTAAATAACTGGGTAGCGGGGGTCTTAGTATTTTATTGACTTTTCTTCCCTATGGGGTGTCTCATGCATGCTGACTTTCAATGTTCTGGGGTCACTTCAGAGAGAGGTACACAGAGACACCCCACAGCACTGAGCTTCCCCTAGTGTAGTGGCACCTCCATGTGTTGCCAAGGTTTGATCTGGGATATGCACATGGCATGGCAGGCACCCTACCCCTCTGCCCCTTGGCATTCTTTTGGAATCAACCTGGCCTGAGGGTGCCAGGCCTTTATCCAAACTGCAGGGCATGCCAACCCCTCTCCCAGGTCCCCGGGGTATGCCTATTGCTAGGGACAGGCCCTTCCTTCCTGAGGAGACCTTTTAATGTTCTCTGGGTGGTGTCCTTGGATGGGCACCTCTGCAGAGTCTTTTATCCAGGGCTGGCTTTGGCCACCCTGGCCACCTTCCCACCAGGCTGAGACCCTGATACATGCCCAGATGGGCAGCCTTGTCATTGTATCAGTGGCCTGATTTATTTCCTCCCACCCAATGCTAAGTGCCTTCTGAAACACAGAGCATGAGCCTCCAGGGACAGCTTCCTGAAGCCTAAGGAGCTATGCCCTCACACTCTGCTCCTGTCAGGGAAGTCACTCAGGGAAGCAAGCATGTGGAACTGTAGGCGGCTTAGTGGTACCCATGCAGACAGCCAGGCCAGGTCTGAATTCCTCCAGTGTCTTCTTGTTTTAGGTTTGTGTTTAGGTTTAGGTTTTAGGATTCAAAGGCTTCCATGAGTAAGCTCCTGTGAAAGATTTAATGAGCTCTTGCCCATTATCAGTGCACTTCAGGACTCTGTTGCCCGAAGACTCTCCTGAGACTGATCCTCTCAGATACTCCCAGCCAGTTCTGAAGGCAGGCTCCATGCTACTGATGAAGGGAGTCACAACGGGCTCTGCTCTGGGGAGGGTCCTCTCCTTTTGAACTGAGAATGGAGCCTCACTCCTACCTGGGGCTATCTGCCAGGTTTAGCTAGGACATTTTTCAGGAAGCAGAAACAGTAAGACTAGAGGTCAAGTGTTGACTGGTGCAGGAAGATGTGGGTGGTGGACCACAGGTCACCCTGGCCTTGGGTCCCCTTCTCTGTTAAAAATGCCTTTGCCTGTTTAATAGTTGGAAAGTCTGTTAATACCTGGACTGTAAACCACTCCCCCCTTCCCCCAATAAGGTATATATATCTGAAATGCTTATCTTTCTATTATAGATTCTTAGAATTGGGATAGTTATTTAAGTTCTTCTCCTTCTTCTCTTCATCCTCCTCCTTCTTTTTATGGCCACCAGGATTATCACTAGGTCTTGGTGTCTGCACAACAAATCCACTGCTCCTGGTGGCCATTCCCCCTCCCCTTATTTTATAGGACAGAGAAAAGAATGAGAGAAAAGGGAGATATGGAGAGAGACAACTGCAATATTTGCTTCATTACTTCCCTCTTGCAGTTGGGGAGTGGGGGCTTGGGCCCAGGTCCTTGTACATAGTAATGAGTACACTCAACCAGGTGCACCACCATCTGCCTCCCCCTTAATATTTTTTTAATTACAAAATTTAACTATTCCCAACACACACACACACACACACACACACACACACACACACACACACACACACACCACCACCACCACCACCACCACCACCACCACCACCAAGGCACCTAGTGTTGGCTGCTTCAGATGTGTCCTCTTGTATCTTTCTCCACCACCCTGCACACAGGTACACACATGTAAGAAGCCCTGTGTCTTCTCCAGAGGGGAATGTGCTACACACTTGGGAAATGACTCTTCTCACACACCACTATGTCAGTCCATACACAGGTCAAAGGTAGAGACCTAGTCTTTGTTCTTTTTTGGTAGCTGTTTAATATTCCTGATAGTGAGTATAATCTACTTTGTTCACCCACTCCTCACTGTGAAGACTATCTCTCTGTGGGGTATTGTGAAAGCATGGAGAGAACATAGGGAAACTCCCATCATAAAGATGGAGGTCTGAAAAGATACCCCACCTGTCAGTCTTTCCCTTTCAAGGATCGAGCATGGAGGGAAAAGATTTCCTGACTCAGTTTCCCCTTGACAGTCTCCCAAGCATCACAAGAACCTACACCCCCTGACACTTAACTCATTTCCTTGTTATAAACCAGAAAGTTTGCCTGCTCAAAAGTTTACCTGCTATGATCACACACACTCTATATATCACCATTCTGCCTTGACCAAAAGGCTCTTCCTTCCTATTTCCTTAAACCCCTCCTCCACTTTGATCTAACTCCTCTATCTTATCTCTCTGCCTTCAAGGCTCTTCTCTGTCTGCTTCTCCCTTGCCACTAATCATTCTAGAACTCCCCTCTACCACTATCAATTCCTTAGAACCTTAGCCATGGGGGTTCTGACCTTCACAAGCCCACCCTTATCGCCACATATGAAAAATATCCTTTGTTCCCTCCTGCTCTTTAAACCTTGCCTTCTGTACAATAAACAGATTGTTTGCAACCAAATAGTCTCCTGGTCTTTTCCTGTTGTTAGCCACTAGAGTTAATAATGATTAGCCACTAATAGAGTTAATAATGATTAAAGGATCAATCAGCCAAGAAGACTTAACAATTATTAACATCTATGCACCCAATGAGGAACCATTTAAATATGTCAAGCACTTACTGAAAGAATTTCAAAAATACATCAATAGTAATACAATAATAGTGGGAGACTTCAATACCCCACTCTCACACTTAGACAGAGCAACAAAGCAGAGAACCAACAAAGATACAAGAGAATTGAATCAAGAGATTGACAGACTAGACCTCTTGGACATTTTCAGAGTCCTTAACCACCCAAAACTGGAATACACCTTCTTTTCAAATCCACATAACACATACTCAAGGATAGACCACATGTTAGGCCACAAAGACAGCATCAATAAATTCAAGAACATCGAAATCATCCCAAGTATCTTCTCAGACCACAGTGGAGTAAAACTAACATTTAACAACAAACAGAAAATTATTAAAAGTCACAGAATTTGGAAACTAAACAACATAGTCCTTAAGAACCACTGGGTCAGAGATTCACTCAAGCAGGAAATTCAAATGTTCCTGGAAACAAATGAAAATGAAGACACAACCTATCAAAATATTTGGGACACAGCTAAAGCAGTACTGAGAGGGAAACTTATAGCCATACAATCACATATTAAACACCAAGAAGAAGCTCAAATGAACGACCTTACTACACACCTCAAGGACTTAGAGGAAGAGGAACAAAGGAACCCTAAAGCAACCAGAAGGACAGAAATCACTAAAGTTCGAGCAGAAATAAGCAACATCGAAAATAAAAGAACCATACAAAAGATCAATGAAGCCAAATGTTGGTTCTTTGAAAGATTAAACAAAATTGACAAAGCCCTAGCCAGACTCACCAAACAAAAAAGAGAGAAGACTCAAATTAATAGAATTGTAAACGATGGAGGAGATATCACAACTGACACCACAGAAATCCAGAGAATCCTGCGAAACTTCTATAAAGAACTATACGCCACCAAGCTAGAGAATCTGGAAGAAATGGAACAATTCCTAGAAGCATATGCCTTTCCAAAACTGAACCAAGAAGAGCTACAAAATCTAAATGCACCAATCACAGACAAAGAAATTGAAACCATTATTAAGAATCTCCCCAACAACAAAAGTCCTGGACCAGATGGCTTCACAAACAAATTCTACAAAACTTTCAGGAAACAGTACCCATACTTCTGAAGCTTTTCCATAAGACTGAAGAAACAGGAATACTCCCTTCCACCTTCTATGAAGCCAACATCACCCTGATACCAAAAGCTGATAGGGACAGAACAAAAAAGGAAAACTACAGATCAATATCTCTGATGAACATAGATGCCAAAATATTAAACAAGATCTTGGCCAACTGGATACAGCAACATATCAAAAAGATTGTTCATCACGACCAAGTGGGATTCATCCCAGGATTGCAAGGCTGGTTCAACATCCGTAAGTCAATCAATGTCATTCACCACATCAATAAAAGCAAAGCCAAAAACCACATGATTATCTCAATAGATGCAGAGAAAGCCTTTGACAAAATCCAACACCCATTCTGCTCAAAACTCTACAAAAAATGGGAATAGATGGGAAATTCCTCAAGATAGTGGAGTCTATATATAGCAAACCTACAGCCAACATCATACTCAATGGACAGAAGCTGAAAGCATTCCCCCTCAGATCGGGGACTAGACAGGGCTGTCCACTGTCACCGTTACTCTTCAACATAGTATTGGAAGTTCTTGCCATAGCAATCAGGCAAGAGAAAGCAATCAAAAGAATATAGATTGGAAGGGAAGAAGTCACGCTCTCACTATTTGCAGATGATATGATAGTATACATAGAAAAACCTAAAGAATCCAGCAGAAAATTACTGGAAGTTATTAGGCAATATAGCAAGGTATCAGGCTACAAAATCAATGTACAAAAATCAGTGGCATTTCTTTATGCAAACACTAAATCTGAAGAAGAAGACATCCAGAAATCACTCCCATTTACTGCCTCAGCAAAATCAATCAAATACCTAGGAATAAAGCTGACCAAAGAAGTGAAAGACTTGTATGCTGAAAACTATGAGTTGCTACTCAAGGAAATAGAAACTGATACCAAGAAATGGAAAGATATCCCATGCTCATGGATTGGAAGAATAAATATCATCAAAATGAGTATTCTCCCCAGAGCCATATACAAATTTAATGCAATACCCATAAAAGTTCCACCAAGCTTCTTTAAGAGAATAGAACAAACACTACAATCATTTATCTGGAACCTGAAAACACCTAGAATTGCCAAAACCATCTTGAGGAAAAGAAACAGAAATGGAGGCATCACACTCGCAGACCTTAAACTATATTATAAAAGCCATCATCATCAAAACAGCATGGTACTGGAACAAAAATAGGCACACAGACCAGCGGAACAGAATTGAAAGCCCAGAAATAAATCCCCACACCTATGGACATCTGATCTTTGATAAAGGGGGCCCAAAGGATTAAATGGAAAAAGGAGGCTCTCTTCAATAAATGGTGCTGGGAAAACTGGGTTGTAACATGCAGAAGAATGAAATTGAACCACTTTATCTCACCAGAAACAAAAATCAACTCCAAATGGATCAAAGACCTAGATGTCAGACCAGAAACAATCAAATACTTAGAGGAAAACATTGGTAAAACAGTTCCCACCTACACCTCAAGGACATCTTTGATGAATCAAACCCAATTGCAAGGAAGACTAAAGCAGAAACAAACCAATGGGACTACATCAAATTGAAAAGCTTCTGCACAGCCAAAGAAACTATCACACAAACAAAGAGACCCCTCACAGAACGGGAGAAGATCTTCACATGCCATACATCAGACAAGAAACTAATCACCAAAATATATAAAGAGCTCAGCAAACTTAGCCGCAAAAAGCAAATGACCCCATCCAAAAATGGGCAGAGTATATGAACAAAACATTCACTACAGAGGAGATCCAAAAGGCTAACAAACATATGAAAAACTGCTCTAGGTCACTGATTGTCAAAGAAATGCAGATTAAGACAACACTAAGATACCACCTCACTCCTGTAAGAATGGCATACATCAAAAAGGACAGCAGCAACAAATGCTGGAGAGGTTGTGGGGACAGAGGAACCCTTTTACATTGCTGGTGGGAATGTAAATTGGTACAGCCTCTTGTGGAGAGCAGTCTGGAAAACTCTCAGAAGGCGAGACATGGACCTTCCATATGATCCAGTAATTCCTCTCCTGGGGTTATACCCCAAGGACTCCATAACACCCAACCAAAAAGAGGTGTGTACTCCTATGTTCATAGCAGCACAATTCATAATAGCTAAAACCTGGAAGCAACCCAGGTGCCCAACAACAGATGAGTGGCTGAGAAAGCTGTGGTATATATACACAATGGAATACTATGCAGCTATCAAGAACAATGAGCCCACCTTCTCTGACCCATCTTGGACAGAGCTAGAAGGAATTATGTTAAGTGAGCTAAGTCAGAAAGATAAATATGAGTATGGGATGATCCCACTCATCAACAGAAGTTGAGTAAGAAGATCTGAAAGGGAAACTAAAAGCAGGACCTGACCAAATTGTAAGTAGGGCACCAAAGTAAAAACCCTGTGGTGAGGGGTAGACATGCAGCTTCCTGGGCCAGTGGGGGGTGGGGGTGGGTGGGAGGGATGGGTCACAGTCTTTTGGTGGTGGGAATGGTGCTTATGTACACTCCTAGTAAAATGTAGTCATATAAATCACTAGTTAATTAATATGAGAGGGGGAAAATTAATTGTATGTCTCAAAGTTTTTCAAAACACAGACTGAGTCTTCTTAATATATAGGCTGTGTAACTGATATACAGACTCTCTCAAAAGCCTAGACGAAGTAGATCAGAAGCAACCAATAGCACAGCTATATACAAGATACTGGGTACTGTACAGCAAACCCTAACAAAAGGACTTTTCAAAGTTAACCCAATTACCAATTAATGTGATGATAACATTAACTATTGTCTTTTTGAACCCTAAGACAGCAGGAACCTCACATCTTCACTATAGAGCCCCTACTTCCCCCAGTCCCGGAACCCTTGGATAGGGCCCACTTTCCCATATGCCTCTCCCAATCCATATAAAATAATATTGCATCTGCCAATCACAACCTAACCAACACAACGATTGTCACCTCAACATGTTTCACTTCAGACTGTGTCCAGAGACTTCACGTGTGGAATGACAACCCTTCAGCTTCATTACTCGGGTGAGACCTTTCCTTTCATAGTATACTCTAATTCCATCTCAGGTGGTTCACTTTCTAACAAAGTCCCAAAACCTAGATATACACCAGTTTCTGTGAGAGAGAGCATATGTTCACATGTATCCGTAAACTACTACAAAATATATACCTGAAAGTAGAAGTACACTAGAGTTCGCAGTGAGTATCCCCCTAACACTTCCTCTCCACTATTCCAAGCTTTGGGTCCATGATTGCTCAACAATTTGTTTGGCTTTGTATGTTAACTCTCTTTTCAGTCATGAGGTTCCAGATGTCGTCAGGATGCCGGCCAGGCTTCCCTGGACTGAATACCCCACCAATTTGTCCTGGAGCTCCGCTTCCCCAGAGACCCACCCTACTAGGGAAAGAGAGAGGCAGACTGGGAGTATGGACCGACCAGTTAATGCCCATATTCAGTGGGCAAGCAATTACAGAAGCCAGACATTCTACCTTCTGCAACCCACAATGACCCTGGGTCCATGCTCCCAGAGGGATAGAGAATGGGAAAGCTATCAGGGGATGGGGTGGTATATGGAGATTGGATGGTGGGAATTGTGTGGAGTTGTACCCCTCCTACTCTATGGTTTTGTTAATTAATCCTTTCTTAAATAAAAAAGAAAAATATATCTCTGCTGAGAGACCCCCCCCATGTGAGTACCAGCATCTCTCTACTTGTCTGGGCTTTTATGTTGTCCCCCAGTTTCCTGCTCCCACAGGCAGGACTGGGAGAGGAGCAATGCCAGCCAGACCTATGTGCACCCCTCTGAGTCCTTGGCTCCTGGGACCTCACAACCAGGGTGCAGCCACTGCTCCAGCTGTGTCCTCAGAAACATTTACTCTGAGCTTCTCCTCAGAAGCTGTGGGCATCAGGCCCAGCCTCCAGCATGGGGGGACCTATGTTCCTGCTTTTAAAAGCCTCTGTGCTGTTGCTTAGCTCATTTTCAGTGACAAATCTCTCATCTCACTGTAGCCCAATTGTACTTCTCTACTAACTCATCTTAACAATGGATTCATAAAATATGCCTACCTGATGTGTATTTTTTTCTAGTCAGAACTCCCCCCCCCAAATTTCTGTCTCTAGCTTATCTGTTACTTTTTAAAATTTTTATTTTTTAAAATATTATTATTGACTTAATATTGATGTACAAAATTAAATAAAATAGGGGTATAATTTGAGCCATTCCCACAACTATAGTTCTGTATCCCCATTCTCTCCATTGAAAGCTACAGTAGTTCTCTCAAAGTTGCAAATACGTACTTGTACATATTTGGCATTTACTTATTTATTTATTTATTTATTCCCTTTTGTTGCCCTTGTTTTTTTATTGTTGCTGTAGTTATTATTATTGTTACTGATGTTGTTCGTTGTTGGATAGGACAGAGAGAAATGGAGAGAGGAGGGGAAGACAGAGAAGGGGAGAGAAAGACACCTGCAGACCTGCTTCACCATCTGTGAAATGATCCCCCTGCAGGTGGGGAGCCGGGGGCTTGAACTGGGATCCTTACGTTGGTCCTTGTGCTTTGCGCCATGTGTGGTTAACCTGCTGTGCTACCACCCAACTCCCTATCTATTTCTATTTCTATCATCGATTTCTACGTCTATCCTTCTATCTCTGTATCTATCATCTATTATCTGTGTATCTATCAGCTTTCCACCCATCTATACATCAATCTACTTACTTTTATCTACCTTACTATCTATGCACTTGCTTAAGTGTTAGTATTCTCTGTAGGAAATTTGAATTGTCATACTAGGATATAATGAATATAAAAAGCCTTGCACAAATCATAATATTATCCACAGATCATCTACAGTATCTTTGATTTTCTCTCAAGGACACACACACACATTTGTCTATAATTATGTATATAATAAATTTTGTATGTATTTAAAGTTTGGATCGCAACATGTATGACATTCTCTATTACTCAATACTATTTTAGAATTTATTTGTGTCAGTATATGCTTTCCAGGTGTGTCTGTGTGGGTCTGAATGTGTGTGTGCCCACATCTATAGGGATGGCCTCACACACAGCAGTCCCTTTCACTCCCTGGGTAGGCTGGGGCTTGCCTAGGAACCCCAAGGATCACTGAGGCCAAGAACTACATGTGTTTATAGGCTCTGACCTGGGGACCTGTGCCTTTGATGTCACTTTGTAATAAAGTGTAGTGTCCTGTCCAAAATGGCCGCAGGGCTGTCTTGGTTTCCTGTCTTTGCCAGCTCCTTCAGTGGTGGCCCTGCCATCCCCTCAGACCTCAGGGGACATCTTGAAATCGGTTTGAGTTTGTCACTCATCTGGGCTGCTGCCCCTCTGTGTCATGCTCACCCAGTCCACTCCCATCTTCCAAAAGCAGTGCCTTGCCTCTAGTGGGGGCCCAGGGGACCATGGAGAATTGTCATCTAAAATGACACCTTCTACTAAGTGACACTTGCTAAGGGTGCTCTTGCTAGTGGCTGAGAAATTAACAAGCATGAGAAAGTGGGATGCCAGCAGGCCTGAGGTCTGGGAGACCCAGACAACAGGCCTGGATCCTCATTAATCTTGCAGGCCCGGGGCCCATGTGTCCATGATGACTCAGCTGATTGTGCAGGGAAGTGGGTATTCCTAATTACTGCTGTGCTTTGGGACTTGCCACATTTGGGATTGTTTGGTCAGTTCTGTTTCACTGCTGGGCCTCCTTGGTATGGCTGTTGGTGTATTCCTGGGCCTACCTCGTGCTAGTGGGCAGCTAAGACGGGTTAGTCAGTGTTTATGGCTGAGGAGATGGCATGGTTGACCAGTCCCTCCAACCCCCTGCCCCCAGACTTTAGGACTTCCCCCCATAGGAGGGAAGGAAAGCCAGAAAGGGGGCAAGGAGCGTGTCTGTTCTTGGACAGCTCTGTTCCTCTCGGGGGTGCAACAAGGAAAGCAGAGTGCAGGAACTGAGTTTCAGAGTGAGTCCTTGCTGGCATCCTTTTTTCCCCTTGGTCACTTGCTCTGCAAATGTTTCCCAAGCATTTTACTATGTACTTGGGTTAGCTAGGGATGTCTGTGGATCTGGAAGCCTGCAAGAAGCTGGACACAGCCAGGCGGCCACCTTCCCACCTTGCACTGAGGGCCTCCTCCCAGCTTTTTCCTCAGTGAGCCTGGCTCATAGTTCAGCCTGTGTTACAACAATGCAGGTGGAACTGAAATCCTACCAATAATCTGCTTGGACTGCTCCAAGCTAGGTCTGTTCTTTTTATTTGTTATTATTTCTCTTTTTAGAGATAAAGAGGCAGAGAGAGGAAACACAGAGCTTCCTTTACTGTGCTAAGGGCCTGGCTTGAACTCAGCTTGTGTCCATGGCAAAGGTATGTACTATCCAGGTGAGGTATTTTGCCAGTCTGATCCTACTTTTCATACCATTGTGACAGGCAGGGTATTCTCAATAGAAGAAAATCTTATGCTACATCAGGATTTTAAAGTAAGGAAGCATTTGTACATGCAGATGATGATTTTAAATGTCCTGGATGGATAACAAAATGCATATTTGGGGTTTGGGAAAGATATTGGTCTCTATGAGCCACTCATAATTCTGGTGTGAAGGACTGCAAATTAAGGGACAAAGAGCTACCATGATTCTGCAAAATAGACTCCCATGCCTGAGGCTCCAAGGTGCCAGGTTCAATTACCAGCACCACCATAAACCAGAGCTGTGCAGTGCCCTGGTCTCAGCTTCTTTCTTTCTCTCTGTCTCTCATTTTTTAAAAAAAGAGACTTGGTTTGTCTCCAGTCTTTCTAGCTACTCTCCTGCCCTGTCCCTGCTGTTGCTAAAGAGCTGGGGAGCAGGCAAGGTGGGATGGGGGTTGCTGGGACCTGTGGGGAGAGTTCCTCACACCCCAAAGGGAAGGGTTTGGTTAGGCTTTTTAATTATATTTTTCCCCTAAGAGATGTGTTTATTGAAGCAAAGCAGGGGTAGAAAAAAAGAGAAAAGATACACACTGAGAGAGGTTTAGGTGAGAAAGTGTGTGTGTGTGTGTGTGTGAGAGACAGAGAGAGAGAGAGGAGGGGGGGAAGGAGTGGGAAGGATTTTAGCTTCTTTAGTTTTATTTTCACCACTGATTCAAACTTCTGCAGACTCATCTTCTCTGAGCTCAAGTTTGTTATTTTCTTCCATACTATCAAGCCATGAAAAGGCATGAAGGAAGCTCAAAGGCATGTCTAAAACTCAGGTAGAGCTGAAATTTTCTGGGGCCTGAACCTGGGACCTTAGATTCTCAGGCATGAGAATCATTTACAGAACTACTGTGCTGTCTTCCCTAGCCAACTGAAACCTTCATTTCCTTGTTTAATTGCCTCAGAGGCACAATGTCTGGACTTGGTCTCCAGTCCTGAGGGTTCACTGTCTTCATTCTCACACTGGAGCTCCAGCCAAGGTTGCTATTTGCCTAGGGAGATGGTGTAGGGTCCTTCTGGAAATAGTAAGGTCCTTCTGGAAACCAGCAGGAGTGGGGATGTACTGTCTTCCCAGCTGACTGACGTCGGGGGTGGGGTGGGGTGGGGCTGGGACTGTCCCTACCAGCAGGAGCCCCCTTGGCAATACGATCCCGTCCACTCTTGAGGTTTTCAGTGCCGCCCCCATCCAGTGACAGCAGAATCATAGCTTCCTGTGGTTGTATTCAGCTGTAATCATCTGGATTTCTTCTTCATGCCTTTGTGTGGTTGTTCTAGTTGTTTGTATCTTTCATCTTTTTTTTTTTTTTTTGCTAGTTCTGCATATGCCATGCCTTCAAATCACCTTTGTTTTAAATCCCATCTTGCAGATCTTCTCCTGGGGTCTGAGGTGTCTCTCAGACCTCTGCACACCAGGTGCAGAGAGACAGTTTAGATGACAACAGCCACCATCTCTGTCTGTTGTCGCCATGTTGGGCTCTATGTTAGAGTCTACAGCTGGCTCTGTCCCTTTTTGCACTTTGGGCTTCATGATTCCAGCATGGCCTGGGGGAAGTGAGCTGGCAACTCTTCTCTGCTCCCATCAGTGGTTCTCATGGTTTCTCTGAGCTCCTGTCTCTCAGCATCAATTTCAACAATCTTAATCCAGTTTTTAATTGAGTTGCATTGTATCAGTTGATGGTTGTGGAAGATTGATATGCTAATGCTTTTCCACTTACTTAGATCCCCTTTAATGTCTTTTAAACACTTAATTTAAAAAAATATTTATTTATTTTCCCTTTTGTTGCCCTTGCTGTTTTATTGTTGTAGTTATTATTGTTGTTATTGATGTCATTGTTGTTGGATAGGACAGAGAGAAATGGAGAGAGGAGGGGAAGACAGAGATGAGGAGAGAAAGATAGACACCTGCAGACCTGCTTCACCACCTGTGAAGCGATTCCCCTACAGGTGGGGAGCTGGGGCTCGTTCTGGAATCCTTATGCCAGTCCTTGTGCTCCTGACTCCCTGAACACTTCTATAAATATTTTCTTACTTATCTTTGTCATCACTGGGGTGTCACTGCTTCAGGCCTTTCTCTTTTCTTTTCTTTTCTCTCCAGCTAGAAAGTGAGAGGCCGAGAAAGAGAGTGAGAAAAGCCCACAGCACTGAAGTTTTCTCCAAACTGGTAGAGGCTGGCCTTGAACCTGGGTCACACACATGGCAAAGCAGGCATTGTCCAGGTGAGCTAGCTTTCTTTCTTTCTTTCTTTCTTTCTTTCTTTCTTTCTTTCTTCCTTTCTCTCTTTTTTTTTTTTTTTGCCAGCTCTACTTTCATACATTCCACTCTTTTTCATATATAGATCAACTATTTTGAAATAAGGTCTATATAAAATCTAGAAAATCCGTGTGAGCAAGCTTCGTGTTATGTAACTCTTATTTAACTCTTATTTAATTTTTGCCATTGAAACTTGTTTTTCAAATTGCTCTCACTTTTCCTGGGTTGTAGAAATTCAGTTGATGTTTGAATGTGATCTTAATACCTAGGAACGTTACTAAACTCTAATTCTAACAATTTTCTTGTCACTTCTCTTTTTACTGGGTTTTCTATGTAGAAAATTCAATCAATTATAAATGACACATGTTTCTTCCTTTGCAATTATTATATTCTTAGCAAAAAATTTTACTTATCTCCCTAAGCTGCCAAAGCTAGCTCCTCTAGCCTGATGTTATATGAAAGGTGTGAGTGGAGAGATGCCCTTGTAATGTTCTGATTAAAAAAATTATTAGTGATTTAATAATGATTAACAAGACTGTAAGAGAACAGTGGTACAATTCCATATCGTTCCCACCACCAGATTTCTGTGTCCCACTCCCTCCATCAGAAGCTTCCTTATTCTTTATCCCTCTGGGAGTATGGACCAAAGTTGTTGTTGTTGTTATTGTTAATATTATTGTTTTGTCTCCAGTGTTATCACTGGAGCTCAGTGCTGGCAGTATAAATCCTCTGCTCTTGTTGGCCCTTCAGAGAGAAATTGAGAGAGGAGGGGGAGATAGAGAGGGAGAGAGAAAGAGAGATAACTGCAGACTTGCTTCATTTCTTGTGAAATGTCCCCCTTGCAGGTAGGGAGTGGGGACTTGAACCTGAGTCCTTGTGCTTCATACTACATGCACTTAACTGGGTGCACCAGTGCTTGGCCCCCTGGACTAAAATTCTTTATGGGGTGCAGAAGGTAGGAGAGTTCTGGCTTCTGTAATTGCTTCTCTGCTGGACAAAGATGTTGGCAGGTTGATTCATACCCCCAGCTGTGCCTTTTCCTAGTGGGGTAAGGGCTCTGGAGAGGTGAGACTTTGGGACACATTTGTGAGATCATATGTCTAGGGAAGTCAGGATGGCATCGTGGTATCATCTGCAGCTTGATGGTTGAAAGGCAGTGAGATATAAAGCAGGACAAATTGTTTAATAAACAGTAACCCAAAGGTAGGAGTAGAGTAGATGAAATTAGGGTTCTTCATGTGGGAATAAGCTAAGAAGTCTATTTTAGGTATGTTTCAAGGGGCCTATGACTTTAGTAATTTTTGCCTGAGTCTGATAATTAACATGAGACTTGACTCATTGTACTCTATTTCTACTAATTCCCTAAGCTATAAAGATGGGATGTCAGTTTGAAGTCTTCCATGTTTCTCTTAATGTGAGATTTGCTGTGTGTATACCTTATATGACCTCAAGCTTTCATCGTCTCTGAGAAACAGTCTTGCAGTTGGGAGGGAGTATGGTGTGAAAGAAACTTCTTCACCAGAAGTTTCTCTAAATACCCATGTTACATCTACCTGGGCCCAAGTCTGGTGTTTGGGTCACTATCTACAGTGGAGCAAAGACATTTTTTTGTTTTTGTTGATTCATTTTTTTATTGATTTAACAATGATCAACAACAGTGGTCTGGGAGGTGGTACAGTGATAAAGCTTTGGACTCTCAAGCATGAGGTCCTGAGTTTGATCCCCTGCAGCACATGTGCCAGTCTGGTTCTTTCTCTCTCCTCCTATCTTTCTCATAAATAAATAAAATCTTAAAAAAAATAATGACCAATAAGACTATAGGATAAGAGGGGGTACAATTCCACACAGTTCCCACCAGCAGAGTTCCATATCCCATCCCCTCCATTGGAAGCTTCCCTATTCTTTTTCCCTTTGGGAGTATGGACCCAAGATCACTATGGGGTGCAGAAGGCTGAAGATCTGGCTTCTATAATTGCTTCTCTGCTGGACATGGGCTTTGGCAGGTTTGCTTTGTATATGATGCCTTCTTGAAACTAGATACTTCAGGCAAGGGTAGATAGCATGATGGTTATGCAAAAAGACTCTCAGGCCTGAGGCTCTGAGGTCCCAGATTCTATCCCCTGCACCACCATTAGCCAGAGCTGAGCAGTGCTCTGGTAAAAAAAAAGAAAAAAAAGAAACCATATGCTTTGTTTTGGTGTAGATGAATCTATTCAGGACTTGATTCACTATTATTATTACTACTTTATAAGGAATCTATTTTTAGGCATGACTTGACTTACTTCCCTAAATTGTCTTCAATTATCCTTGCAGTTTTGCCATTTCTATTTAAGCACTTAATTAATGTGAGGCTCAAAGTTTGCTTGAGACATCAACTATGCTGCTCGAGCGGGCTGGCTGCTCTAACTCAGCACGTTTCTTACTTGTGGTACATCACTCACCATCTGTACACCTGTGCCAGGAGGCCACATTGTGTGGTCGAGGTGACCTCTCATGCCTGGGGCCTGTCAGCCTGGGCTTCTGTGGTCCTGTGAAGGGGAGAGCTTGGAAGAGACTAGACCAGGGGCCACCTTCTTTTCCCCCTCCCTCGGAAGCCTCCCCTAGAGTTGCTTTGAATTGACCAGAACACATTTCCCAGAAGCCTGCAGGGACGAGAAATGGGCAGCTTTCTACCTGGCCGTGCCCCTCAGGATCAAACTCCAGACTCTGCATCCTGTGAGAGCCTAGCCTTTTAGATTTATTTTAATTTTATTATTTTATATTATTATTAATTTTATTATTGATTTAATTTTTTACCAGAGCACTTCTCTGCTCTGCTTCATGGTGGTGCATGGAATTGAACCCTGGACTTGGGAGCCTCAGGCATTGGAGTCTTTGCATAACCACTGTGCTATATCCTCTGTCTTAAAATAGATTGATTGATTGTTGTTATTATTATAAAGCTTGCCTTTTAGAGAAGAGCTGAGTGGGCCCCTTTAGTGTGAGCAAGCTGTCCTCAGGGTTCATTCATTCCAAGAACAGCTCTGGGCCCTCATTCCTTGTGGAGTCCATCACAATAGCTCAGCCTTTAAAGTAAACTTGTGGCGCCACCTAGCGGCTAGCCTGCAGCTGGCGGCCTGGAGCAGGTCAGAGTCACAGGTGTGTCCTGCCAGGTGATGCTATGGCAGGCTCACCACCACACAGGCTGCTGAAGGGGCAACCTGGGGACCCCCACTGGGCCCTGAGCTTCCCGGGTGGATCGAGGCCCTACAAAAGCGACCTGCAGGTGCAGGCGTGCCTTTCTTCTTCCTGAGTCTACACCCAGCTAGAGTCTTCCCCTCCTTCCCCTGCCACCCACCAGAGGGGCTTTGCTTGTGGAGGCTCTCCCCACTTGCTTTCACTCTCAATTTCCCTACTCAGGAAGTAAAAAAATAAGGTTAGATTATTCCGGAGCAAGGTTTTGTCCTTTTATTTTCTTCTTTACCAATATGTAGTATCTCAACCTTCCTACCTTTATGCTTTAAAGGCCAGTCTTACTTCTTCCCCAAATAATTAGTATAATTGACATACATCAAGTTACAGATATTTAAGATACATGCTCTGATGCCAGGGAGATAGCTCAGCTGGTAGAGTGCAGGAATTGAAAAGTGTGTGAGGTCCCGGGGTCCACATATACTGGAAAAGTTCTGAGCTCAGCACTCACTCTCTCATAGATACATAAATCATTTAAAAAGACTGCATTAAAAATATATATGATTTTTAAAAAGTATATAATTATGTACTTTTGCCTTATGGACTGTGTCTAGTCAGTCTGTCCTTACTTTAAAAAATACCTTATTTGGGTACTAGGCGGTAGTGTAACGGGTTAAGTGCACATGGCATGAAGCTCAAGGACCGGCATAAGGATCCCAGTTTGAGCTCCCAGCTCCTCATCTGTAGGGGAGTCACTTCACAAGCAGTGAGCAGGTCTTCAGGTGCCTATCTTTCTCTTCCCCTCTCTGTCATCCCTCCTATCTCGATTTCTCTCTGTTCAGTAATAATGACAACAACACCTTTATATTCTATCTGTATTATTATTATTAAACAAGAAGGGCAACAAAAGGGAAAAATAGCCTCCAGGAGCAGTGGATTCATAGTGCAGGCACTGAGCTGCAGAGATAATCCTGGAAGATATATATATATTTGATAGAAACAGAGAAGTTGGGAGAAAAGGGGAGATAAAGAGAGAGAAAGACACCTGTAGACCTACTTCACCACTTATGAAGCTACCTCCTGCAGGAGGGGACCAGAGACTTGTACTGAGGCCCTTGTGCATGATAATGTGTTCTTTCAATCTGGTATGCCCAGCCCCTGTTCTAATTTTTATATTTTTTTAATCATCTTTATTGTCCCTTTCTTTCTTTCTTTCTTTCTTTCTTTCTTTCTTTCTTTCTTTCTTTCTTTCTTTTTTCCCCCAGTGGTTGTCTTTTCTGTTAAGCTTTGTAACATGTATTAGCTAATCATCCCCTAAATATGTTAAGCCTAAGATCCCCTGTGCATTTCACTGCACACTGTAAGACTTGCTCAGTGCTGTTATATCACGTTCACAATAATGTCTTCTTGGGCTTATTACTTACTCTTTTGCATGAGTAAATTAGAAGATATTTTAAAATTTCCAAACGTATTGTGTTGTATATCTTTTTTTTTTTTTTCAAGCCACATAACAGATACATGTGCATAGTGAGAACATAAAGAAATAGAATGCTGATCCAATAGAGGAATAGACAGTGGACGGGAACTGTGGCTTTTGGAAGAGGAAGCTAGCATGCATGTATGCAGTCTGGTGGCTCACTGTGAATGACTGGGGAATGCAAATTAAAGTCTCCAGAAACAGTGTCTTCTCATTTAGTTAACAAAAAAATAGGTGGTGGGGTAACAATGGTGTTGCAAAAACTTTCCTGTTTGAGGCACCAGAGGTGCTAGGTTCAATTTCCCACAACCACCATAAGCCAGAGTTGAGCAGTCCTCTGGTAGGAAAATTTAAAAACAAACTTGAAGAAATTAAACAATTAACACAAAGTACTGGCAGAGATATTGTTGCCTTTGTTGTTTAACATTGTTGTGGTTATTGATGTCATCAATGTTGGATAGGACAGAGAGAAATGGAGAGAGGAGGGGAAGACAGAGAGGGGGAGAGAAAGATAGACACCTGCAGACCTGCTTCACTGCTAGTGAAGCGACTCCCCTGCAGGTGGGGAGCCTGGGGCTCAAACCAGGATCCTTATGCAGGTCCTTGCGCTTTGCGCCACGTGTGCCACTGCCCGACTCCCTGGAAATGGAAATTCTTACAAGTGAACGTTGAGGTTAGTTACAAAACACGAATGAGACACATGATGCCAAGTAATCCGTTGATGTCTGTCATTTAGATGTGGATTGCTTCATTTCCATATATCTGGGTCTTTCCCAGTTATTTTTAAATTATGGCTTTCTACACTTCAACAGCTGATGGGGGATTTCTAGTCTTTGAACTTTGCTGAAACTTGCTCTGTGGCTTCACATGGTTCATTTCAGAAACAAGACTGAAGTTGTTAAGAGGTTGTTTGTTCATCAAATTGTTATTGCTATTGGTTTTTTTTTTTTTTAGTCTTGTTCTATTAGTTACTGAGTGAGATAAGTTAAAAAAAAATCTCCCTCCAGTTCTATTTGGTTTACATGTACAGAAGTCATATCACATGTTTCAATTTTTATGGATGTTTTATTTTTCACTTGATTGTTATCCACTATCATTCTGAAATGTCCCTCAACTTGATGATTAGTTAATGTTTTTTAATCTAATTTGGCAAGTTTTCCATCATCATTTCTTTGAATACTTCTTCCTGTTCCTTTTGTTATCCCCATTATTTCATATATTGCTGTAACTGATAATATTTCACATTTCTTAGAGGACTCATTCATCTTTTTCTTGTTTACCTTTTGGGTTGCATGATTTGTATTAATCTGCAAGCTCACTGATTTTATCCTCATAATTCAACTTTATAGTAAAGACCCTGTAGTAAATGTCTCATTTTTGTTATTATACTTTCCTAATGCTAGAATTCCTACTAAAAAACCCCCAAACTATCTCTACATTCTTTATTTGATGAAATAGTGCTATATCTCCCTTTATTTGTAAAGAATCATTAACTCTAATTCTTTAAAATATTTATAATGGGTTGTTTATTCATTTGTCTATTATATTTAACATCTGTGTCCTTTCTCAGGCAGTTTCTATTCCCTAGACCCCTTTCCTTCTCTCCTCGTGTTACCATGTGTAAGAACATGGGGTCAAGCCCCTGCTCCTCACCTGCAGCGGTGGAAACTGCATGAGTGGTAAAGCAGGTCTTCAGGTGTTTTCTCTTTCTCTCTCTTTCTCTGTTAGTCCCTTCCCTCTCATCTTCTCTCTGTCCTACCACATAAACTAGAAAGAAAGAAAAAAGGGCTATTGGGAGCAGTGGATTCCTAGTGCTGGCATTGAACCCTAGTAACAGTCCTCGTAGTAATACTAATAAAAAAAGAGTGGAGGAGACAGGTTAATGGTTATGCAAAGAGACTCATATCTGAGGCTCCAAAGCCCCAGGTTCAATCCCAGCACTACCATAAACCAGAGCTGAGCAGTGGTTAAAAAAAGGTATTTATTTTAAGGATCAAGGTACAGAGAGAAAGAGAAAGACCAGTCCCATGCTCAGATATGGCTGATGGTGGTGCTGGGGACTGTGAGAACCACTATGCTGTCTCTCCAACCTGATTAATAGATTATCTTAAGCATTTTTTTTTTCATTTTTCTGTTCCTTTAGGCATAGAATTCAAATTGGTCACTGTTATTTAAAATAATACTTTATCATTATTTAAATATAGAAAATACAGTGAGCTATGGGGTGCAGAATAAAATACAGGTACAACAACCAGAAGTCCAAGTATAGTCTATATGGACTGACTGTTGTGGTCAGACTGAACCTGGGAAAGATGACGTGAAATGAGGTATTTGAAGCAGAGCTGTCACTATTAGGAATTATGAATTGTGGATTAAATGAGGTGAAAGGCTGTCCTGAAATTAAAAAAAAATATTATTATTATTTTGCCTCAGAGTTATTGCTGGGGCTCGGTGCTTGCACTATGAATCCACTGCTCCTGGAGGCCTTTCATTTTTCTTTCCCATTTTGTTGCCCTTGCTGTTATCGCTATTATTACTGTTGCCATTGATGATGTTGTTGGATAGGACAGAGAGAAATGGAGAGAGGAGGGGAAGACAGAGAGGGGGAGAGAATGATAGACACCTGCAGACCTGCTTCACCGCTTGTGAAGCATTCCCTTGCAGGTGGGGCGCCGGGAGCTCGAACTGGGATCCTTACGCCAGTCCTTGCACTTTGTGCCATGTGTGCTTAACCTGCTGCACTACCGCCAGACCAACCCCCCCCCCCAATTTTTTTTTAACCTTTATGATCTGTTTTTGTTTTGTTGCTTCTCTGATATGCCAAGAGTGAAGATAGCAAAACAAATGTCTCTTTGAGCTGGTGTAACAAATCTCCAATCTGAATCCAAGCAAGTTCCGACCTTTGTGTCATTACATTGAGACAGGCAAGTAAGCATGGCACCAAATGACAGAGCACACACTCTCTGAGGGCGTTCTGAATGTTGGCGTTTGAGCTCTGCTAGGACGTCCATAGATAATTGGAGTCATCCCCACACCGGGTAGCAGGTCCTTTCAATGTTCTTAGGAGATGAAATGCACTGATTGCCTGTATATCCTGCACATATGATGAATGCCTTTGACTCAACTGCCAGATGCTCTGAAAGGACATAAGATTTTAATTAGCAGCCAATAAAACCTCTCCCCATTTTTCACTGTAATGGATCTATAAGCTGGATTGCCACATGCCCGTTACTCAGACAGTGGTGACTTGGAGGCACAGGCTCTGAAAAAACTCAGACAGGTTTCTTTGCCACAGCTTTTCTGGAAGGCAGCTCCTTCTCTGGGGATGGTGGTGGCGCATCTGGTTAAGTGCATGTTACAATGGTTACAATGCACAAGGAACCCAAGCCCCCAGTCCCCACCTACAGAGGGAAAACTTCACAAGTGGTGAAGCAGGGCTGCAGGGGTTTCTCTGTCTTTCTCCTTCTCTATATTCCCCTTACATTTGATTTCTGGCTGTCTCTATCAAATAAATATACACAATCTAAAAAGAATTAAAGAAAAAAAAGAAATAGCTATCAGGATGGACAGAGAGCTCACCTGGGAGGGTCCTCGTTGTGCTCTACCTGGGACCCAGGATTGAGCTCCTGGTACACCTCATGGGAGCCCTAAACACTAAAAGGAGCTTGGGTTTGTGGTCCCTCTCCCTCTCCCTCTCCCTCTCCCTCTCCCTCTCCCTCTCCCTCTCCCTCTCCCTCTCCCTTTCCCTCTCCCCTTCCCCTCTATTTATGTCTTGTTCTCTCTGGAATAGTCAGCTAGGAACAGTGAAGCCTCGGAGATAACAACAGCAGCAGCCTTTCACAAACATGTTTGCATGCTGTTGAGCCCAGGACTGCCTTTGGAAGGACTGAACTACTTCTACAAATGGCACCAGGAACAGATGCCTGCCAGGGAAAGACTGCCCCTGTCGGTGGGAGGGGACAGTGTCAAATACAAAGGAGTGGGGAGTGAGCGGGGGAGCTGTTTGTCCATTCAGATATCCTAGTATCATCCCTCTGTCCAGCTGGCCACTCACCCATCTATCCATGCATTTTGGCATTGATTATTATTTGGTACTGGGCTCTCATGTATTCACAGTTTTACTGCTCCCTAAGTGACTTACTTTTTTAATTTCAGGGGAGTGGGGGGAGACAGAGGGAGAGAGGGACACCACAGCACCAGAGCTTTCCCAGGGTTCCCTGGCATTCTGCTGTGGCACTGGGGCTTGAACCTGGGCCATGTGCCTGGCAACTGTGTGTCCTACTATCTTCCAGCCCCTTCTAGGGTGACCTGGAACACATCACAGATGTGACTGTGGCTGCAGGTGGTTCAGCATCAGGGCCTGTGGGGTCTGAAGCTCAGGATGGGGTGTAGCTGTAGACAGAAGTGACGGAACAAAGAAAGGGACATGATGTTGTTGAGGGACAAGGTACTGCCCAGAAAATAGGAGTGGTTACAGATGTGGCTTGGAAAGGTGGGGGCGGGGCTTGGGTTTTAAAAGCTAGAGTCTGGGAGAGCTCGGGCTCTTTGGACCACCACCTCCATGTGTCTTTTTATTCTTTCTCTAGCCCATGAGAACCTGGCTCTCTTGCTGTCTCACATGCCTTTCTGGGCCATGTATGGTGGTGGTGGTGTGTGTGTGTGTGTGTGGGGAGGGCTCTTCACTGTCGCCCCTCTATTGACAAATGTTGATGGAACAGGGCAGTAATAAGGGCTTGCTGAGGCGGGGTGGGGTGGGGGTGGGGTGGGGGTGGAAGGCTGTTTCCTAAGGGAGTAAGTAAGTGTGTGTGTGGGGGCTTTATCAATGCGAGCCCTTCTCCCTCCTCAGCATGACAGCTCTTTACCTGGCCACAGACACCTCTTGTTGGGGGTAGGGAAGAGGCATGGTGCATTCTCTGAACTTGTAATGCCTCCCACTTCACATACCCCTAGTTGTCCTGATGGTCCTGACCTCACTGTGATTCTTATCCTATTTCCTTCTGTGGAGGAAGACTGAGACCCCTCACTTCCTTTGGGGTGTGTGTGTATGGGGGGTAACAGACGCAGAAAACCCCCTCTTTGTGTAAGGGGGTGTTTAAGCCTGAATCACAAGACAATTTATCTGTTATTTGTGGAAGGAGGGTAGGAATTTAGAAAATTGCATACGTGGTTAAAATTCTTTTCTTTCATTTTCCTAAAACATCAGATGTTCACAAATTGAGAGGCAAATTAGAAGGGGAAGGGTGTGTGTGGGTGGTGGGTGGGAGTCCCAATTTGAAGGATGATGTGAACCTGACTCCTAGAATAACAACACATTTGGGCTCTGGGTTAAGATGCTTGCAACTAACACCCCCCCCCAACTAAGAGAAGAGACAATACAGTCTGAGCTTCTGTTACTTGTTCTGCCTTGACTAGTGGGCTGTGATGGGAAAAATGCATTAGATACTCTGTGGCTGGAAAGCTGTGACCATCACTTACCTGCTGGGCTTGTGGGCCAGGCCAGGCTGGGAGCAGGTACAGGTGGGGAGATGCTGTCTACATAGCACCAGAGCCCAGGCCTGCTCCAGGCTGCCCCAATCCAGTGTCACAAAGTCCTCATTTATTTCTGACATAATAACCTCAAACATCTTTTCTTTCTTCTTCTTCTTTTTTTTTAATTTGATTGCCACAAGGGCTGTTTCTGGGGCTTGATGCTGTTGCTCCTGGCAGCCATTTTTTTCCTTTATATTTTATTGGATAGGACAGAGAGAAATTGAGAGGTGAGGAGGAGATAGAGAGGGAGAGAGAAAGACACCTGCAGTCCTGCTTTATTGCTTGTGAAGCCCCCCCTCTTGAAAATGGGGAGCAGCGGCCTCAACCAGGGTCCTTGTGTGATAAACTGGGCGCCCCACTTTTCCTTTTTTTATTGAGAAAGAGGGGGAAAGAGAGAGGGGGGGAAGAAGAAGAAGAAGGAGAAGAAGAAGAAGAAGGGGAGAGGGAGAGAGGGAGAAAGGGAGAGAGAGAGAGAGACGCCATGGGATTGTCAGCTAGCTCCAGCCTTTGTTTCCCATATAGTCTGTTGTAGAGCCAGATGTTGTAGTGCGCGGGCCGCAGAGAAGAGAGAGAGAGGGTCCGGAGCGAAGAGGAAACACAAATCTTTATTTGCGCTGGCACCTCAGAGTTGGGTGTTAGAGAAGCAGGTTGGGCCACGTGGAGTTAGCGAAAATGGCCGCCTCACGCAGTAACCTTTCCTGTGTCTGAACACCAGAGTGGAGCACCAGCAAGAGAGTGAGGTGCGGAAAACGAAGGGTTTTTATAGGAGTAGCTTTCGCGAGAATGGGAAGGGGGAGGAGTAACCATAGCACTTCAGGATAGGATGATAACTCTCATGAGAATGGGAGGGGGGAGGAGTAACCAGAGCACTCCAGATATCGTGGGGATATAGACAATGTCCTGAGGGCACAACATGGCTGAACAGGCACTCCGAGAATGTCCCAACTCTCCAGGGAACTAGCAGTAGCCTGAGGGGACAACATGGCAGATGTGACTGCATTGGCACAATTTCCCAGCATCTCCCCCTTTCCTTTTATCTAATGCCCAGGGCAACAGTGTGTAAAGTCTATGAACTACTCTATGTCAGTCTATGAAAAACCAGCAACATGAAGGGAAGGAAGCTGCTGTAAAATTGTCTAAAGTGTCCAAAGGGTATACCAGCAAGTCCGATAGAAGTCTCAGTCCAAAGTAGGCGACTAGGGGGAGAAATGGCAGGGGATGAAATACTGCATGAGGAAGGTCAGCCTCTGGAATTCTGCTTTTCTGTAGATTGTGAGCTGGAACCGCCAAAAGTGACAGGTCAAAGCAAAAGCAGGAAAGGCAGATAGGCAGTAAAAAGGTTCTGTCCTTGGAGTCTGCGAATCAGATTCTTCAGATCGCATCAGGTGACATCTAGGGTTTCAGGGGGTGTGCCACTGTAGTTGTGCCATCTAGTGGGTGATGTCAGGGTGTGCAGGTGTCCAGATGTTTTTTTTCTGGGATTCCTGTGGAAGAAACATAAACAATCTGCTTCTCGTGGTTAGCAGGGCATCTGATTTGAATGCTTTATAGAAGAAGAGGTTTGGTGCCTTGACCAACTGAGTATTGGGGGATGTATCTTTCCTATTCATTTATGATTATATTTTATATTATTTGTCATGGTAGTCAGCCGTTTATCTGGAAGGTCCTGGGTGATTCATGGGGAAAAAGACCTTATCTTTTAACAAAGACTCTAAGGTGTAGGGAAGCGGGAACTATCTTATCCCCCCCTTTTTTTTTTGTGTGTGTGTATCTTGCCTTTTGTTGCCCTAGTTGTTCTTGTTGTAATTATATTGTTGTTATTGCTGATATTGTGGTTGTTGGATAGAACAGAGAGAAATGGAGAGAGGAGGGAAAGACAGAGGGAGAGAAAGATACCTGTAGACCTGCTTCACCGCCTGTGAAGTGATTCCCCTGCAGGTGAGGAGCCGGGGGCTCAAACTGGGATCCTCAAGCCAGTTCTTGCACTTAGCACCACCTGTGCTAAACCCGCTGTGCCACTGCCCGATTCCCAGGAATGTTGTATGCTTTACATTGGGTTCTAGTTCTCCCCCACCAAGAGAATTAGATCAGTCCAGTTAATTTCGCGGGCCTGCTTGGCCCCGCCCCTAGGGACCCCGCCAGAGTTCCAGAGTGAGAGAGTTGCAGAGTTTGAGAGTAAGAGAGAGAGTTCGGAGGGTTCCTGAGTTTGAGAGTAAGGGAGAGTGCTTGTGCCGCCGCAAAGAGACAGCCAAGTTCTGTTTGGTGATTAGTTTGTCTTAGTTTATGAATCGTTGTTCCTGAATAAAGAAATACAGCTTCCCTGCCCAGCCGTTGTCTCTGCGTCTCTTACCTGCCCGTGAAGCTAACCCGCCTGGCTAGAGCCTCTGAAATTTTAACAACACAGGAACTATCTTTTAACATAAACTCTATGGCCATGCCAATAGCAACCTTGAGGGCACATGTGGCTCCCCACATGTCCCCCTGTCTTATATCATGTTTTGATGTTTGGCGGACTTTGTTTTGTGGCAGGGTGGACTGTGCCTGTCTTAGGTTGGGGATCAGCCTTCCATCTTACCCGTCATTGGAACACCTGGTCATTTTTGCCCAGTAGTACCAGATGCCCTGTCTTAGGTTGACTGGATAGCACTAGTTTCCTCTTACCCGTCATTGGCTAGCCAGCCCTCTACATGGTGGACGTTCTGATGGAGGGGGGAAAATCCTCCACAGCAACTCAATATTCTGCCATGTCCAGCCTATGATAGTGAGTTTGTATAGGTTGCATCTTTATGGCATTAATCTGTTGCTGCAAAAGGCCATGAGCTTGTTAAGAATTATAGGACTGTGGTCCGGGAGGTGGTGCAGTGACTAAAGCCTTGGACTCTTAAGCATGAAGTCCTGAGTTCAATCCCTGGCAGCACATGTACCAGAGTGAGTCTGGTTCTTTCTCTCTTTCTCATTAATAAATAAATTTAAAATGTTGAAAAAAAGAATTATAGGACCTATTGTGAGCAGAAGAAGTAAAACAAGCTAGGGTCCCACAACTAAGGGTATACAGGTAAGGAAGGGGGAATGTATCCATTGATATGAAGAGGTAGGATCATATCTCAAGTCTAAGGGAAGCAGTCAGTGGATGTGATGTCCAGGGGAACAGCTATTTGTCTTTGGGGGTAGTAAAGGATGTCCGTGGCATGGGTGATGTTATAAAGGGAAACATCTTTAAATTGTTGGCTGACAAAGGCAGGCCTATGGTGGCAAGACAAGATACACCAGTTAAGTGTACAAGAATATGTGAATGTTGCTAATTCACATAGGTTGGATATGGAGGAACTTCTTACAGTTTAATACCTTACCATATGAACAGATGATTCCTCATATGAAGGCTTGATAGCTGTAATCACTTACTTGTGAAAAACAATAAAACTTGTAACAAGTTAGAGGTTTACTATAATTGACTTTGGACTATAAGCAGACTCAGGTTACTTAGAGAGTTAATGCATGTTAGTAACAATGGTTTGAACATTTAGAGTACTTCTGAGCAGATGGGTCATACAAAAATTTTTGGTCATTCAGCACACTCACTCACAAAACACAACTGGCCATTCATAATATAAGACATTCAGGGAAGGGGTAGGAGAGAGGGCTCTGTGAGCCAACTTTTGTAGGTTCTGCCATGTCATATTATGGATCCTGGGATGTATCCTGCATCTAGTCCTCTTGTGTTTCTTGTTCTTCAGGGAGAACAGTGCCATCATGAGGGTATTGTTGGACACGGCGGGCAGGAACCCAGACAGGTTTAGAGTAATTATGAGGGAAAATACATGCAAAACCTCTTCCCATGGTCAATAGAGGGTCAGGCCCTTTCCAAATTTTATCAAGTGGGTCTTTCCATTTGACCTTAATAGATGGGAGAGTAGATGGTGTTTGCCAGTGAAGAATAATAGGAGGTAAGTCCGAGTTATTGTAAATATTAAAGAGATTTAACGTAGTTAAGGCTTTTGCTAGCTGGATATTTGGGGGATATGTTCCTCCTTTATCTTTATTCAATTGAGCCTTAAGAGTTTGATGGGCCCTCTCGACAATGCCTTGTCCCTGTGGATTATAGGGAATGCCTGTGGTATGAGTAATGTTCCAGAGGGAACAAAAATCTTTAAATTGTTTGCTGGTAAACGCTGGTCCACGGTCGGTTTTCACTTGAAGAGGTAAGCCCATCACAGCAAAACAGGAGAGCATGTGGCTTATAAGCTTTTTAGAGCTTTCTCCTGTCTGGGCTGTTGCCCACATAAATTTAGAAAAGGTATCAATTGAGACAAACACATATTTTTGTTTGCCAAAGTTTGGTATGTGGGTGACATCAATTTGCCAAATAGCATTAGTTTTTAAGCCTCGGGGGTTAACACCAAGAGTCTGAATAGCAGGTGTTTTTATGAGACTTGCACAGGAAGAGCATGTAGCTAGGATATGTTTTAATTGTGGTAACGGAACATCAGGAAATCGAGCTCGAAGGCCTTTAAGATTAACATGGGTTAGAGAATGGAAATCAGCAGGATCAGAGACAGAGACTAGGAGAGCTCCTGTGGAGGCAAGGCGGTCAGCTGCAGCATTCCCTTTGGACAGGGAACCAGGAAGAGGGCTGTGGGAACGAAGGTGCTGAATATATAGTGGTTGGGTTCGAGAAGAGAGCATAGAGGTGATTTGAATCAAGAGAGGGGAAAGTGGGTTGTCATCAATTTTCACATAAGAACGAGCAAGCCATGGAAGTAAGTTAACAGTATACACACTGTCAGAAAAAAGGTTGAAGGATTCTGGTACAGCTTTTAATGCAAGGAAAACAGCATAAAGTTCTTTGTACTGAGGGGAATTCTCAGGAAGCTCAGTAAAGAGAGGTTTAGGAGATTGTTTGTCTGGGTAATATATAAGGGCAGCAGCTCCCTTTTTTCCACCATCAGTGAAGACTGTAGGAGCAGAAGGAATGGGATCTCGAGAGAAAAGTTTAGGTGCTAGTAGAGGCAGAAGAGGTAAAGAAGCTATCAATTTATTGGAAGGAAAATGGTTAGCTATTTGTCCTGGAAACCCCAGGAAGCTTATGGCAAAGCGGGAATGATGGCGTATAAGCCACTCTGTATCTGTGAGAGAAAAGGGCAGAATAATTAAATCCGGTTCTTTCCCTAAGACCTGCACAGACCTATTTCTCCCTTGGCAAACCATGAATGCTAATGTGTCTATCTCAGTGAGGAGTCTTGGAGTTCCTCCTACTGGCGTGTGAAGCCACTCAAGAACCCCATGGTCTTGCCACAATGCCCCTACTACTGTGGGGGTGGAGTTGAAGATTAGAAGGTTTACCGGAGAGGAGGGAGAGAATCGAACAAGGTGCATGTCCTGGAGGGCCTGGTTAACCCTTTCCAGTGCCAAGAAGGCCTCGGGAGTTAACTTACATTTTGAGGAGGGCTGTTTGTTTCCTTTTAACAGGTCAAACAGTGGTTGGAGGCAGCTTGTAGGCAGATAGAGATACTGCCTAAGCCAATTTAAATTTCCTAGAAAACTTTGTAAAGAAGCAAGAGTAAGGTTAGAAGGAAAGGTGACATTAGGTTTTAAGGGACAAATTTGCATTAAAGAAATCTCTGAACCTAAGAAAGATATTGGAGGAATTAGCTGTATCTTCTCAGGAGCTACATTAAGGCCGCTTTTCTTTAATGCAGGAATGAGAAAATCACGTAAGGCATAGAGATCTGTATCTGATTTTCCCCATATTAAAGTATCATCTGTATAATGAAAAATATTAAGGCCCTTATGAATATATGGGAAAACTGCAGATTTAACAGTCTCCTGACAAATTGTAGGACTATTGGCCATACCCTGGGGCAGCACCACCCATTCAAATCTATCAGCAGGGCTGGCATTGTTAATAGAAGGAACAGAGAAGGCAAAACGTTTACAATCTTGTGGATGCAAGGGAATAGAAAAAAACTATCTTGTATATCAATAGCTATGATTGGAATTCCTGTGGGAATTGCAGAAGCAAGAGGCAAACCCCTTTGGGGGGAGCCCCAGACCTGCATGGTTTTATTTACTGCACGGAGATCTTGAAGGAGGCGCCATTTTCCCGAGCGCTTTTTAATCACAAAGACAGGAGTATTCCATGGGCTTCGAGAATGGCGAATGTGTCCTAAGGACAACTGATCTCGGATGAGCTCTTTTAAAATTTTTAGCTTATCCCTAGGTAAAGGCCACTGTTCCACCCAGACAGGCTCATTAGAAAGCCAGCTTAAGCGGGGTGTTTGGCTACGAACAGTGGCATTTAGTATTGGGGGTGCTGAATAGACCTGGTATCGTGGGAACGAGTTTTATGCTCTGCAGAGGCGTCTGTGGATATCCTAACATCAAGACAATGTAGAAGATCCCTGCCCAATAGGTTGGTGCTAATATTAGCTACCAAAGGGCGGAAGTGTCTGGTAGAGCCTTCCGGGTCTTTCCACATGAGTGAGTCTCCTGTGCGAAATGATTGGGTCACCCCTCCTACTCCATGTATACTGGGTCCAGGGATGAGTTCCCAATCTTGGGGAACCTCTTCTTGCCTTAAAATCGTCTTTGCTGCCCCCGTGTCAATCAAAAATTTAAAAGGAATATTGCCAATCTTTACTGTCATAGAAGGGTTACCTTGTTCTACAACAGGAGTGGTCCACAAAATCTCAGGCCCCGAATTTGTACCATTCAGGGGCGAACTATCTTTATGAAATTGGGACCAACAATCTCTCTTCCAATGAAACCCCTTATGACATCTTGGACAAACAGTACGTGGCCTCTTCAGGAAGCTCAGTAAAGTACCTTTGCCTGATATCAGGTGCATCACATCATTGACATCAGGTGTAAAAGATGCCGTGTTCAAAACACGGGATCTGAGCCAAAGCTAACATGAATTTTGAGTCAGCGTAGCCCTGTCTTGACAGGAGGCTTGAATCTGGGTCCTTGCACATGGGAACTTGTGTGTGTAATTAGTCACACCGATGCTTGGCCCCTCGATCTGAGGTCTCAAAGCTATCATCCTGCAGCCCAATGCCAGACTCTCTTTCTAATAAAGTATACAATGTTATATAAGAGTTAAATATATTGTGTAGAGAGAAATATACCCAACAGCAAAGAATAACAGAGGTAATTTGTTTAGGAAGGCAGAGACTGAGCTGCCATGGCTAGGGAAGTGTATCCGAATCCACAGAAGAGGATACTTATTGCTGTCACCACCTGATTCAGATAGCCTGTGTCTCCATGTGACTGCACCCCACACCTGCACAGTGTCTATTCATCCATCTGTATTTGTCTGTCTATCTGTCAGTCTATCTATCTTTGATCTATCCACTATGCAATTTTAATTAGTTGCCAAGCAGACATTGAGGCTTTCTCTGGGGGGCAGGGAGGGGATGGGGGACCTCACTCTCCTTTGTGCCTGCAGCTTTGAGTAGGACATGTTCCTCCAGTGACCCTCCCAGCACTGTGCGTGGGTCCCAGAGTTTTGCTCCCAGACACAGGTCTGAACTGAATAGAGTGGGCCTTCCTGGAAGCCATCTTAGCTAGGGAAGTCCTTTCTTTTTCTTTTTCTTTAAATTTCTTTATTGGGGTATTAATGTTTTACATTCGACAGTAAATACAATAGTTTGTACATAACATTTCTCAGTTTTCCACATAACAATACAACCCCCACTAGATCCTCTGTCATCCTTTTTGGACCTATACTCTTCCCTCCACCCAACCCAGAGTCTTCTACTTCGGTGAGATACGCCAACTCCAGTTCAGGTTCTACTTGTGTTTTCTCTTCTGATCTTGTTTTTCAACTTCTGCCTGAGAGTGAGATCATCCCATATTCATCTTTCTGTTTCTGGGGAAGTCCTTTCTTTAAATGTTTATTTTGCTTTCTTTTTTGACATATTTATTTATTATTTATTGCATAAAAGGGAGAGAGAAATTAAGAAGGAAGAGAGAGAAGGAGGGAGGGAGGGAGGGAGAAAGAGAAAGAGAGAGAGAGACCTGCAGCCCTGCTTTAACACATGAAGCTCCCTATAGGTAGGGACTGGGGGCAGCCCTGTCCCACATAGCATTGTCTTTATTTCCTCAACACACTCTCTGTTCTCTGACTTATTACTTTCTGACTGTTTATTTCTGCCACTCCTGCTGGACTCTTTTTCTTTCTTTTCTTTTTTTTAAGAAAGAAACTTTTTATTTTTATTTACTTATTTATTTATTCTCTTTTGTTGCCCTTGTTGTTTTATTGTTGTAGTTATTATTGTTGTTATTGATGGCGTCATTGTTGGATAGGACAGAGAGAAATGGAGAGAGGAAGGGAAGACAGAGAGGGGGAGAGAAAGACAGACACCTGCAGACCTGTTTCACTGCTTGTGAAGCGACTCCCCTGCAGGTGGGGAGCTGGGGGCTCGAACCGGGATCCTTAGGCCAGTCCTTGTGCTGCTGGACTCTTCTTATTCCTCTTTTTTTCCCTCTAAATAGAAGGTGAGAGGGAAATGCAGGTCTCATATTTGGCCATGTTGGATGGCTCTGCTTGTTGGGTTCTTTAATGGGGGTCCAAGAAACATAGCAATCATGATGGTTTATGATGGGAAGTGATGCTCCATGAACCTTTGCAAGCCTTTCTCTCTCTCTAGATACACACAGCCCTATGCACACACACATAAATATTACACATACACACATGCAAACACACATCTATACGTGTTTGTCTGCGTATTTATTTCAAGATGTCCCTGATAGTAATAAAAAGGGGCAAGGGGAATGGAGGCCAAGAAAAGAATAATGTAAGAAGAGAAATATGACCAGAAGTGTTTTTTTTTTTTTCCCCTCCTCAGACTCTTTTGGAGGGTAAGGTGCAGGTATCATTGTCTTTTTTGTTTGTTTGTTTTATGCCTCCAAGGTTATCGTTGGGATTTGATGCCTGTACTACGTATCCACTGTTCCTGGAGGTTATTTTTCCCATTTTTTTTGCCCTTGTTGTTTATCATTGTTGTTGTTGTTATTGCTGTCATTATTGTTGGATAGGATAGAGAGAAATTGAGAGAGGAGGGGGAGACTGAGAGGGGGAGAGAAAGATAGACACCTGTAGACCTGCTTCACTGCTTGTGAAGCTACCCCCTGCAGGTGGGGAACTGGGGGCTTGAAATGGGATCCTTATGCTGGTCCTTGCGCTTTGCACCATGTGCACTTAACCTGCTGCACTACTGCCTGGCTCCTCCGTCTTTTTTTTTTTTTTTTTTTTTAAGTATTTCACTGAACTATGCTGAGAGTAAGGTATTTCCCTTCTACTTATTGCCACCAAGGTTATTGCTTAAGTCCTGTGCCTGCACGATGAATCTACCTCTCCCAGCAGCCATTCCCGTCCACCCTAATTTTTTTTTATTACGTAGGACAGCTAGAAATTTTAGAAAGGGAGAGGGAGATAGAGAGATTCCTGCACCTCTCTTGTCCTAGTCTCCCCCCAGAGACCTGGGAGTTATTTGTTGGGGGGCAGGGAGGCAGCCTGCCTGAGAAAACCCCACCCCCTTTCCCAAGAGATGCCTGAAGCCCCAAGATGAACCTGCCACTTCCTGTTTTTATTTTCTTTAAAGGACTTATTTGATTTTTTTAGTGTATAGACAGAGAGACATTGAAAAAGAAATGGGAGATGAGAGGAAGAGAGAGAGAGAGACCTGCAGCCCTGCATTCTCTATCTCCATTCATCTAGTCATGGGCACTTAGGCTGTCTCCACATCTTGGTCCATGTAAATAATGCTGCAACAAATATGGGGGTGGGTAGGCCAAGCATCAGGCTCATTTGTTGAAGAGACGTTCAGGAAGGTGAGGCTGTCAGCATGCCGGAGGAGCCAGGGAGAGAGGGAGAGACTGTGACCGCCAGGCCCCTAGGCCTGTTTTGGCCCGTTTATTGTTCTTTTTATTGTCAAGGAGGAGGAGACCACCTGGGTGCCCAGGCCCTCAGGCTGACCTCTGTCTTCTGTCTGCTAGTCTCCAAACTGCCTTTATACCTTCCACTGATGCAATGGGCTTAGACATGCACAGTCACTGTTATTCAGATGTCAGCATTCCATCCGCCTGTCAATCAATACATCAGGTGCATCACATCATTTACATCAGGTGTAGAAGGTGCTGGGTGTAAAACACAAGGTTTGCGCCAAAGCTAAACATGGGTTTGAGTTAGGGCATAGCCCTGTCCTGGTAGGGGTGCAGGTGTTTTTTATTTCGAGGAAAAAAAAAATCCAACAGTGGACTTGCTGGATTATTTGGGGGTTTGTGTTCAATGCTGAGGGGCCTTCCTTGCTGCTTTCTGGAGTGGCCTTTGCCAGCAGTGCACAGGGGCTCTTTTCCCTTACACCTTGCTAACACTCCCTATAACCTTTTCCATAATGACCACACTGACAGTTGTGGTGTGATAGCTCGATTTGGCTTTGATTTGCATTCCCGATGACTCATGGCATTAAACACATTTTAGTTTATGCATCTGTAGGCCATCTGTTGATCTTCTTTCAAATAAATGTCAATTTAGATCCCCTGCTGACTATATAATTAGAATTTTTTGGGCTACCGAGCTATCTGTGTTTTAAAAATATACTTTAGGTATTAACTTACCAGGTAGATGGTCTGCAGATATTTTTTTTCTTTGCCATCCTATAGGCTGCCCTTTCATATTCTGTTAATGCTTCCTTTGCAGGGCAGGTTGGTCCCACTGTTTTGACTGCCTGCCGGTAGCCTTCAGAACAGTGCACATGGCCTGCACCATGGACCAGGGCTGGCAGCTCCTCCACTGCTTCCATTTTGCAGATAAGCAAGCTGAGAAGAGGCACCAACAGGGCTTTCTGATCCCTAAGTCTTCCCTGTTTCCTGTGGCTTCATGCTACTGGGCAGGGCTCTCTGGGGTCTGTCAGCTGTGGGGGAATCAGGGTCCTCCTGTACCAGCAGCGTGGCAGAGGGTCAGCTCAGCTTGTGTGTGTTGGGGGGATGGGGCTCCTGCCTTGTGCTCATAACTCCACCAGTCCAAGCTCATCCAAGGCAGGCAAATAAGCTTCATGTATCTAGGAGAATCTGGTCCTGGCTGGGAGGGAGAGGGGAGCTCTGAGTACCCTGAAATTCAGGAGGTGCTAGAGAAGCAGCATCTTCCAGAAAAAATAGGCACAAATGCATGCCTTTGTGTCTGGGGAAGCCAGAAGCTCTTTGTAGGCTTTTCCCACTGTGCCTCCTGGGTTGTTGAGCCTGTGCACTTAAGGCTTGATTTAATGTCTTATAACATACACACCTTGTTTGCAATATATACAAAAATGTATATAGCAGACTGACAGGCCAAGGATCAGACCAAGAATCACTGCTCAGAGGGCTGAGGAGAAGTTGAGGGAGGTGAGGGCCTTAGAACATAGGAGAAAGCAATGGAGAGAGGGAGAGACTGAGACTGCCAGGCTCATAAGCTCCTGCTTTGTCATGTTTATTGTTCTCTTTATTGTTGAGGGAGGAGGCCATCAGGTCCCCATGCCAACAGGCTGACCTCTCTTCTCTCTGCCAGTCTCCAGACAGCCTCTATACCTTTGGCTGATGCAATCAGCTTGCATATTCGCAGTCAGCGTTACATCAGCTATCAGCATTTCACCCATCCATCAATCAATACGTCATGTGCATCACATCATTTATGTCAGGTGTAGAAGGTGCTGGGCACAAAATACTAGATTTGAGCCAAAGTTAGACATGGGTTTTGAGTCAGGGCTGACACAGACAAAAGCCCAAAAGCCCACTTTCCAGAGGTAAGTAGTGACAGTGATTTTGGCTTGTGTCAGTGGCTATACTGAAATTATAAGGGAGGAGGAACTTTGATCCCTATATCATACATGCCGTTTCCAGTCAGTGCAGCCAGTGGGGTGGGGCTGTGAAGTGCCTGCCAGGAGGAAACTGGCTGTGTGAGTCCCCAGTCCCCAGTGGCCTTCCGAGCAGGGGCACTGGCTCTGCTCTGCTCAGACACCTTGCTTGCTGCATTGGGAAATGCTCTGGGTCCAGGGTCATCTGAAGCTGGGCTGGACTGCAGGTTACTCTGTCCCTGGCCAAGCTTATCAAGTACAGGGAGGGTTAAAATGTGTGCAGGGGCTGCATGGTGGTGCACCTGGGTTGAGCACACAGGTTACCAGGCAGCAAAGACCTAGTTCAGGCCAGCGGTGCTTCATGAGCAGTGAAGCAGAGTTGCAGGTGTCTCTCTACTCTTTCCTTCTCACTTTCTATCTGTCCCTATCAAATAAAGAAAATAGAAAAAAAAAAAGGCCACTGGGAGTAGTGATTCATAGTGCCGGCACCAGGCCCCAGGGATCCAGTAATAATCCTGGTGATAATAAAACAAAAAGAAACCATGTGTATATGTCAGGTTCAAATCCTGGCCCTGTCCAGTAGTGTCACAGCACTGGGACTTCCCAGGAACTGTGATGTCGCTCCCTCTCTCTGTCTGAATGGCAAGGTTGGCCTGGGTGGAGGTATAGTGAAAACTCATCTTTTGTGAGGCTCTGGCCATACAGAAAATACCAGGTGCCTGAGAAAGGACAACACATGTTTCTCACTACAGGTAGCCAGCCCTGTATGGCAGGCCTGCTGGATGCTGTTGTGAAAGGTGGAGGTGGGGTGGGGCAGGTGGTGCAGAGTCTAGACCTTCTCCCAGCAGCTCCAAGACTCTTGCCTGCAGTACTCAGTGGCCTGTATCAGAAGTCACAGGAAGGTCCCCTACGGAGACCCCTGCTGGGCTGTGATGTGTTCAGAGGACAGGCAGGTGGCATCTGGGTCTCAAAGGACCATGTGCTTCTGTTGTAGCCTCTGTGTGGTGTGTGTAGTAAGGGAGGAGAGAGCAGCTAAGTGGGGCCATTCCCCAGTTCCCTCCTGTGGGGTTCTAGACTGACTCCTACATGGAAGAATCACAAGAGAACCAGCTATGTTTCAGGGAGATGAACATTTATTGGGAGAAAGTAAGGACAGAAAAGGAGAAGAAAGTACAATCTGGGAGTTGGGCTGTAGCGCAGCAGGTTAAGCACAGGTGGTGCAAAGCACAAGGACCAGCATAAAGATCCCCGTTCGAGCCCCCAGCTCCCCACCTGCAGGGGAGTCGCTTCACAGGCAGTGAAGCAGGTCTGCAGGTGTCTGTCTTTCTCTCCCCCTCTCTGTTTTCCCCTCCTCTCTCCATTTCTCTCTGTCCTATCCAACAACAACAACAACAACATCAATAACAACAATAATAACTACAACAACAATAAAAACAAGGGCAACAAAAGGGAAAATAAATAGATAAATAAAAAAATTTAAAAAAAAAGAAAGTGCAATCCATGTAGGCATGTAAACCTGAAAGAGAGAGGGAGAGGGAGAAGGAGAGAGAGAAAGAGAGAGAGAGGAAGAGAGAGAGAGAAAGAGAGAGGAGAGAGAAGCAGGCAAGGCTCCTGAGCTTCCTGGTCTTCCCAGCTTTATAGGCCCTTCTGGTGAAGGGTGGGGCCCTTGGTGCTAGGCAGTGGTGCACCTGATTAAGCACACACATTACAGTGTGAAAGGACATAGGTTCAAGCCCCTGGTCCCCACCTGCAGGGGGAAGCTTTATGAGTGGTGAAGCAGGGCTGCAGGTGTCTCTCTGTCTCTTGCCCTCTCAGTCTCCTCAGTTCCCTCTTGATTTCTCTGACTCTATCCAATAATACATAAAAACTAAATAAAAATAAATATTATTTAAAAAGGGTGGGGTCCTGTGGGCACGCAGTCGGGGAGGGAGGGAGTGCTCAGGCAGGATATGCAGACACACTGGGCTTCTGGCCCTGCCTCAGGGCCTTCTCCAGGCTTCCTGCAGTGTGCAGAGGGAGGGTGCTGCCTTCCCTAAACTGCCCTCCACCAATGTGATCAGCAGGTGCCCTGGAGGGATGGGGACACCAAACCCAGTGATGATCACAGGGCAGCCCTGCTTCTGGGCTCAGGCCAGGGGGATACCTTAGTCAAGGGCGAGGGTTGAACTTATGCTCAACCTTGTTTGTTTGTTTATTTATTTATTTATTTATTTCTATTTTCACCAGGGTTATCACTACTGTCACTATGGTGGCAATTAAAAAAAACTTTTTTGGGAGTCGGGCTGTAGCGCAGCGGGTTAAGCGCAGGTGGCACAAAGCACAAGGACCGGCATAAGGATCCCGGTTCGAACCCTGGCTCCCCACCTGCAGGGGAGTCGCTTCACAGGCGGTGAAGCAGGTCTGCAGGTGTCTATCTTTCTCTCCTCCTCTCCGTCTTCCCCTCCTCTCTCCATTTCTCTCTGTCCTATCCAACAACGACAACAACAATAATAACTACAACAATAAAACAACAAGGGCAACAAAAGGGAATAAATAAAAAAATAAATATTTAAAAAAAATTAAAAAAAAACTTTTTTTTTCCCCTTCTGTTGTTGTTTGTTTGGAAATAGAAAGAAAAGCACCTGCCGCACTTGCTTCACTGTTCATGGAGTGTCTCCCTGCAGATATAGACAATAATAGATACAAAGTTAGCCCACACATGAGACCATGGCAGAATCACTGCAGTTTCCAATGGAGTGGAACACAGAACTCTGGTGGTGGGAATGGTGTGGAATTATACCCCTATTAACTTGTAATTTTGTAAGCCAATATCAAATCACTGATAAAAATTTAAAAAAGAACAAAAATAAATAAGTAAAAGGCAGCCAGGAAGACAGGATGAAGGTTTCCTGCCCATGAGGAAAGTATATCATGCTCACCGTTCCTTCAGGGATGAGCTTCAGAGAGAATGTTCTAGAGAGAGCCATGGACTGGAAGGAAGACTTGAGCCCATGTCCATGATGCTCTGCTCAGGTTTTACCAGAATCTCACACGTGTAAAGTAAAAGGTGCCATAGCGCTGAAAGACTCTTGGCGCTTGGGCCCAGGTGAGCAGGTGTTTGCCCTGCATGGGGTGATTCTATCTGTGAGATCTGGAACAAAGGGACTGCTCATTGAGGTGTGACCAGCTCTGGGAGATGGGCAGTGTGACCAGCCAACTGCTCTTTTAATTAGAGCCTCATTAGTGTGCTCATTAGTGTGCCTTGTGTTCCAGCAGACTTGCTAATGAAGTGACCTTTTCGAGTGTCTCTGCAATTCTCAAGGATCTTTGACCCACAGGTGGGGGTGGGGGGCAGTCAGCCTCCAGCATTATCCTGGGGCTCTTCAACATTAATCTTTTGTGTGTGTGTGTGTGTGTGTGTGTGTGTGTGTGTGTGTGTATGTCTGTGTCCTGGTGCTTTCTGAGGCCAGCCTGCAGTACTGGATGGGTAGTCACTGGCTGTTCAGAGGGGAGGGCAGCTCCAACTGCTGGGGAGGCCTCCTGAGCCCCCAGGACTAGGCTGGGTAGGGCTATTTGGGGCTGTGCAGAGGCCCCTGGAAGCACTGCTGTTGGGGTGGACATCCACAAGGTCAGCATGGTTTGTGAAGCCCTGTTAGAAGGCAGATTCCTGGGCCCAGCCCTGAGGAGAGGAGCCTGGAGCTCTGGGTTCAGGGTCTGTGTGTGCAGCGAATCCTGCACTCTACCTGGTACGTCCTGACCGCTGGAGGCAGTGAGGGCTTCTGTGGCTCTGGGCAATGGGAAAGGGGGTGTTGAAGGGGCAGGCACGAGCAGACCCCTACATGGGGCATGGCAGAGGTGGGGTGGGGGGCTTGGGTCCTCACAGAGGTGAGTAGAGGGTCTGCTGGGAGGAGGCTTGGGGTCCAGATGCAGCCCCCCCCACCCCCACCAGTGGGTGGAAGGAGGTCCCCTTCCCCTCTGCTGACTCCTGTGGAGGAGCTGGCCGTTGTCCCCACAGAGACATTGTTCCCAGTCAGCCCACTGTGTAGCCTGGGGTGGATAGTCTAGCCTTAAAGGCAGTGGTGTCACAGTAAGTCCAGAGGGAGGAAGAGGCCTCACAGGCAATGAAGGGTGGCTCTCTAGAGAAGAGAAGGGCCCTAGGAGAGCGGGGCATGGCCAGCCTAGTGCAGAGCAGGACAGGGCCAAGTGGCTCCCCTGAGCTGTCAGTGGTGCCAGATCTCTGGCACTCTGTACACAGCCTGGGCCTGACAGTACAAGGGCCTGCTAGATGCCACAGGGATGTCTGCTCACTCATGCGGCCCCACCCCAGACTTGCCTGGCCCAATGGATGGGCTCTGTGTGACTGCTCCCTTTCTCTTGGGTACTTCCTGTTGAGGTCAGGAAAAAAACCAAACACTAAGAGCCTGGGGGCATAGACAGTTTGTCTGTACCGTATTTGCACACAGGGGACTTGGGGCACAAGGATAGTGCAATAGCACATGGACAGTGGGGACCTGGGAGCTTGAGCGCAAAGATGCACACTGTGGGAGGAGTCTGGGAAGGTGACCATACCTGTGCCTCCAGCTGGCCAATAGGAGGCTGGCCTAGGTGTGACATGTGTCAGGGTTAAGGGATTCACAGAGGCCTTTTCTTTTGGGAATCTACCCTGGCCCTCTGACCCTATCCCCTAAGCTGACCTGACTCTCTAACTTAACTTCCGTATAATTTCTACCTCAATAAAAAATAAAGATTGGGAATTGTATACCTATCACAGGTATTCTCTTATAATTCTTTTTTATATATTTAAATTTTATTTATTACTGGATAGAGACAGAGAGAAATTGAGAGGAGAGGGGGAGATAGAGACAGAAAGAGACAGACACCTGCAGCCCAGCCTCACCGCTAATGAAGCTTTCCCTGTCCAGGTGGAGACCAGGGGCTTGAATCTGGGTCCTAGCATGTGTGTACTTAACCAGGTACACCACCACCTGGCCCCACCCCTTGTAATTCTTTCAAGAGACTCTGAAATAAGGGAGAAAACTGGCAAAAGTCCCAGCTAGACTTTCAGCCCTTTCAATACTCTCCTCAGCATGAGAGGTGACTAGTGTCCCCCAGCCTAGTCTCAGTGTCCCCCAGCCTACTGTCCTGAGTCCAGACTCGAGTCCAGTGTGGCTGGCTGGGCTGCACAGAGCAGAGTTCAAATGAGCTTACATACTAGAATGACAGGGACACGTGTTCCCCAGTTACTGGTGTGGATTCTCAGACGCAGCTTCTCTGCGTGCTATATGGACCAGAATCAGGCTGGGAGGGAAACTGACAACTTCCACTCAGTGCCTCCCTGCCACACAGCCAGGACACCCAGGAAGCAGCCTGTTTCTGAGGGGTTTCTTGTGGGAGCTGGCTTTGTCTGATGGTGTGGCCCAAAAGGTTGCTTCTACAATGCAAGACAAGAAGTCAGTTTTGCCTTTGTCTGTGGAAGTGGGACAGCACGCTCATGGGATGACTGGCAAGACAGGCGGGAGCACATCAGTTCAGCAGCTCCACCCCAAGGATCAGCTTCTCCTGATGACCTGTGGAAGGGACTCCTGGACACACACTGCAGATGGCCCATCTGAGACAGAGAAGGGGCATCAGCCCAGCTGTGGTCCCCCACTGGTCAAGGTAGGCATAGTACAGCACACCCAGAGACAGACACAGGTGAGGGGTTGGAAGGGGGTTTGCTTTTTCAGAGCTGGGCCTGGATGCTCCCATACTTCCTGGGGGCAAGGAGTGTGTGTGGGTGTCACTGTGAGTGCATGTGAGGGTGAGCTGTCATCATCCACACAGGCCTCTGGGGGGTTTCTATTTTTTATAGTTTTTTTTGGTCATTGCCAGGGCTTCATGCTCCAGTATGACTTTTTAATACACACACACACACACACACACACACACACACAGAGAGAGAGAGAGAGAGAGAGAGAGAGAGAGAGAGCCAGCACCAAGGCTTCTTCCCACACAGTGGAGGAGGCTGGGCTTGAACCTGGGCTACACAAAGAGCAGAGCACCATACCAGCTACGTAGGTTCTTTCTTTCTTCCTTTCCTTTCCTTTCCTTTCCTTTCCTTTCCTTTCCTTTCCTTTCCTTTCCTTTCCTTTCCTTTCCTTTCCTTTCTCTTTCTTTCTTTCTTTCTTTCTTTCTTTCTTTCTTTCTTTCCTCCTTCCTTCCTTTCTCTTTCTTTCTTTCTTTCTTTCTTTTCTTTCTTTTTTTTTTTTTTTTTTGCCTCCAGGGTTATTGCTGGGGCTCGGTGCCTGCACTACAAATCCACTGCTCCTGGAGTCTGTTTTTTTCCCATTTTGTTGCCCCTGTTATTGTTGCCACTAATGTTGTTGTTGGATAGGACAGAGAGAAATCGAGAGAGGAGGGGAGACAGAGAGGGGGGTCACTTGTGACCCCCCTGCAGGTGGGGAGCTTGGGGGCTTGAACCAGGATCCTTATGCCAGTCCCTGTGCTTTGTGCCATGTGCGTGCGCCCAGCCCACTCATGGAATCTTTTGATGGCTGGGGTGGGGGGATCCAAAGGGTGGTTTCTGAGCCCACTGGGTGGTGCAGTCCAGCTGGCAGCCCCTGGATGGAGCATGGTGAGTACTTCCATGCCTGATGGGTCCTGAGGGCTTCTGTGATGGAGGTTCATGAATATTCACTGAACCCTGGCTTTGTGTAAGGCAGTGGGAAGGACACTATGAAACATTTAAAGGAAGCAATAAGGAAATCTTATAACCCAGTTGCAACTTTTGCAAGATGCGTCTCCTGGTTTGTGGCAATGAGTTAAACGCAGGGGAACACACCATTTAGGTGGGCAGGGGGGTGCAGTGGAGGGGGGGAGGACACAGTCACAGCTGGGCACATGGAGGCTTCAGGGCCAGCTCAGCACCCCTCAGCAGCCTGACTTCCTAAATGCTTGGGGCTTGGGGGACATCTCCCATGGGTGTCTGCCAGCTACGGTTCATAGTGTGTGCAGTCATCCTGACCATTCTCGAAGCACATCCCTAACCCTACCCTCAGGGTTCCTCTGTCTCTGCTTCCTCTGTCTCCCTTCTGTCTGACCCTAACAGGAGCTTCTCACCTTTGAGGTGGGTGCAATTGTCCACCCAACTCATAGGCTCCTGCTGGCCTTGGGAAAAGACAGTCTACCTGCCAGTCTTCTTGCCCTAAGTGGTAGGGGTATGGGGAGGCCCTTTGAAGATTACTTTTTGTTTGTTTGATTTTTTTATTACTTATTTATTTTACTTGATAGGCCAGAGAGAAACTGGGGGGGGGGAGTAGGTAGAGAGGGAAATAGAAAGAGATACCTGCAGGACTGTTTCACTACTATGAAGCTTCTCCTGTAGGTGGAGACCAGGGTCCTTGCACCTGGGTCCTTGTACATTAACCAGGTGTACCACTTCCTCGCACCTGGTTTCTTCTTTCTTTCTTTCTTTCTTTCTTTCTTTCTTTCTTTCTTTCTTTCTTTCTTTCTTCTTTCTTTCCGTCCTTCCTTCTTTCCTTCCTCCCTCCCTCCCTTCCTTCCTTCCTCCCTCCCTCCCTCCCTTCTTTCCTCCCTTCCTTCCTTCTTTCCTTCCTTCCTTCCTTCCTTCCTTCCTTCCTTCCTTCCTTCCTTCCTTCCTCCCTCCCTGCCGGGATAGCCTGAGGGTACTTCTTCCCGAGCTAGTGCTCTCTGGGTTGGAGAGAACTCAACTGGAGCCGATCTAGGCTGCTGCGTGGGAGAAGGATCAGGAACTCGTGCCGCACTAACTTCGCAGGAGATACACTCTGGAACTCTCGGAGCCAGAAAGCAATTTCCAAGTATGTTTAATCAGAAGAGCAGCTGTTTTTATACTCTCCAAGTAGGGTGGAAACAGGATGTGACATAGAGAGGGTGGAGCGAAAAGTGACTGGTGGAAGATCAGGGTGTGACAAGGAGAGGATCAGGGTGTGACAAGGAGAGGGGGCGGAGCAGGTGAGAATTTTACCACTAAACCACCAATGCCCTGGAGGGAGTGTGGTGCTTTATGTAAATGTAAAAGTGATTTATGTAAATAGACCGCTTTGAATGGGATCAAACCAATCCCTATATAGGCATACCGGTGCTTGGTTAAGTAGAAGCTAGGGGGAGCTGGCATACTATCCAACACCTCCCTCCCTCCCTCCCTCCCTCTCTCCCTCCTTTCTTTCCTTCCTTCCTTCCTTCCTCCCTCCCTCCCTAGCTTCCTTCCTTCCTTCCTTCCTTCCTCCCTCCCTCCCTAGCTTCCTTCCTTCCTTCCTCCCTCCCTCCCTAGCTTCTTTCCTTCCTTCCTCCCTCCCTCCCTCCCTTCCTTCCTTCCTTCCTTCCTTCCTTCCTTCCTTCCTTCCTTTCTTCTTCCTCCCCCTGCCCCACACTTCCTTATAGTCCCATGGCTGCACTAGCAGACCTTCTGGGGGAGGGGGGCTCTGTTCCTGCTCTACTGAGAGCTGAGGGTGGGTTCCTGTTGCTTCTGATAATCTAGGCCAAAAGCCAGGGGGGTTGGCAGTGGGGAGCGGGAGCCTTTCTGTGGCCTTGCTTTAGATGCAGGCTGTTATTAATTTCCTTAGCTTTCTAAGGATCCAGTACACCACAAATCTCTCCTGGCCTTTCATCTTCAAAGCTGGATCCTGTCTCCTTCCCTTGTTTTATTATTATTATTATTATTATTTTATATTCCTGTACACCAGGTCAAAATCAGTCTTTGGGGGGAAAAAAGAGCTGGCTGTACTGCCTAGTTTCACAATATGAAGTAAAACTAGGCCACTCACTTCAGACTCTTCTCTGTGGAGAACTGTGGTCTTCAGTCCCCACAGGAGTCCAGCAAGGGAAGTCGGAGCATCCTCTCCTTGTCATCTTCTACAGGCTGATGGGGTGTGGCTGCAGAGGTTAGAGCTGGCCTTCTTTTTTGGGGGGGGTTGGGGGGCAGTCAGAGCCTGGAGAAGGCTGCTCCCCTTCAGGGCTCTCATTCTAGAGATTCCTGTCTGCTCACAGCCTGTAGGCCTGCTGTTTGCACCTATCTCAAAGGTGTGAGAGGCTCCCCTTAGGTTGAGACTGAAGGGAGACAGAGGAAGCATCCCTGAGGGCATCAGAGACGGTATACACAAGCCCAGACACCCTGGCCCCCACCGTACTGGGATCTGATAGGTTTTGAGAGAGTGTTAATTATTGTTCAGTCTTAGAAGTTGTTATCTCTAAACTGTTTAGAAGTGTTTCCTGATCAATACTCACCCTCTTTTATTAATTTGGAGCTTAAATGCACTTATCTTTTTTGCTAACCCCAGAAGTTACAACTTGCATCACTCACTTATCAAGTCTAGTGTTAGTCAATATTTTTTATAAAGGTCCTCCTTATTATCTAAATATATGTTAAATATTATTATTATTATTGATTGCTAACTTAATGGCTCTGTGTTCAAACAGGGCAACTGTACTGGGTTTTGTAATGTTTTGACACTTTATACATGGTCCCATCCCTGTGAGCTTATAAAAATGATGCCAGCATCCCTCTTCTGGGGATATATCCAAGGAAAACAAAGATGCTTGTTTGAGGAGACCTATGCACCCCCTACCTTCACAGAAGCAAAATTTCTATCAGTCCAAACTTGGCAGCAACTCAGATGCCCAATAACAGATGGGCGGCTTAGAAAGTTGTGACAGGAGACTTCCGGAGGCTGGGCTATGAGCAGCAGCAGATCTGTTTCTCTCCTCTCCTCTCCTGGATCAACTAGGAATACCAAAGAAGACCACCTGGGACCGAAACAAGACAGGACTAGAACGACTTCAGGAACCCACCAAATCACCCGAGAGTGCAAACACATGTGGCTGGTGGACAGAGAGGAGCCTAGGGAGAGATTAAGTGGCTGGTTAACAGTCGGGCAGTTTATCACAGACACCACCTCCAGTCTGTTCCACCAACAAGGGGATGGCTGGAAGGAGGAGAGGACTTCCCAGAGCCTCACCAAGTGCAACTCTGAGTCTCCATTGCTACTGCCCTCAAAATCTGGAGCAGCGGCAGGGAGGGACACCAGGGGACAGAGATCTAACCAGGAAACTCAGGAGAAGACCTATACCTTAGTGGCATAGTTGTGGGGCTGTGAAAGTCTCTTTGCATAACCACTGGATTATCTCTGCCATACCCTGCTTTATCTCTTGGTCAGGAGTCAGTGATTAAGCTAAGAAGCCTACTTATAGTTTAGAAGCCCTCAGGTTCCCATAGCCTATGGAGAAGAAAAAAAAAAAAAGAGGCTTTTAAATCACTGAGCTCCAACTCAGGGATTAAAATACTATTGAAACAACTGTTAACTTCCACCACTGTGAACCATTTAATTACCTTACTTAAACACAAATCAATACAGGCAATAATGATCAGTAATTTAAAAAGTACTGAGAGAGGGAACTCATAACATACTATATAAAATGGTTAAACCAACAAGAAGAAATATTGGAGAAACGAACCAGGACAAGAGTCCAGCTAAAAGCCCCCAAAGGGTGAAGCACAAAATAATGAAGTCAACATTCAAACACTAGCTAAGGAAATAATCACAGGAGTGAGTAAAGAGTTTGAAAGAATTGTAATCAGAAATACAGGGACAACAAATGAGGCTATGGAAGAAAACACTATCTCAAGGTTATTAGAGACCTGAAAGCTGAAATAGCTGAGCTAAGAACACAACTAGCTGAACAAGCTAAAACAGTATCAGAACAGGGTAACAAAATAGATGAACTCCAGAAAACAGTAGAGGGGAGAGAGAATAGAATCAATGAGGCTGAAGACAGAAATAGCAAGATCGAGGACAAATTAGAGACAACTAAAAAAGAAGTAAGAGATCTCAAAAAGAGGTTAAAAGATACTGAAAACAACAACAGAGTCCTATGGGATGACTTCCAAAGAAACAATATACGCATTATTGGCTTACCAGAGGAAGAAAGAAAGGGAGAGGAAGAAAGCATTCTTCAGACCATAATAGCTGAAAAATTCTCTAGTCTAGACAACATCAAAGACATATAGGTTCAAGAAGCCCAGAGGATCCCAAAGAGAATTAACCCAGATTTAAAGACACCAAGACACATCATATTTAGAATGGAAAGGAATAAGGATAAAGAAAGGATCCTGAAGGCTGCAAGAGAAAAACAAAGAGTCACCTACAGAGGAAAACCCATAAGATTAGCAGCAGACTTCTCTACACAAACACTATAGGCCAGAAGATGATGGCAAGATATCTATTGAGTGCTCAATGAGAAAGGCTTTCAACCAAGAATACTGTATCCTGCTAGACTGTCATTCAGACTAGATGGAGGCATTAAAAACCTTCTCAGACAAGCAACAGTTGAAGGAATCAACTATCACCAAGCCTGCCCTGAAAGAAGTTCTGAAAGGTCTCCTATAAACAGTCAGACTACCATAAATAGGCCATATATCAGAACACTCTAAAACTCTAAAAGAATGGCGTTAAAATATCTTCAATCTTTGATATCAATAAATGTCAATGGCCTGAATTCACCTATTAAAAGACAGAGTAGGAAGATGGATCAGAAAATACAACCCAACAATATGCTGTCTACAGGAAACCCACCTAATTCAAAAAGACAAACACAGACTCAATGTGAAAGGATGGAAAACTATCATACAGGCCAATGGCCCACAAAAAAGGGCAGGAAGAGCTATTCTCATATCTTACATGATAGATTTTAAAGTAAATAAAACTAAAAAAGATAGAGATGGACACTACTTAATGCTCAGTGGATCAGTCAATCAAGAGGACTTAACAATTATTAACATTTATGCACCCCATGAAAAGCCATCTAAATACATCAAACATCTACTGAAAGAGCTACAGTAATATGTTAACAGCAACACAGTCATAGTAGGGGACTTCAACACCCCACTCTCTCAACTTGACAGATCATCCAGGCAGAAAATCAATAAAGACATAAGGGAGCTAAATGAAGAGATAGATAAACTAGAACTATTGGACATTTTCAGAGTCATTCATCCCAAGAAACTGGAATACACATTTTACTCAAGTCCACATGGGTTATTCTCAAGGATAAGCCATATATTAGGCCACAAAGACAGCATCAGCAAATTCAAGAGCATTGAAACCATCCCAAGCATCTTCTCAGACCACAGTGGAATTAAACTAACACTTAACAATCAACAAAAGATTAATAATAGTCCCAAAAAGTGTAAGCTCAACAGTATACTTCTCAACAACTTCTGGGTCAAAGAGGAAATCAAGGAAGAAATCAAAATGTTTCGAGAGTTCAATGAAAATGAAGACCAATCTATCAAAATATTTGGGACACAACTAAGGCAGTACTGAGAGGGAAGTTCATAGCCATACAAGCACACATTGGGAAAGAAGAAAAAGCACAAATAAACAGCCTGATTGCACATCTTAAAGACTTAGAAGAAGAAGAACAAAGGAACCCTAAAACAACCAAAAGGACAGAAATCACTAAAGTTAGGGCAGAAATAAATAACATTGAAAATAAGAAAACCATACAAAAGACCAATGAAACTAATTGTTGGTTCTTTGAAAGAGGGAAAAAAATCCACAAACCTTTAGCCAGACTCACAAAACAAAAAAGGAAGGGAGAAGACCCAAATAAATAAGATAGTAAATGAAAGAGGAGATGTCACAACAGACACTGCAGAAATTCAACATATCATGTGAGGCTTCTATGAACAACTATATACCACAAAGCTAGAGAACCTGGAAGAAATGGACAATTTCCTAGATACCTACCAACTTCCAAAACTAAGTAAAGAGGAAGTGGATAACATGAACAGGCTCATCACAGCTAATGAAATTGAAACAGTTATCAAAAATCTTCAAAAAAAAAAAAAGTCCTGGACCAGATGGTTTAACAAATGAATTCTACAAAACCTTCAAAGAAGAACTAATACCTTTACTTTTAAAAGTCTTCCAGAAGATTGAAGACAATGGAATACTCCCTTCCAGCTTCTATGAAGCCAACATCACCCTGATACCAAAAGCAGACAGGGACACAACCAAAAAAGAAAACTACGGACTAAGACCTCTGATGAACATAGATGCTAAAATATTGAACAAAATTCTAGCCAACTGGATACAGCAGTATATTAAAAAGATTGTTCATCATGACCAAGTGGGGTTTATCCCAGGCATGCAAGGTGGGTTTACTATAATGTAAATCAATCAACGTGATCCACCACATCAACAAAAGCAAGACCAAAAACCACATGGTCATATCAGTAGATGCAGAGAAAGCCTTTGACAAAATACAATATCTCTTTATGATCAAAACACTACAAAAATGGGAATAGATGGAAAATTCCTGAAAATACTGGAGTTTATATATAGTAAACCTACAGCCAACATCATACTCAATGGTGAAAAACTGGAAGCATTTCCACTCAGATCAGGTACTAGATAGGGATGCCTACTATCACCATTACTATTCAAAATGGTGTTAGAAGTTCTTGCCTTAGCAATTAGGCAGGAGCAAGGAATTAAAGGGATATAGATTGGAAGAGAAGAAGTCATACTCTCCCTATTTGCAGATGACATGATAGTATACATAGAAAAACCTAAGGAATCCAGCAAGAAGCTTTTGGAGATCATCAGGAAATACAGTAGGTGTCAGGCTAGAAAATTAACATTCAAAAGTCAGTGGCATTCCTCTATGCAAACACTAAGGTAGAAGAAGTTGAAATCCAGAAATCAATTCCTTTTACTATAGCAACAAAAAAATAAAATAAAATAAAATATCAAGGAATAAACCTAACCAAAGAAGTCAAAGACTTGTATACTGAAAATTATGAGTCACTCCTCAAGGAAATTGAAAAAGACACAAAGAAGTGGAAAGATATTCCATGTTCATGGGTTGGAAGACTTAACATCATCAAAATGAATATATTCCACAGAGCCACGTACAAATTTAGTGTTATCCCCATCAAGATCCAAAAGACATTTTTTTTTAAGAGAATAGAACAAATGCTACAATTGTTTATCTGGAACCAGAAAAGACCTAGAATTGCCAAAACAATCTTGAGAAAAAAGAACAGAACAGGAGGCATCACACTCCCAGATCTCAAATTTCATTATAGCACCATTGTCATCAAAACTGCTTAGTACTGGAACATGAATAGATATACTGATCAGTGGAATAGAATTGAGAGCCCAGAAGTAAGCCCCTACACTTATGGACATTTAATCTTTGACAAAGGTGTTCAGACTATTAAATGGGAAAGAGGAGTCTCTTCAACAAATGGTATTGGAAAAAATGGGTTGAAACATGCAGAAGAATGAAAGTGAACCACTATATTTCACCAAATCCAAAAGTAAATTCCAAGTGGATCAAGGACTTGGATGTTAGACCACAAACTATCAGATACTTAGAGGAAAATATTGGCAGAACTCTTTTCTGCATACATTTTAAAGATATCTTCAGTGAAACGAATCCAATTACAAAGAAGACTAAGACAAGCATAAACCTATGGGACTACATAAAATTAAAAAGCTTCTGCATAGCTAAAGAAACTACTACCCAAACCAAAAGACTCCTCACAGAATGGGAGAAGATGCCATAAATCAGACAAGAGGCTAATAACCAGAATATATATAGAACTTGCAAATCTCAACAACAAGACAACAAGACAACAAATAACCCCATCCAAAAAATGGGGGGAGGATATGGACAGAATATTCACCACAGAAGAGATCCAAAGGCTGAGAAACATATGAGAAAATGTTGGGGATTGTCAGAGAAAAGCAGATAAAGACAACAATGAGATACCACTTCACTCCTATGAGAATGTCATACATCAGAAAAGGTAACAGCAGCAAATGCTGCAGAGGTTGTGGGGTCAAAGGAACCCTCCTACACTGCTGGTGGGAATGTAAATGGGTCCAACCTCTGTGGAGAGCAGTCTGGAGAACTCTTGGAAGGCTAGAAATGAACCTACCCTATGATCCTGTAATTCCTCTTCTGGGGATATATCCTAAGGAACCCAACAAACCCATCCAAAAAGATCTGTGTACACATATGTTCTTGGAAGTACAATTTGTACTAGCCAAAATCTGGAATCAACCCAGGTGTCCAACAACAGATGAGTGGCTGAGCAAGTTGTGGTATATATGCACAATGGAATACTACTCAGCTATTAAGAAAGGTGACTTCACTGTTTTTAGCCGATCTTGGATGGACCTTGAAAAATTCATGTTAAGTGAAATAAGTCAGAAACAGAAGGATGAATATGGGATGATCTCACTCTCAGGCAGAAGTTGAAAAACAAGATCAGAAGAGAAAACACAAGTAGAACCTGAACTGAAATTGGCATATTGCACCAAAGTAAAAGACTCTGGGGTGGGTGGGTGGGGAGAATACAGGTCCAAGAAGCATGACAGAGGACCTAGTGGGGGTTGTATTGTTATATGGAAAACTGGGAAATGTTATGCATGTACAAACTATTGTATTTACTGTTAAATGTAAAACATTAATTCCCTAATAAAAAAAAAAGTTGTGACACATACAAATGATGAACACATCTCCTTAGCTTCCTCTTGGATTAAGCTTGAAGCTATCATGTTAAATAAGATAAGCCGAAGACAAAAATAGAAGGATGTATACTGGATGATGCCACTCACATGTGGAACTTGAGAAACAAGGACAGAAAAGGAAAACACAAGTGAGACCTGGACTGGTTTGGTATATTTCATAAAAAAATAAAGCATTCTGGAGGAGGGGAAGAGAGAGGATGGAGGGGGCACTGATATCCCAGTGCATGATGGTAGAAAAAGACATACACTGAGGGTGAGAGTTTTCTGCAGATATCTATCATGGGGAGAAGAAAAATTGTACCCATGTGTCAACAACTGTATTATAAACCATTAAGACATCAACAAAGTAATATAATAACGTGAGAGATAACACAGCACCATTCCACTACTCATGAACCCCCTCCCTCCCACTTGCCATGCATGGTGCTCTTGTGTGTTGACTGGGACTCGAATCTGGGTCCTGGTGAATGGCAAAGTGTGAGCTATGTCCCTGTCCCTTTGTGCATTAATCTTAATTTTTATTAGAATCACCTATATGTTTAGAAATGGTTCTTGTCAAATATATAGATTTTTTTCTTTTTATAGAAAAGGCAGAGAGAGAGAGAGAGAGAGAGACACCATGGCACCAAAGCCTCCTTCAATTCAGTGGGGGCTGAGCTTGAACCTGGGTTGTGTACATGGCAAAGCAGCGCACTATCCTAGTGAGCTATTACACTTCCCCACCAAATAAATATATTTATTGATGTGCTCTGCTTTCTCCTCCTCCAGTGCTTCTTCCTTCCTTTCTTTCTTTCTTTCTTTCTTTCTTTCTTTCTTTCTTTCTTTCTTTCTTTCTCTCTTCTTTCCTTCTTTCTTTTCTGTCTTTAAACAAGGTAGAAAATACAGTATTTGAACATAGTCTATTCCAACAACAAAGGCAGTATACTTTCCAATTCTCTATTCTGGACCAAGATTTTTTTAATTTAATGCATTTATTTATAAAATGGAAACACTGACAAGACCATAGGATAAGGGGGTACAATTCCTACCACCAGAGCTCCGTATCCCATCTCCTCTCCTGATAGCTTTCCTATTCTCTAATTATGGATCCAGGGTCATTATGGGGTACAGAAGGTAGAAGGTCTGGCTTCTATAATTGCTTTCCCACTGAACATGGCCACTGACAGGTGAATCCATACTCCCAGTTTCTCTCTTTCTTTCCCTAGTGGGGCAGGGCCCTCAGGAAGTGGAGCTCCAGGACATATTGGTGGGGTTGTCTGTCCAGGGAAGTCCGGTTGGTATCATGGTAGCATCTGGAACCTGATGGCTGAAAAAGAGTTAACATATAAAGCCATACAAATTGTTGATTAATCATGAACCTAAAGGCTGGAATATTGCAGATGAAGATTTGGGGTCTCCATTTTGGAAATAACTAGTAGGTCTATTTTAGGTATATTCCAAAGGGCCCATAACTTTATTAGTTTTTGCCTGAACCTGACATCTGATATGCAGGTGGATCCAAGTTATTGTCTGGGGAAATGATGTCATGTCTGGAAAAAGGGCTAGAAAGCTGGATCAGGGAAGAGAGTAGTTTCCAAATATGGGAAAAGTATATAAATATTGTTGGCTGTAAACCCAATCAATTTGATCTGGGGCCCACATTCAACACAGGAGCCTCTGAAACCTCTACATCCCTGTAGGTCTGAACTTGCATTCTGTGGTCATCAGTCGGAACATTCCGAGTTGCACCAATTTCAGGACCCATCTTCTTCAGGTGGTAGATAGAGTATGTTATCCAACCCCCCTTCAGAGGATGAAGCATTCTCTACCATTGTTGATCCACATTGAGGGCAATGAACCAACATTTTTTTATAGGGTGCAGATGGTGAGGGTTCTGGCTTCTGTAACTTTCTCTGCTGGACATTGAAGTTGTCACGTGGATCCATACCCCCAGCATGTTTTTATCTTTCCCTAATGGGGTCGGACTCTTCTCCTGACTATTTTCATCATCACAACAGTCAGTGAGATGCCTGCTCTGGGGAAGAGCAACAGCCAGAGGGATGCGTGTGTCCTATGTGGGCTGGGACCTTGCAGGGGCCTTTGGGTTCCTGCCAACAAATTCAATTCAATGCCAAACAGTAAAGCAAAAACCAACAGGGCTGCCTGGAGCTCCAGGGCATGCCAGCCACTCCCTACATCCCAGTGTCAGATGCTGAAAGAGGTTCTGGGTGCAGGAGGATGAAGGGGAACAAACACCACCACCGTAGACATATTAGATGGAAGAACCAGGCAGGCAGGCTTGCGGTTATGGTGTGGGATTAGCTCCCTCTGCAAAGACGCACAGAGGTCTTGTTCTAAGAGTGTGTGATCCTTGATAGTTAGAATTTCTATTTCAAGGATTTATTTGAATTTCCCATCTGTGGGCAATGCAGTGACTTAGCTAGAAATTTTAGGTACCCAAGCAAAAAAAAAAAATCACCCCTGTGGACCTGGTTAATTGCAGATTCCAGCTTCCAGAGTTCTCTCTGCAGTGAGACTGAGGCAGAGTTGATACTTCTAAAAGAGTGGGCAGAGGGAGGGAAGCACATGGGGACTGCTGCCCTCCTCTCTCCCAATCTGTCTCTCCCTCCTCCTCTGCTGTGGGCTGGCTTGGAAAGGAGCACCTGCAGGCCTAACAGGGGTTCAGATGCATTCGTGGGTTGGTAGCACTCCACCCCACTCCAATATCACATGCAGGCTGCTGGTATCGGTGCATGCTGTGGTAGGAAGGGATGTGACTGGTGGGTCTTGGGCTGTTTTCCCGCCCACTTCTTTCCCCACTTGGGTATTGAGGGGACCCAGTCCCCACAGCTCTGGGCTAGGTGACTCGGGCCAGACAACCACAGTGCCAGGCTGAGTGTGTGGGGCACAGTCCTTTTTAGCTGAGGGCAGAGAGCAGGGGTGGGGCAAAGGGCAGGTGAATTGCCTTTGTCCTGGGCACAAACAGCCTATGGTTCCAATCCTGCCTGGGTTCTGCTCTACCTCCTCACAGTAGCCCTGCTATTTGGGGAATTCCCTCCTCCTAACCCCTTCCCAGCTGCTCAGGTTCACTGCCTTTGATTGACAGCCAAGGCCCCTGAGTCCCAGACCAAAAAGCAGGCTGAAGTGTTCACCCCAGTGGCTGGAAACACCCTCTTCCCCCTAGCTGTTCTCACTCCAGGATCCCTTGGTGTTGCTAGGCGTCCTTTGGTCAGTGGAGAAATGGCAGCAACACAGGGAACCGGGAACTGGGAACCAGGAACCAGAGGTGAGGGTGAGGCATGGAAGAAAGGACCAACCTCCAGGAGTGCTTTAGAGAGACAACTCATTTATTGTTCATACACAGGGTTAGATACTGATCACCATCCAAGAGGAACATAGGGGAAGTATGTAGGACCCAATGAGGAAAGTGCATGACACTCACGCCATGTTAATTACCCCCAGGTGCACCTTATTCATGCTCTCAGGTTACACCTGCTTCTCATATCCAGCTTGGGCTCAAAGGCAAGTTACCAGCCTATAAGGACCCAAGTTATGGCCTTATAAAGGGAGGTCACGTATCAGTCACACATGAGAAATGGGAACCTTTAGGGTAAGAAGGCAGCTCTCTTGGCCCTGAGCTAGGCGCCATCTCAGCCTACAGATTCAAGGAGGGACACCCCTTTAGGCCAGGTCAGCTTTGGGGTCTGCCTCCTCAAGACTCAATGTAGAAGTGACAGGCCTCTACCCAGGGTGGAGGATCTGCACCTCCCACACCTTGGAGGCAATTTTAGGGCTGTAGGTGAGCTCTGAAAACATCATGAAAGCAGGAGATGAGCTCTTGGTCCAGCATGAGGGCAAGCCCAGTGACCCCAGGACCCCAAAGAGATTCCTCTCAACCTCACTTACTAGGGCAATGGCAGGCAAAATGACAAGTTATCTCTAGTAACTGTTCTCACAGAAACAGAACCTGCTTTTAGTCCTGGTTTTAGAGGGCCCCAGCCTGCTCTATAGCTAGGAACAGCCAGGTGGCAAGATTCAAGGATGTGGAGAAGTGTATCAAGGATGTGGCTGAAGTGCATCATGGCAACTATTAACCAATCTTCTCTGCCTCTCTGTAGCCTCTTACTCAGAAGCCCAGATGCACTGCTGTGAGTCACAAGCCCTCTGCCAGCATCTGCACTACCACCTCCTCCCGCACCCCTAGTCCTCCCAGCAGTGAGCTGTTGGAATGGCTCTCATACCTTCTCCTCAAGGGTATTCCTTGAACTTTTTTAAGGTAAGTCCCTTATGCAATGTCACCTCACTGCATAAACAGGTGTTCCTTTAAGACATGACCTGGGTTTGGCTCTGGGCTGCAGATATTAGTTTTGGTGATGCAGGTGTAGCTGCAAGGCAGAGTAGCCTTCAGCTAGAGTGTTCAGGCTTAGGCTTTGCTACATGGAGTGCTTGGCCCTCCCCTGGGATGGTTTCTGGCATGAAAACTATACCTCACACTCCTCCTTCTACAGGGAAGAATAGCAGAGTGGATGGCATGGGGAGGAGGAACAAGGCACACAGGTCTACCTTTTTGGCTTGCTTTTTGGGTGCTCTTTCCTGTAGGGAGCATCTGGTGAGCTGAGGGACCCTCTCCCATCCCCCCTCCACACTATGTCACTGGCAGGAGGATGTCTGCCACAGGGCAGGAGCAGGGAGTCACAGGCTCAGGGGTCAGCTTCCCTTCTGATAAAGCTCATTTCTGACTCCTGTCAACTGGTACATTTCCTTCCTTCCTTCCTTCTTTCCTTCCTTCCTTCCTTCCTTCCTTCCTTCCTTCCTCCCTTCCTTTCTTCCTTCCTTCCTTCCTCTTTATATTATTTATTCATTTATTATTGGTTAGAGACAAAGATGGGAGATAGTCACCTGTAGCCCTGCTTTATCACCTGTGAAGTTTTCCCCCTGCAGGTGCTGACCAGAGGCCTAAACCTGGGTCCTCACACACTGTAATATGTGCACTTAACCAGGTGCACCACTGTCTGACCCTGAGCTGGTACATTTCAACCAGCAGTTATATATCTCTATTGGTCATTAGTAGGTTTCAGCTGGCTCATAACTTGAGTGAAAGAAAAGGGCCAGACCTAGGGGCTCTTTTAAGACCACAATGCATGTTTTTTTTCCCCCCTTCAGCTTTTTTTGCAGAGGTGACTTGGTGGAGGCCTGGCTGCCTCTAAGAGAGATTAACTTCTGATAAGAGAGTGAGAGGCAGGGCTGTTAAGTGTTGCAGGGGTAACTTCCAGATGTCCCCCCCCACCACCACCACCCTGCCTCCCATAGCTTCCAGTGTGCTGCTGTGAACATGGTATTAGCACTTCAGCCCTGCCAAGGGCACCACTGGCCAGTGAGCTTGTCCTTTCTCTGCCACCTACCATATCATCCTCCCATTCCACCAGCCAGGCAGGAGGATCAGTGCCTTGTCATCCTCAATTGTAACTGTTGTAATTTAACTTAAGGGTTTAGTGGGGGCTGCTGCATCATGTGAAAGGATTCACAGCAGGGAGCTGGGAACTTGTTTAAACAATACAAGGTTTATTAGGGTAAAACAGGTAAAAGGCAAAATAAGCAACTGTCATTAAGGGTACACTAGGTCCATAAAGTCTTGAGTATGGTTATCAAAAGTATAGTCCCACAAGATCAACAATTATCAGCTCTGGTAAAGGTTGCTCATGGCTGTAGAGGGGTCTAAAAGTTAACCGGCTAGCGGAGTCACATGTGCTCATTTCCCAGGAGAAGTAGCTATCTGGTGCACTTCCGTCGAGATGCATTTGACCAGGAGAAGCAGCAGCAGCCAGAGAGAGATTGAGGTTAGTGAGGCCCCTAGCATGTAGAAGGAGAGAGGGAGAGAGAGAGAGAGAGAGAGAGAGAGAGAGAGAGAGGGAGAGAGAAACTGAATGACTGAGGCCACTTAGGCCCATTTGGTCCATTTATTGTTCTCTTTATTGTTGAGGGAGGGAGGAGACCGCCGAGTCCCCCAGGGCAAGCAGGCCCCGGCTGTCAGACCCCCATGTCATCAGTTCACCAGGCCGACCACTTCCATCTTTGTTTCCAAACAGCCTTTATTTAAAAAAAATATTTATTTATTTATTTGTTACCTTTTGTTGCCCTTGTTTTATTGTTGTAGTTATTGTTGTTGTTATTGATGTCATTGTTGTTGGATAGGACAGAGAGAAATGGAGAGAGGAGGGGAAGACAAAGGGGGAGAGAAAGATAGACACCTGCAGATCTGTTTCACCACTTGTAAAGTGACTCCCCTGCAGGTGGAGAGCTGGGGGCTCGAACCAGGATCCGTAGGCTGGTCCTTGTGCTTTGCACCATGTGCGCTTAACCTGCTGCAGTATCACCCAAGTCCTCCAAACAGCCTTTATACCATCAGTTGATGCCATCAACTTAGACAGAAGATGTCAGCATTCCATCTATCCATCCATCCTTCCATTCATCCATCCATCCATCCACCCATCCATCCATATGTCAAGTATATCACATTATTTATATCAGGTGTAAAAGGAGCTGGGTACAAAATGCAGGCTTTAAGTCAAGGCTAAACATGGGCTTTGAGTCAGGGCACAGCCACATGCTGACACACATCTTCATAATATACTTAATAGAAATAAGTAGATTTAATATCAATGAAGTAATCAATTCCTGGGCGTATTTCTATAGTCTTCCCCCAAGCTCTGGGCCTTTCTTTACTGAATACATTATGGACATGTCACTTATTTTAAATGACCTGAACTCCCTGGGAAGGGTAGTGTATTTTTAAGTGTTTTCACACTTGCTATGTGTGTTGATTACCTTAGTTCTATGGGAGGATGGAATTCTCACCCTCATTTCCCAAGGAGAAAACGAAGGTGGATAAAGTCCATGCCAGGCTCAGCTTTGGCCTAGCAGGTGGAAGGAAGAGCTCATGTTAGCTGAAGCACAGGCTCTTCCCCCGTTAGCACACTGCTGCTAAGAATAAACTTAACAGTCCAAGGGAGCAAAGAATAAATAGTTCATAAAGGCCCTTGGGTTGGAGGCTGATAGATAACCCAATTGCTGGTTTCTGCTGAGGTCACTGTGTCTCAGGAGGTTACTTAGTGCCTTATTCAGCTGTGGACATTCCATCACACTGTCCCTGGATCCTAGTACTAGGGACCAGACACCTGAAATTAAATGAGGTTGAATAAACATTCATCACCATGTGCATTTGTGGCCTTTGAACTCCTGGCCTTGGATTATCCTGATGTAAAATTATTTACATTGGGGGCAGAGCCTGAGGTCAGAACCTGGGCCATAAGATTTTCTCTGATTGTATTTGGCTGTGCTGTCTGAAACAAACCCTTTGACAATGATATTTCAGACATTCTTTCCTCAGAACCTCATCAAGGCTCCTACTTGGTGGAGCCCCATTATGATTGGGTTAATCTTGGAATATCACCTCAGAGTTCTACTTTGGTGCATGTGTGTGTATATCAGGGGGAGTGAGGTGATAAAACATAGCAGGAAGAGGTGTAACTGTATATATCCTTTCTTTTCTTTTTTTAAAATTTGCTTTTTCCCCCTTTTGTTGCCCTTTTAAAATTGTTGTAGTTATTATTGTTGTTGTTATTGATGCCGTTGTTGTTGGACAGGACAGAGAGAAATCAAGAGGAGGGGAAGACAAAGAGGAGGAGAAAAAGATAGACACCTGCAAACCTGTTTCATTGTCTGCGAAGCGACTCCCCTGCAAGTAGGGAGCCGAGGGCTCAAACTGGGATCCTTACACAGGTCCTTGCGCATTGCACCACGTGGGCATAACCCAGTGTGCTACTGCCCAAGCCCCGCATATATCCTTTCTAAGTCAATGTTATCACAGTAACAAAGGTTAAAATAAAAACAGACCCGTGGAAGTAGATTGAAGAAGTACTTCAGGGTCTTAAAAGAAAAAAAGCAAGATGGGTGGGGTGGGTGGGAAGGAGCTGGGGCATTGTCAAACCCTATAGTATGATGTTTCTCAGAGGCTGACTTTAGTTTGTTTGTTGTGGTGGCCTGGAAGGCTGTGCTGTGTTGCTGGCACAGAGTGCTGTGGTTGATTAATGATGTCTGCCCTGGGCAGGAGTAGAGACTCTGTGTGGAAGCAGAGGTGTCACATGCTTATCAGCTCTATGGAATTTGGTTGTTAATTCTCCATAGGAAAGATGATAACTTTCTCACCTGAAAAGCTGCCAGGCTTTTAGCAAATGCCTAGTGAGTACTGAGAAGACAAGTTGGAATACAGCTATAGCTCTATCACTCCTCATTAGGGTGCCCTTTGGTCCTTAAACTTCAGGGTTTGTTAAAATGCATGTATCTGACCCACACTGCCCAAATACATTTTACCCCCCAACTACAAAACTTGCCATAAGCCAAAAAGGCAGAAAGTGAAGAAGCAGTCACTATCAATTTATAGGAGACAATTTTAAGCATCCATAGGTCTACAGTGGAAGCTATTAAATCATATCAACTCCCCCCCCCAAAAAAAAAAGAACCTTCCAATAATACTAACATGTAGACAAAGCAGGGCTGTGGGTATATAGCCTACATGAAGTAGTTGTTGGGAAGGGGCTGAGTGATGCCCTTCTTGGATTGCTGCTTCCACAAGGTCACAGCTAAGCCAGTGCTTAGACTCTTATTTATAATTTACTTTTGTTGTTTATATATATATATATTTTTATTGCCATCAGGGTCACAGCTGGGGCTCGGTGCCTTTATGATGAATCCATTGCTCCTGATGGCCATTTCTTCCTTCGTTTCTTTTTTCCTTTCTTTCTTCCTTCCTTCCTTCCTTCATTCCTTCCTTCCTTCCTCCCTCCCTCCCTCCCTCCCTCCCTCCCTCCCTCCCTTCTTTCCTTCCTTGTTTCTTTTTTGACAGGATAGAGAAATCAAGAGGAAGGGGGAGATCTAGAGGGAGACAGACAGATAAAACACAGCACTTGTTTCACTGCTCGTGAAGCGAGCCTCCTGCAGGCAGGGAGCTGGGGCTCAAACCTGGGTCCTTGTGCACTGTAATGTAATGTGTAACTGGTGGTGCCACCACCTAGCCCTAAAGATTTTTTTTTTAAAAAAATTATTATTAGAGAAGGTGGTGTGTGTGGGGGGGAGGGAGAGAGCAGAGTCCTGTTTCATTTTGTCCTTCTCGTGCTGTGCAGTGGCAGGCACTGAACTTAGGGCCTCATGCAGGCAAGGCACATGTTCTACCATAAATCATAGTCATATACTTTTTCTTTTTGTCATAGAAGCAAGCAAGCAAACAAACACAAGCTTTGTTGTCTGCTGTCTTGCTGCTTGTGAAGACAGAAACTAATGTCCTTTTGAAACTTTAGAAAGTTGGAAATGCCTGGCTGCTGACTCATCCTGTCCTGGCTGTGCCCCCACCCAGCCTCACCTTGGCAGTGCTACATCCTCAGTGCTGCATCCTCAGTGTACCTTTGCAGTACTACATCCTCAGTGTTCCTCAGATGTCTGAGAGTGGTTGCCAGTGCAGGGGCTGGGAGAAGGAGTCTGGGGGTTGAGTTGGGCATTGACCATGGAAGGCTCTGGAAGTCAGGCTGGAGCACTGATGTATATTTTTTTTTAATTAAATTTTTGTTTTTATAAACCTTAAACATACTTTATTGATTTAGGGGCCAAACAAGGCATTTGGCCCATTAAGAAAGGCACCTCATTGAAACTACATCCCGGGAGTTGGGCAGTAGTGCAGCACACATGGTGCTAAGCACAAGGACTGGTGTAAGAATCCCAGTTCTAGCCCCCAGCTCCCCACCTGCAGGGGGGGTCACTTCACAAGCGGTGAAGCAGGTTTGTAGATGGCTATCTTTCTCTCCCCCTCTTTGTTTTCCCCTCATCTCTCCATTTTTCTCTGTCCTATCCAACAACAACGGCATCAATAATTACAACAATAAAAAAACAACAAGGGCAACAAAAGAGAATAAATAAATAAATAAATAAATAAAGAAAATACATCCCAGTGCTGTTGAAGGATTCCAGCCACAGGATTTGAGGATGGGAAAAACAATCTTTGGATGATATTGCTTAGGACACTTGGTTATTTACTAGAGTCCTTTCACATATCATGAGCAGAAGAAGGCCAGAGTGGAGGATTGTGACATATGCTGGGTGGCTGCTGAGAGCTTTCCCATAAGAACAGGTAGATTGGCTTATGAGTTCTAAGTCCAGTAGGATGAGAGCCCAGCCAGTCCCACTTTCCCCATAGCTATAGTAAACTTGGCTTGTGAACCACTGTTCTAGGAACACATCACATGTGTCTTTTCCAATGTGGAGACTGGTTTTTTTTTTTTTTTAATTTCATATGCCAGGAAGCAGGGTGATAGTCAAACCCTTTCTGTTACATGCTACAATGTAGGACAGCTTGTCCTACATTGTCCTACATTGCATTCCTGGGCTGGCAACCCATGAGGTCCTGAAATAAAAGCTGAGGTCTTAGGGCATTAGCTTTGAAATATATTGTCACCAGTCTAGAGTAAAGGAAAACTCGATTATTTAGAAATAATACTGCATCTCCCTATTTCTACTGGTATCCTCTAATCAGTAAAAAAGTTAATTTACTCTTCCACTTATTAAAACTCTTATTTTGTGTAATAGAAATGCCCCCACACAACCCTGCTGCTTTTCCAATATTCCTCTTGAGCCCGTCACTACTCCCTCCCTCCATCTTTACCCTGACCACCTATCCCCTCTGCCCAGCACCTAAGAGCAGGGATCAAGCTGAAGGGTGATGAGCAGTGGTGCAGTCTTGCCTGGCCTTCTGTTACTAGTTTGTGGCTTTGGGGAAGGCTGATAAGATGCTTTCGAACATGACATCAGGAATCAGCTCTGGCTTATGATGGTGCAGGGGACTGAACCTGGGGTCATGAAGCCTCAGGCATGAGAGTCTGTTTGCATAACCGTTATGCTACCCACCCCCGCCCAAGATTTAAAACATATATATTAATGAAAGGGAGAGAGTAAGAGAAACCAGAGCCCTGCTCAGCTTTGGCTGATGGTGGTGCTGGGGATTAAACCTGAGACCTCTGTGCCTCAGACAGGAGAGTCTTTTGCAGAACTATTATGCTGTCTCCTCAGCCCCTGATATTTTCTTTTGGCCAAGCTGGCATGTCCCTCCATGTAGCACCTGCGTCAGTGCATGTCCAGAGAATTGCTGATCTCTCACTCTCTCTTGTTTTGTGGACATCCCCAGAATGCTCACTAGCAGAGCTGTAGGCAGCAGGACCCAGCTGCTCGAGCTGGGATGCATCACTGGCCTTCCCTGCTATAGTGAATGCAGCCTGTTCTGGCTTCTGGGCAGAGAAATAAGACCAGGCAAAAGCATCCATGAGCCAGAAATAGAAACTGAGACCATTAAGAAAATGTCCAATTATCCCCGGAGACGGACTTAAATGGACTGTCTGCTCATTGCTGTGGCTGTGAGCAGTCAGCAGAGGGAAGGCTGTCTGGGCCTTCCTGCAGACATTTGTGTCTTCCAGCACATTTATGTCAACAAAAGATGCTGGCTTTCATGGACAGTCAGATGAATTTTTTCAGGTAGCTTCCTTATCCGGGACAGAAAAGCCCTGAACTTCATGGCACCTGCAGGCCATGTTACTTGATCACAGCAGAGCTGGTTGGGGTTCTGCACCAAACACCGGTAACTCTCAGGGACCATACGTCAGGTGTGAGGTATACCCAGCCGTGTGTCCCCGAGTCTCTGTCTACCACTGCGAAGCTAGCCCGGCCTACTAGAGCCCCGAACATTAACGACACATGTCACCATACTGAAGACCTGATTGGTGAGCACGCAGTGTATACTAAGCATGCACAGGCCAGCTTAGGCTGTGTGACTAGCTCAGATGGCTCACCTGTCCTGGCCAAGCAGCTCTCGAAGGGTAGAAAATCAAAGCTTGCTAAGGTAAGGTTCAAATTCATGAGAAAAGGACCTGGACTTGAATCGCTCTCTTGAGCTTTATTGTTAAAATTTTCCTTTATCGGGAGTCAGGTGGTAGCGCAGTGGGTTAAGCACATGTGGCGCAAAACGCAAGGACTGGTGTAAGGATCCCGGTTCGAACTCCAGGCTCCCACCTGCAGGGGAGTCGCTTCACAGGCAGTGAAGCAGGTCTGCAGGTGTCTATCTTTCTCTCCTCCTCTCTGTCTTCCCCTCCTCTCTCCATTTCTTTCTGTCCTAACAACAATGACATCAATAACAAACAATAATAACTACAACAATAATAAAAAGACAAGGGCAACAAAAGGGAAAATAAATAAATAAATAATTTAAAATGTTTTTCCTTTATTTGAATTTTTAAAAATTATTTTTCATATAATTTATGAGAGGGGTAAGAGAGAATGAGAACCAGAGTTCACTCTGGTACATGTGCTGCCATGGATGAAACTTGGTTACCTCGTGCCTGAGAGCCCAACACTGTCTACTGTACCGCCTCCCAGACCACTACTGTTGGGATTCTCACTCACACATTCTATGCCTGCCTTTCTCTTCCAGAGTTAAACAGTCACTTAAAAGACGTCTGGGGAGTCAGGTAGTAGCGTAGAGGGTTAAGAGCATGTGGTACAAAGTATAAGAATCCGGGTTCGAGCCCCTGGCTCCCCACCTGCAGGGGAGTCGCTTCACAAGCGGTGAAGCAGGTCTGGTGGTCTATCTTTCTCCTGGTGTCTATCTTTCTCCCTCTCTGTCTTCCCCTCCTCTCTCCATTTCTCTCTGTCCTATGCAACAACAACGACAGCAATAACAACAACAATAATAACTACAACAATAAAAGCAACAAGGGCAACAAAAGGGAATAAATAAATATTAAAAAATCTTTAAAAAAGGTGTCTGTAGAGAAGTATGGAATATCTATTCAGTGAAATTCTATTCTATGGTTAGAAAGATGATGGGACTGGAGATTATTATGCTAAGTAAAGAGAAAACCAGCTATCTGGCAGTTTCATTCATATGTGGAACAAATGAACTTGAAAGAATGATTTAGTCAAACTGTCTCTTTTGTAAAAACTATGGTATGCACAGGAAATTTGGAATTAGATTTGGCGAGTTTTATTCAAACATGGGTATGTATGAATATATATCCAGAAATCTTAATTTTGTCAACTTATGCTAAATCAGTAATAATAAAAAATTTTGAAGCAAAAAAAAAAAGGTGTCTGATTTTCTCTGGAGCAGGCAGTTATGTTTTATTAAATAATACAGTTGGAGAACTCTCTACAGATAGTTGCTCTCCTGAGTTCTGTAAGCTGCCCTAGAAAAGTAATCAAACCTGAGAAAAACATGAGAATTCTGCCATCCATAGCCCATCTGTCAGAAGCATGGGACACAGGCTGGGCTGTAGTGGGCTCTGCACTGGTGCTGGAGCAGTCTTGTAGACCTAATGGTCTACTCAGTGCCAGGATTCTGGGAACTGAGGGACACCCACACAGGTGCTGTGAGAGGATTGCTTGGAATGGAAACAACAAACAAAACAAAAAACAGGACTAGCATTAAGAGTGTTGAGTATGATCATAGTGTGAGATCATACAATGTAAGAAACGGTAGTATGTATAATTTCATTCCTCAAAGATAAGAATTAAACTCAAAATGTGCCATCTAATTCAAAATAGAAGACTGAATGGAAAACAGCTCCTTCCTCTAAGTTACAACACTTAAGGGACATGCTGACATGTTTCTGTAGATCAAACATCTAGGTGACCCACTTCCCTACAGACTGTCACCTACAGACTGACATGTAAATAGAGGGTTTAGAGTGGAATAAAAATTGTCCACTTTACAAAAGAAAGATCCAGACAATTCACATAGATGACGGTGCTTTAAGGGAGGAGAAATACCCAGTCTTCTGCTACAACCTTAAACACCCAGGTGAACTGACTCATCTGCCCTGGTGGAAATAGGGGCTTCTCTTTTTGCATTAAGACCTGATACCAGAGGGCTGGGTGATGGCACACACAGTTAAGCACATATAGTACTATGTGTAAGGATCTGGGTTCAAACCCCCTGCTCCCCACCTGCAGGATGTCTATTCACGAGTAGTGAAGCAGTCTATAGATGTCTCTCTTTCTCTTGCCTTCTGTCTCTCCCCTCTCGGTTTCTCTCTGTCCTATCAAATAAGGGGGAAAAAAAAAGGCAGACAGGAGAAGTGGATTCATAATGGCATCTCGAGCCCCAGCACTAGCCCTGGTGGCACAAACAAAACAGGGAAAGAGAGAGACAGGTTGGGAGGATGGATCAACCTGTCAACACCCATGCTCAGCGGGGAAGCAATTACAGAAGTCAAACCTTCCATCTTTTGCACCCCATAATGGGTGCAAAAGTATAGACCCACCCTGGGTCTATACTCCCAGAGGGATAAAGAATAGGAAAGCTATTAAGGGAGGGGATACAGAGTTCTGGTGGTGGGAACTGTGTGGAGTTGTACCCCTCTTATCCTATGGTTTTGTCAGTGCTTCCTTTTTATTAATAAATAACAAAAACATAAAAATAGGAAAGCTATCAGGGGAGGGGATGGGATATGGAGTTCTGGCGGTGGGAACTGTGTGGAGTTGTACCCCTATTATCCTATGATTTTTGTTAGTGCTTCCTTTTTATAAATAAAAATTAAAAAACAAACAAACAGAAAACCAAAACAAAACAAACACCATGACACTTGTTGAAACTTTTTGATGTAGACACACCATAAGGTGGTAGAAATTTCAGATAACTCTCAGATCTTATCTTTCAATCTTTAACTGTAATCTTTATTACTTTGACTGAAAAATGTTTCTTTCTACCCTATTGTCCCAGCTAAACTCAATGAAGAGAGGCTTAACTGCGAATGGAGCTGTAATATTACATGCACACAAAGTAGGTCTGGTTCCTGAGGTCCTAGAGAATGCTTCTATTAACAAGGAGATGACCGCTTTGCATATGCCTTTGCTGCTTCTGTAGTATTTGAAGCCTGGCCCAGATAAAGGTTTAGACATGGTTCCTACTGACATTGCATCTCACACACTGATAGAGAGGCATTACTTTGAGTAGAACCCATTAAAATAGACATTATATTCTAACAAACTATTTCCCAAACTTCCTCAGTATCACTCAGTCAGAAACTGAGGAGACTCAAACATATAGCTGACAGTCATTTGTGAGAGGCACTTATACCCTGCACTAGTCTTGTCTGTCCTGCAGTTAAAAAAAAAAAAGAAATGGATGAGGATATTGATTTGTTTGGACCTCAAACCTAACCCAGATACCAGATTGCCGTCACTTTCTCCCAAAGCCACTTGCTTCACTGGAGTCAGTGCTTGTCTTTCCCTGTGTAGCTTCCCAGGAGAAGAGAGGTGTGTCTTTGTCTTCATTTGGAGAGGTCAGACAGTGGTGCACCTGGTTAAGCACACATATTACTATGCACAAGGACCAAGGTTTGAGGATCTGATCTTCCTACAGGGGGAGAGCAAGTACTACATACAAGTGTCTCTCTCCTATATTTCCCACTCTACTCAGTTTCTATCTACCCTATCAAATAAAATAGGAAAAAAAAAACAAACACCAACCTCTGAGAGTGTTGGATTTATTGTACAGGCATGAAGCGCCAGTGATAACCCTGGAATAAAAAAAAAGTATCTTCACAGAACCTGTTCTCAGGTTCTCAGTAGGAACTTTATTTATTTGCCTTCAGGATTATTGCTGGGGCTTGGTGCACACACTCCAAATCCACTGCTCCTGGTGGCCATTTTTTTCCATTTTTGTTGCCCTTGTTATACTTGTTATTATTGCTATTGTTATTGCAATTGTTGTTGGATGGGACAGAGAGAAATCGATAGAGGAGGGGAAGAAAGAGAAGGGGAGAGAAAGCTAGACACCTGCAGACCTGCTTCACTGCTTGTGAAGTGGACCCCCTCCCCCTTTGCAGAAGGGGAGTCAGGGGCTCGAACCAGGATCCTTGCATTTTACCTGTTTTGCTACTGCCCAGCCCCCTCAGTAGGAACTTTAAAGGGCTACATTTTCCATGTAAATTTGGGTGATACAATCTGTGGATGATCCTCTGTTTTGTGCAGAGAGCAAGGAGACCTAGAAAAGATTCTATTTACTTCTGGCCTTAATAGAAAAGGGACATGAAGTTCCAGGAGAAAAATTGTGTCAGAACAGTTTATTATTTAGGGCATGACCTAGTTCAAGAGGGAAAAACATGTTAATAGATGAAAGGCCTTTAGACTTGTCCTAGGCCTCTTGCTGAGCTACATTTGGGAGGGTTTCTAGGTTTAGCTTATGTTATGGATAATGAGGGCATGTCTTTCTGAGACTACAATGTTTTTTTTTATTTTTATTTTTTATGAGTTGACTAAGTCTTCAGTGAGGGACCCCTGTGCTGGGAGTTCAAGCCTGAGCAAACCTTCTTGAACCTGAGGAAGGTCTTTTATAGCTCCCCTAACTCTCTTCTCATCTGTTAGCACATGCGTGATCCGAAGAAGCGCATGGGGGCTTTAGCTCACTGTTATGGAAACCACCACCAACCTGCTTCATTCACTTTGCCTTGGACAAGAGTTGTCACTGCCAAACTTGCTGGTGCTTCTGCTGAAGGAGTCCTAGGCTCCCCACAGGTTCTCAGGTTGTATAGATGCTACTCCCTGAAGACACAACACTCCTCAGCCAGCTGGTAAATTTCAGTCTGTGCTCTCTCCTCCCACATGCTGAAGCCACAAATGTACCACAAACCTGCCTCCCTCTGGCCCCAGGGAGAAGGGAGCCTCAGGCTGTCTTCCCTCAGTTTGGAGGCTTAGATTGACTGCAGGTTCCCATGGATAACACTGACATAATATTATTTACTGTTGGATCATACCTCAAAAAATGGAAATGGAAAGCTGATAAGCAAAGTGTGCTATCACATGTGTAAAAGCCCCTTTAGCATATAGTCCACCTGAAGTAAAAATCAGCCATGTGGCTTCACACTGCAGACACCAGCCTTCTAAGTTAAAAATGGATAGATTGGCTCAAGGTGCTTTAGCAACTGGCCTCCCCATGTCCACCTCACTTGCTTCCCCTCCCTCCAGCAGGCTGGTTCTCTGAACCTCTATTCTTTTGACCAGGCACCTGAGCAGGAAGCCCTACTGTCAGTCCTTCAATTAGTCCCAGTGCTTTGAGCTTCCCTGTCAAAGGACAAACCTTGATGTGTTCCTCAGTTTTTTAAAAATTTCTTTATTGGAGAATTAATGTTTTACATTCAACAGTAAATACAATAGTTTGTAAATGCATAACATTTCCCAGTTTCCCATATAACAATACAACCCCCACTGGGTCCTCTGTCATCCTTCTTGGATCTGTATTCTTCCCCCATCCCCCCACCCCAGAGTCATTTGCTTTGGTGCAAGACATCAATTCCAGTTGAGGTTCTACTTGTGTTTTCTCTTCTGATCTTGTTTTTCAACTTCGGCCTGAGAGCTTCACAGTGTGTTTATCCCTTGCTTTGCAGCTACTTTCATTTTGTAGCTATCATTTACTCTTTCTAGTTTCTTTTTTCCTAACTGGACAAAATACCCAATTGAAGAATTTAAATTTTGTTTTTTATTACTATATAGTTCATTTTATGACTTCTTGCCCCTCCCCCCAAAATAAATAAAAGCTGTACTTGCCTGTAAAAACAAATAGTCGACAGAGAGCAGGTATGGAGTCATGCCTAGCTTTGAGAGACTTTGTGGTTTCCCCCCTCTGTTGGAAGCCCTGTCAGAAAGGACACCAGGTTGACAGGTTCCTAGATACAGTCCCATCTCTGAAGCCCACACAGAAGGAGACATCATGGAAACCAAGGGAAGTGTCCCAGCTTTTTTTTTTTTAAATACTTATTTTATTTATTTATTCCCTTTTGTTGCCCTTGTTGTTTTATTGTTGTAGTTATTATTGTTGTTGGATAGGACAGAGAGCAATGGAGAGAGGAGGGGAAGACAGAGAGGAGGAGAGAAAGACAGACACCTGCAGACCTGCTTCACTGCCTGTGAAGCGACTCCCCTGCAGGTGGGGAGCCGGGGGTTGGAACCGGGATCCTTACGCCCGTCTTTGTGCTTTGCACCACCTGCGCTTAACCCGCTGTGCTACCGCCCGACTCCCTGTGTCCCAGCTTTTCATCCTCCCAAAGAACAGCCTTGAACAGGCCATGATCCTATCTGAACCCTCAAAGGATGAATCTCTGGAGGGACACACAGAGGCCACTATAAAATTTCAGCATTAAGTGTCTGGTTTTGAAAATGAAGAATGAAAGCCATCTGATGCATCCTCCATTCTGATCTTGGTGCTCCCAGGAGGACCTGCATGGGCCAGCAGGCAGCAAATGCACAGCCAGTGGCTTCCCACCATGGAATGGCTCCTCCGGGTTTAGACAAGGCCGTCACTGTCTCAGAAGCAAACTCAGCTTATGCTCAGGTCCTGTGTCACTTTCAGTCATCGCCTGAGCTTGGGACAATCAGAAAAGTGTCAGATATCCAGCAGAAGCAGAGAAGCTGCCAAATTAATTACCCAGAGAGTTTTGACTATGTGGGTGGGTTTTCTTTTTTTTTTTTTTAAATTTATTTCTTTATTGGGGAATTAATGTTTTACATTCAACAGTAAATACAATAGTTTGTACATGCATAACATTCCCCAGTTTCCCATTTAACAATACAACCCCTACTATGTCATTTATCATCCTTCATGGACCTGTATTCTCCCCACCCACCCACCCCAGAGTCTTTTACTTTGGTGTGATATGCCAATTACATTTCAGGTTCTACTTGTGTTTTCATTTCTGATCTTGTTTTTCAACTTCTGCCTGAGAGGGAGATCATCCCATATTCATCCTTCTGTTTCTGACTTATTTCAATTAACATGAATTTTTCAAGGTCCATCCAAGATCGGCTGAAAACGGTGAAGTCACCATTTTTTACAGCTGAGTAGTATTCCATTGTGTATATATACCACAACTTACTCAGCCACTCATCTATTGTTGGACACCTGGGTTGCTTCCAGGTTTTGGCTATTACAAATTGTGCTGCCAAGAACATATGTGTACATAGATTTTTTTGGATGGATGTGTTGGGTCCCTTAGGATATATCCCCAGGAGAGGAATTGCAGGGTCATAGAGTAGGTCCATTTCTAGCCTTCTGAGAGTTCTCCAGAATGTTCTCCACAGAGGTTGGACCAATTGACATTCGTGGGTGGGTTTCTTTTTTTTCTTTCCTTTTTCTCTTTTGTTAATAGAAGCAGATATATATATATATATATATATATATATATATATATAGAGAGAGAGAGAGAGAGAGAGAGAGAGAGAGAAGAGATCAAGAAACCACAGCACTAAAGCTCCCTTCACTGTGGTGGGGTTCAGGCTTTCAAACCTGGGCCATGCAGATGGCAAAGCAGCACACTGTCCAGGGGAGCTCTTTTGCTGACCCTCTACCTTCTTTTTATAATAATATATTTTATTTGTTTTATTTTAATGAGAGAAAGATACAGAGAAAAAGACAGATGGTAGGCAGATAGATAGATAGATAGATAGATAGATAGATAGATTGATAGACAGATAGACTAGAGCCCTGTTCAGCCCTGTTCAGGTGATGTTGGGGACTGAACATGGAACTTAAAAGTCTCAGGCTGGAGTCTTTTGAAGAATCTTTATGCCAGGGGCTGGGTGGTGGTGCACCTGGTTAAGTGCACATGTATGAATGACCCAGTCCCCACCTGCAGGGAAAAAGCTTTGCCAGTGATGAAGCAGTGTTGCAGGTGTTTCTGTCTCTCTCCCTCTCTCTTCCCTCTTGATCTTGGGCTGTCTCAGTAAATAAAGATAAAAAAAAATAACCCATATGCTGTCTCCCTTGCCCTTTCTTCTCTTTCCCTATCTTCACCCCTGTTGTTACTGCTACTGTTCCAGGGAGGTGTTGCTGTGGCTCCTGGCCGGCAGAGCCTTGGTCTGAGTCGGTGGGTGGCCTGTGTGAAGGCAGGGCAGGCAGGCGTGCATGCTGACATGCACATCTGGCAGGCAGATCTCCCTGGGCCTCCTTGAAGTCAGCACCTATGGCTGGGGCTGCCCGGTGTTTCTGGATGCTGCCAGGCTGCTGTTTGTGAGAAGCTGCCGAGAGCCATGGCTTCTTGCTGTGTTCAGCATGTGCTGCAGTCCCATCTTCTAGGAACAACCCAAGTGGGAGTGCTCCATCTGCACCCCCCCACACACACATCCCCTGTGCTCTTTCTCTTGGTCACCCAGCTCCAACCTGGCATTAGGAACAGCTGTTAAAAGCCCTCAGGGGAACAAGGGGATAATGCTTCTATGCTTGGCATTCAGATGTCAACAGTCCCAGGGGTATAAAAGATTATTTTAAATGCCATAGCAATGAAGCTGTATCATTTGGGATAGAATGAATGGCATTGGAATTGATTATGCTGGTGCCAGGCAGTGGTGCACCTGGTTAAATGCACACATTACAGTGCACAAGGACCCAGGTTCAAGCCCCGGTCCCCACCTGCTGGGGGAAAGCTTCAAGATTGGTGAAGTAATGCTGCAGGTGTCTCTCTGTCTCCCTCTCTATCTCCCCCTCCCCTCTCAATGCTCTCTGTCTCTATCCAATAATAAATATATAAATACAGATTAAAAATAAAAAAGAAGTGATTATGCTCAGTGAATTATGTAAAGAGGTGAAAGATGGGGCTGGGCAATGCCACACATGATTGAGAGCACACATTACCATGTACAAGGACCCAGGTTCAAGCAAGCCCCCAGTCTCCACTTGCAGTAGGAAAGCTTCATGAGCAGTGAAACAGGGCTGTAAGTGTCTTTCTGCCTCTCTCCCTCTCTTTCCCCTGTCCCCTCTCAATTTCTTTTTTTTTTTAAGTTATTTTATTTATTTTATTTTATTTAAGAAAGGATTAATTAACAAAACCATAAGGTAGGAGGGGTATAACTCCACACAATTCCCACCACCCAATCTCCATAACACCCTCCCCTGATAGCTTTCCCATTCTCTATCCCTCTGGGAGCATGGACCCAGGGTCATTGAGGGTTGCAGAAGGTAGAAGGTCTGGCTTCTGTAATTGCTTCCCCGCTGAATATGGGCGTTGACTGGTCGGTCCATACTCCCAGTCTGCCTCTCTCTTTCCCTAGTAGGGTGTGTCTCTGGGGAAGCTGAGCTCTAGGTCACATTGGTGGGATCTTCAATCCAGGGAAGCCTGGCCAGCATCCTGGTGGCATCTGGAACTGCAAACTCTAGTGTACTTCTGCTTTCAGGTATATATTTTGCAGTAGTTTATGGATACGTGTGAACATAAGCTCTCTCTCACAGAAACTGGTGTATATCTAGGTTATGGGACTTTGTTAGAAAGTGAACCACCTGAGATGAAATTAGAGTGTACTATAAAAGGAAAGGTCTCACCCGAGTAATGAAGCTGAAGGGTTGTCATTCCACATGTGAAGTCTCTGGACACAATCTGAGGTGAAGCATGTTGAGGTGGCAATCATTGTGTTGGTTAGGTTGTGATCGGCGGATGCAATATTATTTGGTATGGATTGGGAGAGGCATACGGGAAAGTGGGCCCTATCCAAGGGTTCCAGGACTGGGGGAAGTAGGGGCTCTATAGTGGAGATGTGAGGTTCCTGCTGTCTTAGGGTTCAAAAAGACAATCAATAGTTAATGTTATCATCACATTATTTGGTAATTGGGTTAACTTTGAAAAGTCCTTTTGTTATGGTTTGCTGTACAGTATCCAGTATCTTGTATATAGCTGTGCTTCTCAATTTCTTTAGTACTGTAAAACAAAATAAAAATGTAAAGAGAAGAAAAACTACTAGATAGTTTTACTTATGTGAAAGACCAGAAGACTAATGATGATGAACCATCAAATCCTGGTAATCGGGCAGTCTTTTCGGCTTTGTGAGAATGAATCAGAGGCAGTGAGCACAGAGCTTGGGTAGAGGGCATTATGATGTGAGACTAAACCTCTTGAATTTTTTACGTAAAAATATCTTACTTATTTATTGGATAGAGACAGAGAATTTGAGAGAAGGGAGATAGAATGGGTAAGGGAGAGAGACACCTGCAGCCTTGCTTCACCCCTTGTGAAGCTTCCTCCCTGTAGGTAGAGACTGGGGACTTGAACCCAGGTCCTTGTGCATGGTAACATGTGTGTTTTACTGGATGTGCCACTACTTGGCCCCTGAAATATTTTAATTTTATAAAAACTATTAAGTCACTAATAAAAAAGAAGCCATGCCAATTGGTTATCTAGTTTTTTTTATCTTTTAATAAGGCACTTCTTAGAAGATGAAAAAATCAACTTCCCTTCTTCTGTTTTCTAGTGACTTCCTAGATATATATTTTTCTTTTTTTTTCCCCTCCAGGGTTATTGCTGGGGCTCAGTGGCTGCACTATGAATCCACTGCTCCTGGAGGCCATTTTTCCCAATTTTGTTGCCCTTGTTGTTACCCTTGTTGTTATTATTATTGTTGTCATTGCTGCTGTTGTTGTTGGATAGGACAGAGAGAAATTGAGAAAGGGGAGACAGAGAGGAGGAGAGAAAGATAGACACTACAGATCTGCTTTACCATCTGTGAAGCAACATGCCCCCTGCAGGTGGGGAGCTGGGGACTCGAACCGGGATCCTTATGCCAGTCCTTGCACTTTGTGCCATGTGCGCTTAACCCACTGTGCTACCACCCAACCCTCCTAGATAATTTTTCCCCCTTTTTGTTGCCTTTGTTTTATCGTTGTTGTGGTTATTATTGTTGTTATTGATGTCATTGTTGTTGGATAGGACAGAGAGAAATGGGAGAGAGGAAGGGAAAACAGAGAGGGGGGAGAGAAAGACACCAGCAGACCTGCTTCACTGCTTGTGAAGCAACCCCCCTGCAGATGGGGAGCCCGGGGCTCGAACAGGGATCCTTACTCTGGTCCTTGCACTTTACGCCATGTGCGCTTAACCACAGATTAACCATGTGCTACTGCCCGACCCGCAGATATTTTTGTAAAAAAACGCTCCCCTCCATGCTCAGTTCTTGAGCTCCCTGGTCTACCCCAACCTGGGTACAGTTTGTCGCAGAGGCACCTGAGCCAGCCAGGGCTATGACAAGGCCAGGTGATAGAACTGAGATTTTAGCTGCTACTGGCAGGAAAGAAGACTTGTCTTTGACTATGACTCCCTTTCTCTTTCTCTCTACCAGAGCACTTTAGCTCTGGCTTATGATGATGAGGGGATTAAATTTGGGACCATAGAGTCTTAGGCATGAGTGTCTTTTGCATAACCACTATGCTATCTACCCCCACCTGACTGTTTTTTTAAAAGATCTATTTTATTAATTTTACATGAGATATATTCAATAGTTTCAGTGATGAGAGAGAGAGAGAGAGAGAGCGCCAGGTGTTGGCGCACCTGCTTAAGTACACACATTACAGTACACAGGACCTTAGTTCAAGGTCCTGGTCCTCCCCTGCAGGGGGAAGCTTCACAAGTGGTAAAGCAGGGCTGCAGGTGTCTATTTGTCTCTTTACCTTTCTATCTCCTCCTCTCCTTTAAATTTATGTCTGTCTGTATTAAAGAGAGAGAGAGAAAGAGAAAGAGAGAGAGAGGGGGGGAGAGAGAGAGAGAAAGAGGGGGGTGAGAGAGAGAGAGAGAGAGAGAGAGAGAGGAAGACTACTCTGGTGAAGATGGCACCAGGAATCTAAGTCTTGAATTTTACCAGCTGAGCTATTTCCTGGACCAGCAGACTTGCTTTCTATGTCCTAGTTCAATCATCCTAATTAATTATACCACTGTTTAACTTCTCTGTGTCTTAGTTTTCCCATCTGCTAAGTGCAGTGATAGTAATTATAACATATGCTTTCTCAGGCTATTGAACTGAAAGAAACAGTATTATGAAATATATTTCTATCCAATAAATTGTGAGTATTCAATAACTTTTACGTGCATTGTCATTGTCATTATTGGCAGAGCTCAACTGGCAGAAAGTCAAACCTGATCATTTTGTCATATTTGGGGAGAGTCTGACTAAGAAAAATATCAATGCAGAGGAAACCACAACTTCTCCCCCACCAAAGGAAAGACAAAGGGGGCTTCCTGCTTACCTTGAGCTCCTTCCTGGATGCAGCCATGCTTCAGAGCTTTCGTGACTGGAGTTTCAGTGCTATGTGCAATAACATATTTTTTTTCTTATTATTATTCATACCAACTTGAATTAGAACTTCCTCACGTGTCATCAGTAAGGCTCTAACACCTTTACTCAAGGACAATCTTGCTTTTTCTTCAGTTCCTGAGGATTTTAAGTCTGGAGTCAAGAATTGTGCCTTCTAAAAGGAATTTTCCCTCCTCTTATCTGTAAGATAAGAAGTCTTATAAAAATCATGGCTAGTGGTTTGTTAAAGAGGTCATGTTCATTGCTGAGCACAGGCCTCCCCACTCTCTGGAGCAGCTGTTTCCACCAGGAGGGCCTTGCTTATATCCACTGCACCTCAGTTGCAGGGGTCTAGCTGGGGTCTGCATCTGACCCATTTTCATGGTCCCTACCCCTATGAGTGGTTAAGATCCAGGCCCACAGAAAGTAGGTCTTGAGCAAATGCTGACAAATGTCAGTGTAGTTTTCTGGGACTTTCTCTTAACCCCACAAATCCCAAGACATGATTAGATTTGCTTATCTGCTTCTGCAGACTCAGGAAAGACAGCAGAATTAATCAAAGGGCATGGTTCATGTTTCCCCAGCTGGTGGGAGCACAGGATGCAATTTAACTTAAGTATCTGAGTCTGAGCCAAAAAGACAAACAAACAAACAAAAAAAACACCATTAACCTATAATTAACTCATATACTCCTGACACCTATAATGCTAGAATGATGCTAATACATGAGGTTATTAATTATATCTAATTATTCAATTAAGGAATAGAAGATACCAGAGGAGGTGGAAGTCTGTGAATGAGTTACAAGAAAAGTTTAGCCTGACAAGGATGAGGCCTGCTGGTTGGTGGGGAAAGGATTTCAAAGGCACTGAGAGCTTTCAGGGGAGGTGGGAGTATCAATAGGCATCTTCAGGGTGCTCCTGGACTGGAGACCTGGTGATCTGTGTTGTGGCTCAGTTTGTCCTGTCAGATGAGGGACAACCCCTTGACTTCTCCAGAGTTCAGGTTGTTTCAGACTCCAAATCTTGGCTTTTTTGCCAAGTAAATATATTTTTTTACAAAAATATTTTAAATTTTATTTTATTTTGAGAGGGAAAGGGGGTGTGGAGGAGGGATATAGACACCTGCAGCCCTATTCTACTGCTCATGAAGCTTCCCACCTCCCTGCAGGAGAGGACTGGGGTCTTGAACCCAGGTTTTTGTGCATGGTAACATGTATGCTTAACCAGGCGCACTATTACCTGGCCCTAAGAGACATCTTGCTTTTTAGTTATAAACCCAACCTTAACACAGAGTTCTTGAATGTCAGCTGGGTTCTGGGTGAGGTGCTGAGAACACTGTGGCCTGGAGGGAAAAGCAGACTCAACAGTTACTGGGAAGTGAGAAGTGACCTTGACTGTTTATGACTGGTCACTTGAACCTCAGGCTAAACAGATTTACAGTGTGTGTGTGTGTTTGTGTGTGTGTGTGTGTGTGTGTGTGTACGTGGTTCTTGACACTGGGGGGGGGGGGGGGCTGGAGGTCCAGCCTCAGCTCCCTGGGCTCACCTCCCTAAATCAGACCAGCTGATCCAAAGGTGTCTGTTTCCATTTCTGCCCAGAAGTCCCTCAGTCTTCTCTTTCAGAAACAGGACCATGTGAAGACTGCAGGTAACTGTGAAGATTCCCCAGTCCTCAGGGCTTTGTCAGCACCACAGTATTGGGGGTGTTCTGGCTCAGAAATGCCATGGGCAGAGGGCTCAGATCTTTCCATTTAATGACCTCAAGCCTTTAACACCCAGACTGTTGCCAGAGATTGTGAGGACACACATGGGGAGACGACTTTTGTGGGAGCAGAAAAGAGCAGAGATAAGGCTGCTAGGAAATACTGAAGGCAAGGAAAGGGGAGATTGCATAATCGTTTTGCAGAGACTGTCATAACTGAGGCTCCAAAGTTCCAGATTCACTCCCTCACTCCACCATAAGCCAGAGCTGAGCAGTACTCTGGTTAAAAAACAAACAAACAAAAACTATAATTTGAAGGCAGTCTGCCTCCCCCTCAGAGTTTTAAAGTAGCGGGTAGTTTCTCCTTGACCTTGACAATGCTCATCCTCTGAATGTGTCGTCTGGTGACCCAAAATAAAAGTACCTATTAACAGCTGCTTATAACTTAATAAAAGGTCATGATATTAAATATACTTTAAATGGGAAGGGGAATTGCCAGGTCTCTTCAGGATACACAAATTAGAATTTTTTATTTAAAATTTTATGCATTATTACCACAATGGAAAAATACTTTTTTTCAAATTATAACATGAAGTATTCATTCAAATCATATTCAATTCTCATCTTTATAAAAACAATCATTAGGCACAGCAGCTTTCCCCTACAGTCTTCGCTATTTTAAAATACACATTAAAAGTGCATTTATATTATAGTGGTAAAAGGCATATAGCATAAAATTTATCACCTTAAACATTAAGTTTTTTTTTTTAAATAACATAGGTTATAATATTACACACTTGTCAGGTGTACAGTATTAGTCACTACACTGCATGGTGTTAACTACCCAACATCTAGCTTCCATCCACTGCAGGATAACTGATCCTTTACACTTGATTTTCCCATGTTCCCCTACCCAGTTTCATTCTTGACAAAATACTCTAAGAATTTGTTTTCATTTCATTTCCTTTGCCTTTTTTTTCTTTCTCTTCCACAAATGAGTAAAATCATACGATGTTTGTGTTTCTCCCTCTAGTGTACTTCACTTAGCATGATACCCTCAGGGCCCTCCCATGTTGCAAATGGCAAAATGAAAGAGACTAACTGAAAAAATCTGCACTCCTGTGCTAACAGTGGCATTATTCCTAATAGTCAGGAGTTCGAAACAAGCTAAATGCCTTTTGACAGATGTTTAGACAAAAATGACGTGGTGTTTACACCTGATGGTAAACCACCTAGACATTTTTTAAATCTTGCAATTCAGTGATCTTAAACACCTGCATGCTGTTGTGCAAACCTCACCTCAATTCATCTCTATATCTCTTTTTCATCTTGTAAAGCTAGAGCTCTACAGATACTACCATGATGCCAACCAGACTTCCCTGGACAGACAAACACACCAATGTTTCCTGAAGCTCCACTTTCCCAGAGCCCCACCCCACTAGGGAAAGAGACAGACAGGCTGGGAATATGGATCAACCTGTCAACATCATGTTCAGCGGGGAAGCAATTACAGAAGCCAGGCCTTCCACCTTCTGCATCCCATAATGACCTTGGGTCCATACTCCCAGAGGGTTAAAGAACAGGAAAGTTATCAAGGGAGAGGATGGGATATGGAGTTCTGGTGGTGGGAATTGTGTGGAGTTTGTACCCCTCTTATCCTATGATTTTGTCAGTGTTTCCTTTTTATAAATAAATAAATAAATATTTAAAAAACCCAACAAACTAGAACTCTATATACATTAAGCAATAATTGCACCTCTCCCTGGCAAACATCACTCTACTTTCTGGCTCTCAGTGCTCCTAAATACCTCCTTTAAATGGCTCATGCAGATCTGTTTTTTCATGACTAGTATCTTTTACTCACCACACTCATGCTCTAGCTCCCTGCAGTGCTTCCTTCCTTTTCAAGGTCAAATATAACTTTGCTGAACATATATGTTATATATTTAATATATGCATATTTAATATATTTATATATGATATATATTGATTTATTAGTGATTTAATATTGATTTATAAAGTTATAAGATAGTTCCACACGTTCCCACGACTAGAGTTCTGTATTCCCATTCCTTCCATTGGAAACTATATTAGTTTTCCCAATATCACAGATATGGGTTGATTATTATTTCTATAAATATCTATATTTATATATAGTTGCTTATTTTTTCTATGGTTCTGTCTTCTCTTTCTTTCTAAGTTACATCTACTACTTCCAAGTGTCCTTTTTTCTTTTTATTTTTTCCTCTTTTTTCTCCATGTCCTGATGGAATTAGAATTCAGAGCCCCCTGGTCATCTTCCCCTAACATTTACCCCTCTGGGAGTATGGACCAAAATTCTTTTTGGGGTTCAGAAGGTTGGAGTTTAGGTTTTTGTAATTCTTGTCTGCTGAACATGGGCATTGATAGGTTGATCTATACCCCCTATCTGTTTCCATCTTTCCCTAGTGGGATAGGGCTCTGGAGAGATGATGTTCTGGGACACTGGTGAGGTCATCTGCCCAAAGTTCAGGATAAAGTCATGGTAACATCTTCATGGCTAAAAGGAAGTAAGATATAAAGCAAGACAAAATGTTTATTAAACAGGAACCAAAAAGTAGGAGTAGAGCAGATGGGAATAAGGATTTTTAAAAGTTATTATTTATAAAATGGAAATATTGACGAGACTATAGGATGAGAGGGGTACAATTCTATACAGTTCCCATCACCAGAGTTCCATATCCCCTCCCCTCCCCTGATAGCTTTCCTATTCTTTATCCCTCTGGGAGTATGCACCCAGGATCATTATGAGGGTGCAGAAGGTGGAAGGTCTGGCTTCTGTAACTGCTTCCCTGCTGAACATGGGCGTTGTCAGGTTGATCCATACTCCTAGCCTGTCTCTCTCTAAAGAAGTTAGGAAGAAGTTAGGAAGTCTATTTTAGGTATGGTTCTAGGGGCCCATGACTTTGGAAATTTTTGTTGGAGCTTGATAGCTAACATGGAGGTGGACTAAAAATATTGTCTGGGAAGATGTAGTCAGAATTGAGAATAGGACTATAAATCTTGATCAAGGCAGAGACTAGCTCCCAAACTTGAAGAAAATATATAAAGACAAGTAACTGTTTACTTCATCAGCCTGAACCAGGGCCCATATCTATTCATATTTAGCAGAGGAACTCGTGTAACTTCTGAGTCCCTGTCAGTCTGAGCTTACAGTCCATAGTCACTGCTGGGAAAATACCAGGCTGCATGCATTTCAGGACCAGGTTTTCTTGAGTGGCAGAGTAAGATGACCCAACTTCCCTTTGGAGAATGGGGCAATTCTTACCATTGCTAGTTCATAGTGAAGGCAAGGTCCTGAAGAAGCCTACAGACATATACTGACTTATTCTGGCATTCCTGATGGAAGTGGTCATTGATGGTGGAGAGAGGGGTCTATTAGAGGTCTAGGCCCACTGAATCTATAGGGGAATCCAAGGATTCCCTAACTAGGGTCCCAGGTGATATGGTGGCCTGGCAGTGACCAAAAAGACCATCATTAAGCAAACCAGTCTCTTGCCTTTTTCCAACTTTTGTATCCCTTCTTTACCTGACAAACTTGGGCTTTCTCCCAGTTGATAAAGCATTGAGTGTCATTTGTTTATATGATATTTTGTACAACCACTCATTAACTGATGGAGAGGATGGGTTTATTTTTCTTTTTTTAAATATATTTTTTAATTAAATTTTTTTTGTTATTGGATAGAGACAGAGAGAAATTGACAGAGAAGGGGGAGATAGAGAGGAAGAGAGACAGAGAGATACCTGCAGACCTGCTTCACCACCTCTGAAGCAACTCCCCTACAGGTGGAGAGCCGGGGGTTTGAACCAGGATCCTTACTAGTCCTTGTGCTTTGCACCACATGCACTTAACCTGCTACGCTACCCCCAGACTCCTGAGTCTGGCTTTCTTCCACAGTTCACCTTTTGTGAATAATGCTGCTCTGAGTGTGTGAGTGCAGCTTATTCTCTACTTTGAATTTGCTTGGGTCTGTACCCATAAGTGGAATTGGTAGAGCATATGATAATTCTATTTTTAATATTTTGAGAGACCTTTGTGCTGTTTTCCAAAGTAACTACACCTATATTGCATTCCAACTAGTAATGCACCTGTGTTCCAATTTTGTTCATATCTGTGATAGTACTGTTTTCTGTTTATAAGGTGTTTTGATTTGATTTGCACTTCCCTAATGATTAAGTAATATTAAACATGTTTTCATGTACTTATTGGCTATCTTCTTTGAAGAATTGTTTTTTCAAGTCCTTTTCTCATGAAATGAGATTATATTTTCCTTTGTTGACTTCTTTCTCTTTCTCTTTTTTGAGGATACCAGATTTTATTATTCTAGACCACTTTTTGCACACACACACACACACACACACACACACACACACACACACACACACTCATATATATATATATAGAGAGGATGTCACTCTTGCCAAAGCACCTCCCGTGTGGTTCTGGGACTTGGACCTGGGTCACATGCATGACAAGGCAGGTGACCTACCCAGTGAAATATCTCTCTGGCCTTTGTTGTTGACTCTTTAGAGTTTTCTTTATGTTTTTGAACACTAATCCCTGAATAGACATTATCATTTTCATCTTGATTTTTTTCTAGACATTTTTTTCTCATAAGGATGCATTTCAAAATTTATTCCCAGTGTTTTTTATATTGTTGCCTGAAACACACACATCTGTTCAAGGTGAGCTGCGGCATTCTCTGTCTACAGCCAGGAAGCCCCAGCCAGCCATGGTCTACGGCTGAGCAGAGCTGCAGGTCGCAACTTTCTAAACACATCCTGAGGATCCTTCCTAGCCGACTGAATCCACATGGATCCCAGTCACTTTCAAAGCCATTTAACTGGCTACGGAAGAAGGGCAAACGCTAGAAGAAGAAGAAGATGTCTGGGGTTCCTATAATGTGGTCTTTGGGAAAACTCTCTGGAGTGTGGGTGTGATGACTTCAAAGACTGAGTAACAAATCCCTTTCTAAAGCAAGTGGTTCCCAAACCTTTCTTTTCAACAGAATCCAAAGGAGATCTCATGGTTATAATTCAGGAGTTCTAAGAATTGAGTAGTGGGGAGTCGGGCGGTGGTGCAGTGGGTTAAGCGCATGTGGCGCAAAGCTCAAGGACCGGAGTAAGGATCCCGGTTCGAGCCCCGGCTCCCCACCTGCAGGGGAGTCGCTTCACAGGTGGTGAAGCAAGTCTGTAGGTGTCTGTCTTTCTCTCCCCCTCTCTGTCTTCCCCTCCTCTCTCCATTTCTCTCTGTCCTATCCAACAACGATGACATTAATAACAACTACAACAATAAACAACAAGAGCAACAAAAGGGAGTAAATAAACAAATAAAATAAATTTTAAAAAAGAATTGAGTAGTGATGGTTGAACAGAATTCTACTCACTTTCAGATGTAAATAACATTTCTCAGTGCTTCTAGTTAGAGATAAAAAAAATTGCAACAGTTGAGAATAAAATAAATGTCAAATCTACCCTGCTTAATTGCAGAAATAAATAGAACTCATTCAGGGGCCAGGTGGTGGCACACCAGGTTAAGCGTACATACTACAGTTCACAGGCCCCAGGTTCAGGCCCCTGGTCCCCACTAGCAGGGGGAAATCCTCATGAATGTTGAAGCAGGGCTGTAGGGGTCTCTCTCCTTCTCTTCCTCTTTATCTTCCCCTTCTCTCTAGATTTCTGGCTAGCTGTATCCAATAAATAAATTAAAATTGTGGGGAGTGACCCCTAGGTGACCCCAGGCCTTGTGGGGGTTGAACCCCGGGTTCCCTGTGCAAAGAGGTCGGCAGGTGCTTCTCCCCTCGGCTTACGCGAAGCCGAGTGGATCACTGCCCCGCAATAAAAGAGGCCCCCAGACCAGAGATAAGATGAGCCCCACTCACCAGGACTAGCCTGCCCATATTTCTTTACTAGCCACCTTGTTCTGCATACCAGCAATGGACCTTTCCTCAATATTCCTTATTTGGACTGATCGTCCCCTACTGACCCTCTTCATTTTTGCCCCTTTCCTTCCTTTTCTAACCATACGTCAACCTATTCTTACACCAATAAAACTGAGCCGTCTCTTTGAAGCACTCCCGGGGGTCCGTGTCTTCATCCTCACACCTATCCCCATCCTTCAGGTACCTCCCCGGACCTCTGGCAGTCCACCACACCCTTGCCTCCAGTGGCTGAAGAGGCAGTGGGGTTTTGCAGATGCAGCCCACAAAAAATAATAAAAAATTTCAAACAAACAAAAAACTCAGTCCTCATTCTTGGCAAGGTCCTAGTAACAAAGACAATTTGTAGGACCCCTTACAAAACAGGCTTCAATCATATGACACACACAGGCTTCAATCCATGTGACACACCTAGGCAGGGGCTCCCTCTCTCTCTATTTAGCTGGAGTGGCTATGTTGTCCCTCCTTTTCTCCTTTCTGGTTCCTGGAACAGAGACAGGAAACAAAACTTTTGGTAATGAAATATGCCACCAACTCCAAGATCGTCTCCTTAAGAGATACATTCTCAATACAGTCTCATCTTTCATATTTAATTACTTATCAAAACTTCAACTCTATTATCTTGAATTGCATAATTCTGTCTCAATAATAATTGTAATTATAATTAATCCCAGGAAAAAAAAACATAAACACCTAGAGCCTTCTGGCCATAAGGTTAAAATAATCTCTATCTATATACATGTTTCTGCTACAGAGCTTTATGAGGAGGATAATAAAACACTTTCATGCATAAAATTCTATGACTCTTGGATACAATTCTATGAGAGTAGTGGAACAGAATTGTGTTCAAGGAGAAAATAAAGACATGGAGATATATCTGACTGCTGAAGTGGAGATTGCTCATATTTATTGTTAGTGAGTTTTAAATTGCTATGCTATTTATTTTCTACTGCATAAATCCTAAAAGAGAGATCTAAGAGTTTTATAGTAAAATGGCAGTATTTGTAATATGCAAGAAATTATATATTTGTGAAAATGTTAGATGCAATCTTGAAGACACCTGAGGAGTGTTGTACTTGTGCTTATGAGAGGGAGGAAGGAAGAAGTGCTAAAACAGGGATGTATGGAGGCACCCACTGTCTCCAGGAAACTGAAATAAATTCTCTTTAGACACAGCAGGCCATATGAGGAGGGAACAATGAGTCCAGAAGTGAGCAAGAACTGGAGTGAGAAGCCAAGGATTCTGAAGTTCCAAGGGGACATTTAGGTAGCAGATTGGTGATGAGGAGAGGCCACTGGGAAGTCTGGTGCTGTGACAGATGGAGAGGGCAGGGGGACAGGAGGTGGGGATCTGAGAAACGACAAAGGCAGACATTAGGCAGCATGGCAGCAGGTGGAAGGAACGGGGGGGGGGGACAGATATTTGGCAAGAAGAACTGACAGGTGTTAATGACTCATGGGGATGGGGTGCTGCTGGTGAAAGAACAGGTGAATACAATCTCAGCTTCCTGACTGATTCTGTGGGTGAAATTTTGTGTGATATTTCTATGAATTTGGGGTATAAAGTGATGTCTATTTGATATTAGCATTACTTTGTCCAATGTGAAAAAAATGTGTTACTCATATGGCCTAGAAAGAAGGTGGTGGACTGGGTAAAATGCTGGATTTGAAAGCATGAAGTCCTCAGTTCAATTCCAGACACTATATATTCTGATATGATGCTCTGGTTCTCTTTCTAATTGTTGTCTTGTGAAATAAATAAATAAAACATGTCTTAAAAAATGTATTTCTCAAGTGGAGGGTAGATAGTATAATAGTTATGTAAAGAGACTCTCACGCCTGAAGCTCCAAAGTCCCAGGTTCAAGCCCTCTGCACCACCATAAACCAGAGCTGAGCAGTGCTCTGATTTAAAAAAATCTGCTTCTCAGTTTCTCAACCCCTCTCAATTGTGAAAATCAGTGGGCAAAGTCTGAAATGAGATTTCCTGCAGAGCTGTGCAGTATGTCACTTGGATGTCAAAGGAATTGTAAAAATCTCTCCGAAGTTCTTATTTTACAGATAAGAACACCGAGACCCAGGGAAAGAATGTGATGGCCAAAGTTATATAACAGTTGTTGGTGATTTTATTTGTGAGCCTTTGGCAAGGAGTGGAATGAGTAATAGTTATGCGGGGTGGGTAGAAGATAAAATAAGTGTTCTGCTCTGCCTGTCTCCGGTGGAAAGACAGATTTGTAAAGAAAGCCCCCAATTAAGTTTTGACTTAATCACTCACTATTGATTAAGAGATAACAGAGATAAGTTAAGGGGAAAACAGAGACTAAAAAAAGGATATTATTTGGTTACACAATAGGCATGTGACTGATTAGTGTTGGACCCCAAATTCTCTCCCTTATTGTCCAGTAGCTATATCTAGATTCTACCTAACATTGGATTGTCAGCCAGTGGTCTCAGAGAAATGGGGTGCGATGAGGAACCAGAATGCTAGCCTTGGTCTTCTCCCACCACTGGTAATGCGCTCAGCTGCTCCACTCCTTGTTGGGAGCCAACCATCACCAAGTACGACTTCTTGAGTTCCTATGATCTCCTTCTCACCCCTTTTCCATCCATTGGTTTCACCTGTGGCTTAGTGAGTTTCTGAAGAAATCCTGATAGTTTTTTTTTTTTTTTTTTAGTTTCCATGTAATTTTTCATTGTTTTTCCTAGTTTCACACACATTCTATGTCTCCTAGTTTCACATTCTATGGAGAGCAGTTTGAAATGACTCCTACTCCGTAGCTACGCCTCCAGAACCTCTAAAGTCCCCAACCGAGAAGCAGAAAATAGAGTAACATAAAAAAAAAAAACCCTAATCCAAAGATATGATTAAAAGATAACACTTGAGATTCAAAGATACATCTAGAGGTGCAGGTCTGGTAGGAATCGGCCTGTAACCCGTTAACGTAAAATAATCCTAGTTCCCTGCCCTCCATCTGGCCTCAGGTCTCCTTCTTTGCTTACTTTTGAGCTATACTACGAAATTTTTTATTACATTTTTGGAGGACACCCAGTGAGATCTGACTGCTGTAGACCCATTTGGGCAAGACCCAGGGCTTCAGACCCAGAGAAGACATGGCCCCTCCATAGGACAGAGAAGCATGCACTCTTGATGTGAATTCTGAGGTCTCACCTTCCACGCAGGGACCAAACTTCTCTGAAGATAAGCCAGTCCTTGATTCTGAGAGAGCAGATGACTTATACTCTGAAAATAAGAGAATTCATTTTCCGGGAAGACATCAAGTTCTAGATGCTGCCATGACCCCATCCTGACCACCCTGGACAGAGGACTACATGGAGAAGTGTCCAGAAACCTCATCTCTCTGGAGCCCTGTTCCACTAGCAAATGCTAGGGACAGTACAACTGCGTCTCGGAGTATGGATCAACCAAGCAGCTGCCCACATGTCAGCAGGAAGCACTTGCACAAATATGAAACTCCATCTTTCAACATCCCCAAAAGAATTTTGGTCCATACTTCTAAATGGGGAAATATTGAGGCTAGGGAATAAACAGGTTAACCTGGGGGAACACAGGCAGTACTGTGACATACTAGAGTATTTCCTCCCCAGACACAGGGGCTTCCCATGTTATTAGAGAAATAAGTTTTTAACAGATGTGGGTGTGGCTTAGAAAAGAACCAGAGGCAAACTTAGAAGTTTATAAACTGGTGCTATGGGTGTGGTTTCTCTCTCTGCTCACGAGAGCCTGTTAACATGTTAGTAAAGTTTATAACTGAGTGCTTAGAAACAGTTAAGTTACAGCTGGTAGAGAATATGTAGACTGAGGTAATCCAATACATTAGGAAAGATTTCCTGGGTACAAGAAGAGGAGGGGATGAAATAAAAAGTCTATAGGCTCCTGGTGGATGTCCACTTCTATATTCAGCATTTGAGTGGTGGGCTCTGATGGTAGCCAACCTGCTCTCACCTTTATTGTCAGCACCTTGATGGACTTTGTTTCTAACCCATCAGCTTGTGCTGCGCCAAGTTTGAAACTGACAAAAGCTGTGTGCTGCGGGACAAGCGTCTGCAGATCTGATAGGAATCGATCTGTAACCCGTTAACGTAAAATAAACCTAACTCCCTGTCCTTCAAAAAAAAAAAAAAGGTACATATAGATAGAAAGGTATGACAGATAATAGTCTATGTAAATAGTCCACTAAAGAATGCTAGAATAATAAGATCAGAAAAAACAAAAACAAACAAACCTCACAGGCCTTAAGACAAAAGTTGTTACTTAGAGAAAAGGAGATTTTTATAGTCCTAACAGAAAATTTATCAGAATATATAAAAGTTAAAGATTCTAACTCCATGAGCCAAAACTTATAGAATAAGAGAGAAGAAATAATTCAAAATGATAGATTTGAGTGCCCATTTTCAAACAGTAGAATAGGTAAACAGGAAATCAATAAATAGTAGGCTTTCTACATCACACATCTACTAAGTCACCTATAAAACACTCTCCACAGCAACAGCAGAATGCATGTTCTTTTCTTTCTTTTTAAAATATTTTATTTATTTATTTGTTTTAGAGATAGACAGAAATCAAGAGGTTGGGGGGGATAGGGAGAAAGTGAGGGGGGTTGATAGGGAGAAGGAGAGAGAACAGCATCTACAGTCCTGTTTCACTGCTCATAAAGCTCCCCCCACCTCCCCGCAGTTGGGAGCTGGAGGCTTGAACCCAAGTCCTTGTATACGCAATGTGTGTACTCTACCAAGTATACCGCTGTCTGGCCACATGTTCATTTCAAGAGCAAATGAAACATTCTCTAGACTGGATCACAAACCAAGGCTACAACATAAATATTAGTACATTTAAATGGACTGATATCACAGAAAGTATGTTTTCTGATAATAAAGAAAAAAATTAGATATCAAAACCAAAATTAAATTTGAAAATTTTACTAATATTTGGAAACTGAACAGTATACTTTAAACTGAACAATAGGTCAAGAAGAAATAATATACAATAGTAAAATACCTTGAAATGAATGAAAATGAAAACACAGAATTTATGGGATGAGTTGAAATGAAAATTATCATGTTCAGTGGTGACTTTGTGAGTTTAAATGGATGTATTAAAAAGAATACATTTCAAAGGTCGGTAATGTAACCAGCCACTTTGCTAGACTTGAAAAGAGGAACACTAAGCACAAAAGAGCAGCAGTAAGGGAATAAAACAGAAAAGAAATAAACAGCCATTGTTCCAAAGAAGATCTGTAATCAGTCAATAAACACATGAAGATAATCAATGTCATTATTAGTCATTAGGGAAATCAAAACCTCATGAGATGTCACTTCATGTCCACTGGAATAGTCTAATGAGAAAGTGTTGTAAAAAATATGGACAGGGAGTTGGGCAGTAGCACAGCGGGTTAAGCGCACATGGAGCAAAGCACAAGGACTGGTTTAAGGATCCTGGTTTGAGCCCCCGGCTCCCCACCTGCAAGGGAGTCACTTCACAAGCGATGAAACAGGTCTGCAGGTATCTATCTTTCTCTCCCCCTCTCTGTCTTCCCCTCCTCTCTCCATTTCTCTCTGTCCTATCCAACAATGATGACATCAATAACAACAATAATAATGACCACAGTAATGACAGATACAACAGGGGCAACAAAAAGGAAAAAAAAATATGGACAAATTACAAACCTCATATGTTGCTAATAGAAATGTAAAATGGTACAAATTCTATGGAAAAGTTTGTCAGTTTCTCAGGAAAAAAAAAAGATACAGATACATAAAAATGACCCAGGAATTTGAATTAGAGGAGTATATCCAAGCGACTTGAACACATACAGTCCCAAAAATTTCTTGGAAGCAAATGCTCATAGCAGTCATATTTGCTGTATTAAAAAGGTGGAAGCAACTCAGATGATCCCCAGATGGTAACGGGCTGACATTTAAAATGAGGTACATCACCTAAAATAGACCTACTAGTTTTTTTCCAAGATGGAGATCCCCAAATCTTCATCTGCAATATTCTTGCCTTTAGGTTCACAATTAGTCAACAATTTGTTCGGCTTTATATCTTAACTCTTTTTTAGCCACCAAGTTCCAGATGCTACCATGACTTCCCTGGGCAGATGACCCCAACAATGTGTCCTAGAACCCCACTTCCACAGATCCCTGCCCACTAGGGGAAGAGACAGGCTAGGAGTATGGATCAACCTGCCAATACCCATATTCAGTGGAGAAGCAATTATAGAAGCCAGATCTTCCACCTTCTGCACCCCATCATGATTGTGGGTTCATACTCCCAGAGGAATAAAGAATAGGAAAGCTAACAAGGGATGGGATGGGATACAGAGTTCTGGTGGTAGGAATTGTGTAGAATTGTACCCCTCTTATCCTATGGTCTTGTCAATATTTCCATTTTATAAATAAACAAAAATTTGGGGTATATCCACTCAGTGAGATACTATTCAGGTAAAGAAGGGACAAAATGCTGACACCTGCTATATCAAGGATGACTAAGAAAGCATTATGCAAAGTAAGAAGAGAAAGCAGATGTGAAAGCCCACCCATGACTTTGCATAGACTTTATGTACCTGTGACATTCATGTAAAGTGTCTAAAATAAATAAACTCATATGGGTGGAATGTAGATTAGTGGTTGCCAGGGACTAAGAGTGGGAGAATGAAGTGATTGATAGTGGACATGATGATCTTTATTGTAAGGCAATGTTACCTCAATAAGAAGATGTTAAGGGGGTCAGGCGGTGGTATACCTGGTTAAGTGCACATAGTGCTAAGTTCAAGGACCCACATAAGGATCTGGCTCCTGGCTCGCCACAGCACAGCTGCAGGTATCTTATCTTTCTCCCTCTCTATCTCCCCCTTCTCTCTCAATTTATCTCTGTCCTATCCAATAAAAATGGAAAGAATGGCCACCTGGAGCAGTGGATTCATAGTGCTGGCACCAAACCCCAGCAATAACACTGAAGGCAAAAAAAAAAAAAAAGTAGATGTCTTCATTGTGCAAAAGATCCAGAGCAGTATATTGGAGAGTGAATATAAACACTACCGTTGCTAAAGTTGATATTTATATTTTGTTTCAAGTTTCCCAAGAACTAAGGTAGTAGAAAAAGGAAGTCCAAAAAAAGTTACTTCTTTACTAAATTTTTAATTAGTACAGCAGTCTTGTACTAAATTTTAAAAATTATTTTTTATTTATTCATTTATTTATTTATTTTTTCTTTATTGGGGAATTAATGTTTTACATTCAACAGTAAATACAATAGTTTGCACACGCATAACATTACCCAGTTTCCCATATAACAATACAACCCCCACTAGGTCCTCTATCATCCTTCATGGACCTGTATTCTCCCCACCCACCCACCCCAGAGTCTTTTACTTTGGTGTGATATGCCAATTCCATTTCAGGTTCTACTTGTGTTTTCGTTTCTGATCTTGTTTTTCAACTTCTGCCTGAGAGGGAGATCATCCCATATTCATCCTTCTGTTTCTGACTTATTTCAATTAACATGAATTTTTCAAGGTCCATCAAGATCGGCTGAAAACGGTGAAGTCACCATTTTTTACAGCTGAGTAGTATTCCATTGTGTATATATACCACAACTTGCTCAGCAACTCATCTGTTGTTGGACAACTGGGTTGCTTCCAAGTTTTGGCTATTACAAATTGTGCTTCCAAGAACATGTGTGTACACAGATCTTTTTGGAAGGGTGTGTTGGGTTCCTTAGGATATATCCCCAGGAGAGGAACTGCAGGGTCATAGGATAGGTTCATTTCTAGCCTTCTGAGAGTTCTCCAGACTGTTCTCCACAGAGGTTGGACCCATTTACATTCCCACCAGCAGTGCAGGAGGGTTCCTTTGACCCCACACCCTCTCCAGCCTTTGTTGCTGTTACATTTTCTGATGTATGACATTCTCACAGGAGTGAAGTGGTACCTCATTGTTGTCTTTATTTGCATTTCTCTGACAATCAGAGACTTGGAGCATTTTTTCATGTGTTTCTCAGCCTTTTGGATCTCTTCTGTGGTGAATATTCTGTCCAAGTCCTCTCCCCATTTTTGGATGGGGTTATTTGTTGTCTTGTGGTTGAGTTTGGCAAGCTCTTTATATATGTTGGTTATTAAACTCTTATCTGATATATGGCATGTAAAGATCTTCTCCCATTCTGTGAGGGGTCTCTTGGTTTGGGTAGTGGTTTCTTTTGCTGTGAAGAAGCTTTTTAATTTGATGTAGTCCCATAGGTTTATACTTGCCTTAGTCTTCTTTGTAATTGGATTTGTTTCACTGAAGATGTCTTTAAAATTTATGCAGAAAAGAGTTCTGTCAATATTTTCTTCTAAGTATCTGATAATTTGTGGTCTAACATCCAAGTCCTTGATCCACTTGAAATTTACTTTTGTATTTGGTGAAATACAGTGATTTAGTTTCATTCTTCTGCATGTTTCAACCCATTGTTTCCAACACCATTGGTTGAAGAGACTCTGCTTTCCCCATTTAATAGTCTGGATACCTTTGTCAAAGATTAGATGTCCATAGGTGCGGGGCCTCATTTCTGGGCTCTCAATTCTATTCCACTGGTCAGTATGTCTATTCATGTTCCAGTACCAAGCAGTTTTGAATGACAATGGCCCTATAATATAGTTTGAAATCTGGGAGTGTGATGCCTCCGGTTCTATTCTTTTTTCTCAAGATTGTTTTGGAAATTCTAGGTCTTTTCTGGTTCCAGATAAACAATTGTAGCATTTGTTCTATTGTCTACGTCTATTTTTCTCTATCTCCTCTTCCTCTCTCAATTTCTTTCTGTCCTATCCAATAAAAACAGAAAAAAATGGCTGCCAGGAGCAGTGGATTTTTAGTGCTGGCACCAAGCCCCAGAAATAACCCTGGAAGCAAGGAAAAAAAAAAAAAAGAACAAATAAACAGACTCCAGATTTAGTTAAACAAGTAGAAAAAATTCACTCACTCAAATCACAGACTAAAGAATAGCTGACAAACACAGTCAGTTTGGCCCAAAACAAGCAAATAGAGCACATGGCAAAGATGGACTTCCAGGCCTGTATAAGCAGAGTACTTCACAATGAGTGCAGTTTTGGAGGCTCAATCTGTAATTGGCAAAGCCTTCAGCATAACAGCTGGGTTTCAGGAAGACCCCGGGGCAGCCTTGGACCATTAAACAGTGTGGAAGCAGGCAAGGTAAACGGGGCATACTAGAGACCACACAGAAGGGCTGTGTTTGCATGAGCTCCTTGGAAATAGAGATGAGGTGAGTGGAGTGTGGAGTGCACACAACTATTAGTTGCTCAGATGAGCCCAAGTGAAGCAAAAACCAGCTTTATGGCTACATTATATCCCCCTCCCCCCTTCCCAGTTCCTGCTTTTCCCCTCCCTTGATGCTGGTCTTTTCTTCATCAGAGAGCAACTAGCATGCCTGCAAAAGACGGGAGATTAAGCCAAGATGTTGAAGGGTGCACCCCTCAAGTCCTGAGCCAGGAAGCCAGAGGGGGTTCTGGACCAAGCCTGCAGGGCTGTGTCGGCTTGGAGCTGTCTCCTCTGGTTGCTGTGCCCTCCTGTCTGGTCTCTGCTCTGTGGTGCCAGGGCTGAACTTTGCAGCCATGTCTTTGGCCTGAAGATATTCTCCTTTGAGATCAGCCCAAGGGTGTGTTAGGATTGGAGGCTGCAGGATGGACAAGGGAACTACTTTCTCCCTGAATACTTCCTGTCCTTGCCAGCATCACTCTGGCTACCTGGGAAGTGGTATTTTCCTCTGGAGCTGCTCCTGCATCCCATCATGGTCATGGGTGTTATCTCATGGCTGTAGAACCAGAGACTGGGTGCTTCTTAGAAATGCAGACCAACACTCAGCTAGACTCCCTCCTGAGTCTGGGTCCCCATATCACAAACTTCCTACTGTCAAGGCCAAGGGGCAGGTTTGGAGGGCTGAGGAGGGATGGTCCAGGAGGGGCAAGGTCCCCAGCACTCAAATCCAGCAATGGAGTGGACAAGAGCAAGAGAGAGAGAGAGAGAGAGAGAGAGAGAGAGAGAGAGTGTTAGTCCTTGAGGATGCTAGCTCTGCTTCTGCTTGCCAGCTTCCTCCTTCTGTTGCCTTTTTCAAACAGCCTTTATACATTACACCAATCAGCATCAGGTGCAAAGGGTCAACACTGTACCAACCAGCATCAGGTGCAAAGGTGCTGTGTGCATAACATGGGCATTGAGCTAGCAAAATGTGAGGTTTTGAGCCAAAGCAACCAAAGGCTTAGAGTCAGAGCATAGCCTCACCCTGACACCAACTTAACCCTCTAATGTGTTAGACCCAGCAAGAATGCCTTGGCTCTGACTCTTGGTCTCCACTTCATGGGTCTTATCCAATGAGGGCAGATCCCAGTGCCAGAAGCAGTGACCCCTCCCTGGAGGACCATTAAGAGTCTCCTTGGGAGCTTGGAGACACCAGAAACTCTTATTCCAAAGTCTACTTTTCAGTCAGGCAAAGTCATATGCTTTGGCGTTCCAGGTACATTGCTTTGTGTCTCCAGCACAGGGAAGGAAGTAGCTTCTGGTAGTTCTTTAGGACACCTTGGTGTTTCTGTTATGGCTTTTCATTCTCCAGTGCTTGGGTGACAATGTTTTTTTTTTTTTGTTGTTAAGACAATGATGCAGTTTATTCTTCCTTTCTGGATGCTGATGCAATTAGTGGTAAGGAAAAATAGCACAAAGAAAGTAAGTCAGAAGTAAGAGAGCAGTAAGATACCAGAGAGGTTTCCTGTGGCTTATAGCAGCTCCTTGGAGATTTCCTGAGGGCTTCCTGGAGCTTCCCAGAGTTTCCTGGAGTCTCTTGCAATAACCTCAAAGCTCTGACTATTTGGTCTCCAGAACTGGTAATAATAATTCCATAGCTTCACAGCCTGAATCTTCTTTCGAATGGCAACTCTAACTCATTTTTTTTTTCCTGAAAAGATAATCCAGTTGAACTGGCAGAATGGTTTCTGAAATAAGAACCATGACTAATACCCACTGTTGTCAGTCTTTAGCAGGAATTTGTCATATTAGACAAAGAATTAAATCCATCCTCCATTAAAAATATGACTAAAAGAACCAATTAATTCTCTGTGTAATAAGCTAAGCAAGCGTATTTTGCGTGGCATTGAGGGGTGACCTGTTTGAAGTGTCAGAGTGAGGTGGAGCTAGAAAGCAGCTCTGTGATGGTGCTCATGGCTTATTTGATTTGATTTTTATTAGTGATTTAATACTGAAACTGTAAGATAGCTAGTTTATAACTCCACACTGTTCCCACCACCAGAGTTCTATGTCCCCATTCCGTGTCAGAAACTGCAGTGGCTCTCCCAAGGTGATCGAGATGGGTTGACTATTATTTCTTTTAAAAAAAAATTATTTATTTATTTTCCCTTTTGTTGCCCCTGTTGCTTTTTTATTGTTGTTGTTATTGATGTCACTGTTGTTGAATAGGACAGAGCGAAATGGAGAGAGGAGGGGAAGACAGAGAGGAGGACAGAAAGATAGACACCTGCAGACCTGCTTCACCTCCTGTGAAGCGACTCCCCTGCAAGTGGGGAGCCAGGGACTCAAACTGGGATCCTTATGCTTTGTGCCATGTGCACTTAACCCACTGTGCTACTGCGCAGCTCCCGGTTGACTATTATTTCTATAACTATCTATATTTATATATAGTTGCCCTTTTTTTTTTCTATATTCCTGCCCTCTCTTCCTAAATCACACCTACACTTATTACAACTTCTTAATGTCTTTCCTTTTTTCCTCTTCTCTCTCTGGGTCCTGATGGAATTGGGAATTCAGAGCCCTCTGGTCATCCTCCCCTTCTTCTTCTCATTCTCCTTCTTCTTCTTCTTCTTCTTCTTCTTCTTCTTCTTCTTCTTCTTCTTCTTCTTCTTCTTCTTCTTTTCCTCCAGGATTATTGCTGGAGCTCTTGAAGGTCAACTTTTTTTTATTCCATTGTTGTTGTTGGACAGGACAGAGAGAAATTGAGAGAGGAGGGGAAAACAGAGAGGGGGAGAGAAAGATAGACACCTGCAAATCTGCTTCAGCACTTGTGAAGTGACCCTCCCCTTCAGGTAGGGTGGACCAAAATTCTTTATGGGGTGCAGAAAGTGGAAGGTCTGGCTTCTGTAATTGCTTCTCCATTGGGCATGGGTATTGACAGATGGATACATACTCACAGCCTGTTTCTATCTTTCCTTGTGGGGTAGAGCTCTGGAAATGTTCCAGGACACATTGGTGAGATTGTCTGCCCAGGAAAGTCAGGATGGAATCATAGCATCTGCAAGTTGGTGGCTGAATGCTGTTGTTTTTAAAGACCCAGGCTCCCCTACAAGAGCTCAAGGGTGTGGTAACTCCCAGGGGAATGCATGCTGAGGGTGGGGTTGAGGAGTAGGAGCATTAGCAGAACAGCAAGCAGGCTGGCTGCTGTGTCTATGCTAACCTGCTGACCTCTCCCAGCATGGACCCTGTGGACTCAGGTCTGCTGTGTGGCTTAAGGGTGGACCTTAGTGCATGCAGTACTTGCACACTGGGCTATGTCTTGGGAACAGTAGCTCATGGGAGCAGCTGCCAGGTAGGAAGATTGGCTGGCCTGGAGCTCCTGCTGAGGATGCCATAGGCACAGACCTGTTGCTCGGCTCCTGGTTGTCAGGACTCCATGAGACACACAGGCATGTGGAAGCGGATTCTGGCCAGCTCCTGGGGAGATCAGCTGTGCGAGGCAGCAGTGCAAAGCCACAGCATAAGGCAGGACCTCTGTAGGGTGCAGCCTCCCTCTTGAAGACTCGGAGGGTCTTTGGGGTATGTGGCTGCAGCTGTCACTGGGATCTCAGACCCAGCAAATGCTGATGCAAGGCCTCCTCCATATCACTTCAGAGCAGATAGCAAGGTTTCATCATAAAGAGATTAATTAAGAGCACACACCACCACGTGCAAGGACCCAGGTTCTAGCTCTAGCTTCCCACCTGAATCGGGGAAACTTCATGAGTGGTGAAGCAATGCTGCAGGTCTTTCTCCCTCTCTCTCTCTCAGTCTCCCTCTTCCCTTCTTGATTTCTCTCTATCCTATCAAATAAAATAGAAAAAAGAAAAAAAGGGAAAATGGCTGCTGGGAGCAGTGGATTAGTAGTGCAGACACCAAGCCCCAGCAACATCTCTGGTGGCAATTAAAAGTGTGGGGAGACTTAATTGATCCACAGTGGCTTAAGGCAGAGAAACAGCATTGGGGAGCAGGGCGGGGGGTGGGTGGACACTGTTTAAATAGACATTTCAGTCAATGAGCATTTATCTCTCTCAAGGCACCAAATGCTGTCAAGCCTAGAAAAAAAAAATCAATGCATTTTAAGTAAGCTCAGGGGAAGAGGGCATGAGTGATTTCAAGGGTTCTCTCTCCCACTGTCCAGGAGTGACAGAGCTGCAGGGAATGGCAGGGCAGCAGATGGGGAAGGGCTTGGAGAGGCCCCTGAGGTCCTATAGGGACCCTGGCCTGGACACAGGACAGCTGGAGCTGGACAGGGATCTAGGTGATGCACACACATTACCATGCACAAGGACCCAGGTTCAAGCTCCAGATCCCTGTTTGTGGTCAGGTGGACTGGGTGACTCAGCTCCTTTCACCAACAGTGGATGCTGTGATGAGTCCTTGGTGGTCAGGGTCCCTTTGTGGTGTGACAGCAGTGGGACTGTGTAACTGTGTAGGGCTGAGATGGGACCCCTGCATGCTGGCATCCCACATCCTCAGGGAGAAAGCCACCCCCTTACGCTGCACATCATTCCAGCCCATGGATATGTCCAGTGAGAGCTTCCCTCCACCCAGCCCTTAGAGATGTCCAATGAGCTGCCTCCTCCCCCCAAGTCCCTAGAGATGCCTAGTGATATGCCTCCCACTCCCCAGCCCCAGATGCTGGAGATGCTGGGCCCAGTAGCTGTGATCTGGGCCCAACACTTCCTGCTTTAGTGGGGCTGTGGCTGAGCCAGTAGAGTGATAGGATGGTGCTCTCTTGACAGGTGGACTCCTGGGATGCATGATTGAGATGCACTGACTTGGGCAAAGGCTTTGCTCATAGCGGAGACATGCTACAGACTCCCCTGATTGCTTAGTGGCCTGGTGGTTCCTGGGCACCTAGGGGTGCTCCCACTATGCAGTGAGCCCTGCTACCAGGCCCTGTGCACTTTTCTCAGGGTTGGCATTTGGGGGTCTCTGTAGAGATAGTTGTTGCCTGGGTGTGGACTGTCTTCAGAAGAGGGAGTGTGTGTGGTCAGGGCAGGGGTCCTGCAGGTGGGCAGGGGTGTTGGGTTGGGGACTTAACTCCCACTGTCCCACTAGGCTTACCAGATGGCCTGGGAAGGTGGGGACTGGGACCCAGTCAGGAGTTTCAAAGTGCTGTGGGTATGGTGTAGCCCCTTGAGAAAACAGTATGGAGTCTTAAAAAAATAAGAATGGAATTAGCTTATGGTCCAGCAATACCACTCTTAGGCATTATTCCAACAGATACCCAGACACTCAGTGGAAGGGACATAAGTACCCCTGTGTTCATAGCTACATTATTCACAATAGCCAAACAGTGGAAGCTGCCAAAGTGCCCATCAACAGATGACTGGCTAAAGGAATTATGGGAGGTGAAGGACAACAACAGGATAGTTTCACTCATACAAATATAGCCAAGTGAATATACAAATGTGAAAAAACAGAACAACAACCTATTTTCAAGACTGGGAGAACTGTAGTGGTTATCTATAGGGGTGGGGAAATAGACCTTTGATGACAGAAGGGGTGAAAAGAAAGAAGTTATAGGATATATATTCCATGGAATACTAGTATACTACTCTGTGATCAAAACTTTTAAAACTTTGTGGGAACCATGGTTATGGTTGAGAGATGGAAGAGTGGGGTTTCATAACTTTACAATATAATCTTAAACCCACTATTAATCACACACACACACACACACACACACACACACACACACACACACACACACACACACACACACACACACACACACACCCCAAGGTGCTATGGGCAGAAGCAGTGTGTTTCAGTCCTAGAGAGATGGGCCCCATACCCTCTTTAGGTTTCTGGGAAATACTGTTTATTCACAGTGTTGACGGTGGGACTCCATATAGCCCAGCAGGTGGGACTCCTGCCTCAGAGGCCCCACCACTGTGTCACAGGGGATCCTGGTGACTCTGCTGCCACCTTAACAATCAGTGAATCAGTGAAGACTCACAGAACCTAAGAATAACTGTTAATCAGAAAGAAAAAAGTCTTAGGCAGAAAAGCTAAAAGATAATTTTTGTTAAATAATGAACACTCATAAAACAGCAGTGGAATGGTATTAAAATGTCCATGATTACTTATTTCTCAGCATTCATCTCGTAACGGAAGCAGCATGAAGCAGGATTCACACTTAAAAAATGACAAGAAAACAGCCGTTCCTTTAGTTGACAGAGAAGGTCCATCTCCTGTGAGACCAACATGTTGCTGCCTGTGTGACTAGCTGAGTGCCAGCTCTGGGGCCGGGGAGCCTCACCTCCTTGAGTCTTGAAGCTGAGGTGGTATCCCCCCCCTGCAGATACCCTGCGGTGCTCCAGTGAGGCATCCTGGGGTGGGGGTGGGTGGGCTGAGGGCTGCCCCACACGAGGTGGCCAGGCCTAAGACTGCATATTGCTGGAAGGTGGGTGCTTAGCTGACCTGTCCTGTAGGAGAATCCTGGGGATGGCTCCTGTGCTGCTCAGTCCTCAGAGCTGATCTGAAGCTGGAGAGCATGAGGGCTTCCCCCAGCAGCCCCTATGTCCCCCAGACAGGATATGTCCCCCTCTCCCCAGCAGCCTGTGTCTCCCTGCTCAGCTGGCAGGGAAGGCCAGTGGCTAGGGCTGCCAGGAACAAGCAAGACCTGAGGGATGGGGATGCCGTGTCCCTGTCCTCTGCCTATTTCCTGGCCCCTCCCCTGCCCACTCTGGTCTGTGTATTGCTGATTCCCTGGGCTGCCCGGCCTGCCCCCAGCCCTCAGGACCAGGCAGAGATGGCCCTTTGCTGCTCCCAGGAAGGCTGCTGTGCCCATGGCCCAAGCTCTGCACAGTGCTGAGATGGTGTCAGGTCCAGGAGGTCTGGTGGAACATTTCAGGGCCCTCTGACACAGGCTGGGCTCAGAGGTGGCTGCTCTTGGAGAGGTAGGCGATGAGGGCCACGGCGACACCCACATACACGCCGGTGCCAATGGTGATGGACAGCACAGCCAGGAAGAGCGCCCGCCGCGAGCTGGTGCTGGCCTGGTGGAAGTCCCCCTTGGCCACCGCCTTGTTGGTCTGCAGGGTGGGAGAGGGGGGAAATGGAGTCAGGGTGAGTGTAGAGGCTTGAACCCGGGTCTTTGCACATGAGACAGTGTGGGCTCTGCTGCGCCAGCCATCCCCCCTCCAGGTCCCCATCCCTGCCGTAAATAGAAACATGTTCAAGAACACTCTGCCATAAGAGCACATACCCCAAGGGGGATTACCCCGAGGCCACATCCTCAGAGCTGCCAGGTCCACCACCCTGGACAGAGGGGACAGGGAAGAACTTGGCACAGCCAGCCCCTCCCCCACCTGGACACAGGGGACACAGGATAGCTCCTGGGATAGTGGGGCACAGCCAGCTCCTCACGCACCAGTCTACACATGGTGTCCCCACTCCTGGCCCTGGACCCTTCTGGAAGACCACATGACCCCTCTCTAGGCCAGAACCCTTCCTGAAGCTGGCCTCTTTCCTGCCTCAACCCTTCTTCTCCTGCCCTCTTTCCGACATCATGGCTGAAGTCTGTGCCCTTTTCTGGGGCCCTTTGTGCAGAAAGATCCAGCCTGTGCTTGTGCCTAGCTCAGTCCCCTCTATACCACCTGCTGCCAGAGGGTTCTTGGTAAGAAGCTGAGGTAGGCAGGTGGGGCCTGGCACAGGGCAGGGAACCAGGGAGGGGGACACAGGACACAAAGGGCTCATGTCTTAGAGCCCATATTCAGAGCTGCAGTGTCTCTGCTCTTCTTTCCTAGTTGGCCCCGAGTGGAAACCACACCCACGTGAGACCCCGAGTCCACACATACAGCAGCAGCAACAAACATGACAAAGAGAAAAGACCTAATTGCTAAGACAGGGTGAAAACCCAACTTGCAAATTGAAGAGCAAAGGTGACACAGTAATATGAATACAACTGAGTTTTTCTCCCTTCAGTGAAGTGCCATTTAAACTGAAGATAGGGGCTGGGTGATGATGCCCAGCTGAGTGCAAGGACCTGTTCCCCACCTGCGGGGGGGGGGGGGGAAGCTTCATGAGTGATGGAGCAGGGCTGCAGGTGTCTATTTCTCTCTTCCTCTCTCTCACTTTCCTCTCAACTATATCCAAATGACCTCATGCTTGAGAGTCTAGTGCCCTAGCCAGTACACTACCTCCTGGACCCTATATCGAAATGAATAAATAAATATATTTTAAAACCCTGAAGTAACTAGGAACACACACAGAAACTATGCAGCAGAGACAGATGTGCCTGAAGGAGGACTCCCTATAGCCAGGAGTCTGATCTGATGGCTGAAAGCAGCCCCCCCCCATCCAGGTAGCAGGGCTGCGGGGTCACCCTGCCCTTCTAGAGTCTGGACACCCCCGGTGAGGTCCCAGCTGGCAGAAGCAGGCTGTTCCAAGGCAGACATGCTCTGTGCTTTGTGAGGCCTGTGGGTGTGGACTGTCTCTGCTCACAGGAGACCAGTGCCCTATGCCTGTGGCTACAGAACTCAGGGCTACTAGAGGGGACCTGACTCTGCAGTCTCCACTCCTCCTTTGTCAGGCCTTAAGCCAGCCCCCCCTGCTCTGCTCCATCCTCCATTGCTGATACTATGGTCTATTTACATAATCATTGTTTTGCCTGAGACCCGCCCTGACTGCAGGGTATTAATTAATTCCACCTTCACAATAGTTGTTAAGGGAGTTTCTATCCCCTCTTTAGCCCGCTCTTTCTTTTTCTCCACCCCCTTTCCTAGCCATTTCCTTTTCCGACTTGCCACTTCCAGCTTTCTAAGATATAAAAGCGTTGTCTCTGATCAATAAAGATGCATTGCATTCCCGCTCTGCCATGAGTTCCTGGTCTTTCTCCCTCGTCTTACTGCTGAGTAAGCAGCAGCCCAGGTTGGCTCTGGTCGAGTTCTCTCCAACCCAGAGAACACGTGCCCAGGAAGAAATACCCTCACGCTAGCCCAGCACTCCTTGTCTCTGAGCAGCCTTTAGACCCTGATTTCTTCTGAGAGGACAGCATAGCCAAAGAGAAAGTACTCCCACCCATCCTGCATCACCCACACCTCCACACCCTTTCTCTCTGCTGTCTGCAGAGACAAGGGACAAGGTTAGCTGTCTTGCATCCTGTGGCCCAGCCCTTCCCCCCCCGGCTCTCTTATGTTCACTCACAATGGGGAAAGTTCCATCAGAGACCTGCCATTATGGGAGGCATGGCCCAGGAGGCAGATATGGGGCAGGAAGGCACAACCACTCAGCAGTGCTGGCAGGTGTTCAAACAAGAGAGCAGAAATGCATCCGACTTCCAAAGCTCTTAGTCCCCATGGAATGAGGAGGAAGGTGTTTGGTGATTTAGGATAATTCTTTAAGAATTCTTATTTATTATTTTAGATATAGAAATTGAGAGGGGAGGGAGAGAGAGAGAAAAAAAAGAGCTACAGCCCAGCTCTACCACTCATGAAGCTTCCTCCCTGCAGGTGAGGAGCAGGGGCTTGAACCCAGGTCTTATGCAGTATAATGTGTGCACTCTACCAGGTGCACCATGCCCGTCCCTTTAATCACTTGTTTTAAATTTTTTTCAAAGGTTTGTTTATTTATGAGGGGGGGGGAGAGAGAGAGAGAGAGAGAGAGAGAGAGAGAGAGAAAGAGAAAACACAACAGGCCTTTTGTTCAGGATTCAGAAGAAATCATATTCACCAAGAGGCATCGGCAGGGATATGTGTAGAAATGATAATCATAAACACCATTCCCACCACCAAAAGACTGTGTCCCATCAAACCCACCCACCCCCATCCCCCACTGGCCCAAGAAGCTGCATGTCTGCCCCTCACCACAGGGTTTTTACTTTGGTGCCCTACTTTCAGTTTAGTCAGATCCTGCTTTTAGTTTCCCTTTCAGATGTTCTTTCTCAACTTCTGTTGATGAGTGGGATCATCCCATACTCATCTTTATCTTTTTGACTTAGCTCACTTAACATAATTCCTTCTAGCTCTGTCCAAGATGGGTCAGAGAAGGTGGGTTCATTGTTCTTGATAGCTGTATAGTATTCCACTGTGTATATATACCACAGCTTTCTCAGCAACTCATCTGTTGTTGGGCACCTGGGTTGCTTCCAGGTTTTTGCTATTATGAAATGTGTTGCTATGAACATAGGAGTAAACACCTCTTTTTGGTTGGGTGTTATGGAGTCCTTGGGTATAACCCCAGGAGAAGAATTACTGGATCATATGGAAGGTCTATGTCTAGCCTTGTGAGAGTTCTCCAGACTGCTCTCCACAGAGGCTGTACCAATTTACATTCCCACCAGCAGTGCAAAAGGGTTCCTCTGTCCCCACATCCTCTCCAGCATTTGTTGCTGCTGTCCTTTTTGATGTATGCCATTCTCACAGGAGTGAAGTGGTATCTCAATGTTGTCTTAATTTGCATTTCTCTGACAATCAATGACCTGGAGCAGTTTTTCATAGTTTGTTAGCCTTTTGGATCTCCTTTGAGGTGAATGTTTTGTTCATATCCTCTGTCCATTTTTGGATGGGGTCATTTGCTTTTTTGGTGCTAAGTTTGCTGAGCTCTTTGTATATTTTGGTGATTAGTTTCTTGTCTGATGTATGGCATGTGAAGATCTTCTCCCGTTCTGTGAGGGGTCTCTTTGATAGTTTCTTTGGCTGTGCAGAAGCTTTTCAATTTGATGTAGTCTCATTGGTTTGTTTCTGCTTTAGTCTTCCTTGCAATTGGGTTTATTTCATCAAAGATGTCCTTGAGGTGTAGGTGGGAAACTGTTTTACCAATGTTTTCCTCTATGTATCTGATGGTTTCTGGTCTAACATCCAGGTCTTTGATCCATTTGGAGTTGATTTTTTGTTTCTGGCGAGATAAAGTGGTTCAATTTCATTCTTCTGCATGTTTCAACCCAGTTTTCCCAGCACCATTTATTGAAGAGAGCCTCCTTCTTCCATTTAATCTTTTGGGCCCCCTTATCAAAGATCAGATGTCCATAGGTGTGGGGATTTATTTCTGCGGTTTCAATTCTGTTCCACTGGTCTGTGTGCCTATTTTTGTTCCAGTACCATGCTGTTTTGATGATGATGGCTTTATAATATAGTTTGAGATCTGGGCGTGTGATGCCTCCATTTCTGTTTCTTTTCCTCAAGATGGTTTTGGTAATTCTAGGTGTTTTCAGGTTCCAGATAAATGATTGTAGTGTTTGTTCTATTTTCTTAAAGAAGCTTGGTGGAACTTTGATGGGTATTTCATTACATTTGTATATGGCTCTGGGAAAAATATTCATTTTGATGATATTTATTCTTCCAATCCATGAGCATGGGATGTCTTTCCATTTTTTGGTATCAGTTTCTATTTCCTTGAGTAACAACTCATAGTTTTCAGTATACAAGTCTTTCACTTCTTTGGTCAACTTTATTCCTAGGTATTTGATTGATTTTGCTGAAACAGTAAATAGGAGTGATTTCTGGATATTTTCTTCTTCAGACTTAGTGTTTGTATAAAGAAATGCCACTGATTTTTGTACATTGATTTTGTAGGCTTACACCTTGCTATATTGCCTAATAACTTCCAGTAATTTTCTGCTGGATTCTTTAGGTTTTTCTATGTATACTATCATATCATCTGCAAAAAGTGAGAGCTTGACTTCTTCCCTTCCAATCTGTGTTCCTTTGATTTCTTTCTCTTGCCTGATTGCTATGGCAAGAACTTCCAATACTATGTTGAAGAGTAATGGTGACAGTGGACAGCCCTGTCTAGTCCCCGATCTGAGGGGGAATGCTTTCAGCTTCTGTCCTTTGAGTATGATGTTGGCTGTAGGTATGCTATATATGGATTTCACTATCTTGAGGAATTTCCCATCTATTCCCATTTTTTGTAGAGTTTTGAGCATGAATGGGTGTTGGATTTTGTCAAAGGCAATCTCTGCATCTATTGAGATAATCATGTGGTTTTTGGCTTTGTTTTTATTGATGTGGTGAATGACATTGATTGAATTACGGATGTTGAACCAGCCTTGCAATCCTGGGATGAATCCCACTTGGTCATGATGAACAATTTTTCTGATGTGCTGCTATATCCGGTTGGCCAAGATCTTGTTTAATATTTTGGCATCTATGTTCATCAGACATATTGGTCTGTAGTTTTCCTTTTTTGTTGTGTCCCTATCTACTTTTGGTATCAGGGTTATGTTGGCTTCATAGAAGGTGGAAGGGAGTATTCCTGTTTCTTCAATGTTACGGAAAAGCTTAAGAAGTATGGGTACTAACTGTTTCCTGATAGTTTTGAAATCACTAGTTAATTAATATGGGAGGGGGAAAATTAATTGTATGTCTCTAAGTTTTTAAAACACAGAGTCTTTTTATAGGCTGTGTATTTGATATGCGGACTCTCTCAAAAGCTTAGACCAAGTAGATCAGAAGCAACCAGTGGCACAGCTATATATAAGATACTGGGTACTGTACAGCAAACCCTAACAAAAGGACTTTTCAAAGTTAACCCAATTACCAATTAATGTGATGATAACAATAACTATCCATTGTCTTTTTGAACCCTAAGATAGCAGGAACCTCACATCTCCACTATAGAGCCTATATTTCCCCCAGTCCTGGAACCTTAGGATAGGGCCCACTTTCCCGCATGCCTCTCCCAATCCATATCAAATAATATTGCATCTGCTGATCGCAACCTAATCAACACAATGATTGCCACCTCAACATGCTTCAGCTCAGACTGTGTCCAGAGACTTCACGTGTGGAATGACAACACTTCAGCTTCATTACTCGGGTGAGACCTTTCCTTTCATAGTATTCTCTAATTCCATCCCAGGTGGATCACTTTCTAACAAAGTCCCAAAACCTAGATATAGACCAGGTTCTGTGAGAGGGAGCATATGTTCACACGTATCCATAAACTAGTACAAAATATATACCCGAAAGCAGAAGTACACTAGAGTTTGCAGTGAGTACCCCCCCAACACTTCCTCTCCACTATTCCAACCTTTGGGTCCCTAATTGCTCAACAATTTGTTTGGCTTTGTATGTTAACTCTCTTTTCAGCCACCAGGTTCCAGATGCCATCAGAATGCCAGCCAGGCTTCCCTGGACTGAAGACCCCACCAATGTGTCCGGGAGCTCCACTTCCCCAGAGACCCACCCTACTAGGGAAAGAGAGAGGCAGACTGGGAGTATGGACCGACCAGTCAATGTCCATGTTCAGCAGGGAAGCAATTACAGAAGTCAGACCTTCCACTTTCTGCAACCCACAATGACCCTGGGTCCATGCTCCCAGAGGGATAGAGAATGGGAAAGCTATCAGGGGAGGGGATGGGATATGGATTTTGGGTGGTGGGAATTGTGTGGAGGAGTTGTACTCCTCCTATCCTATGGTTTTGTTAATTTATCCTTTCTTAAATAAAAAAATAAATAAAAAGAAATGATAATCATAATAGCCCCAGATGAGAAACCAGCCAAATTCACAACAACAAAAGAACGAATGACAATGGTATCCAGTAAGGGTGGTGAAGTCAATCTAGGAAATATAATGTTGAACATAAAAGGGCAGATATCCTGGCTCTAAGTGAAGTGTGACATCGACCACCTTGACTCACACTGCTGTTGGCACACAGTTCAGGTCAGCACACAGTCTGGGGAGGGTCAGTAACTGGAGCAGGTTTAAAAACAAGCTCCCTTGGCTAGTGCACTTGCTTTGCCACACATACAAGTCAGGGTCCAACCTGGCTCCACTGCACTGGAGGAAGCTTTGGTGCTATGGTGGCGTTCTCTCTCTCTTAGTCACATTTATTTTTTAACTATATTGGTTTATAATACTATATAAATTTTGTATATATAGATATGTAGGTATTTCAAATATAAAATATCTAATATTTTAATAACAACATTATGCACTATTTAAAGCAAATTCTTCTTCTAGCGTTTGCCCTTCTTCCGTAGCTAGTCAACAGCGTCAGGTTGAGCCTGATGTAAAGTTTCGAGACCTCCTTTGAATCTGGAGAGGTGGCAGTCGTTGACTATGTGGTTCATAGTCTGTCTGTAGCCACAGGGGCAGTTCGGGTTGTCTCTGGCTCCCCAGTGATGGAACATAGCGGCGCACCGGCCATGGCCTGTTTGATAGTGATTGAGGAGGGCCCAATCCTAATGTGCTAGGTCAAAGCCGGGTTGACGCTTGCAGGGGTCTGTGATGAGGTGTTTGTTCTTTAGCTCAGCTGACTGCCAACTCTGTTTCCAAGAGTCTGGAACAGAGAAGTTCAGTGTAGGCGTAGGGGACCAGATTGGGTGATGAGACGTCAAGCGTTGGACAGGGTGGGCGAAGATATCCGCGTATATTGGCAGGTCCAGTCGAGCGTAGACATGGGAAATGAACTTAGATGATGCCGCATCCCGACGAATATCTGGCGGGGTGATGTTGCTAAGAACTGGCAGCCATGGAACCGGGGTGGAACGCATGGTTCCAGAAATTATCCTCATGGAGGAATATAATTTGGAATCGACCAAGTGGGCATGGGGGCTACGGAACCATACTGGGGCACAGTATTCTGCAGTGGAATAGCATAATGCCAGAGATGATGATCGTAGTGTGGAAGCGCTCGCGCCCCATGAGGAGCTGGCCAGTCCTGCAATGATGTTATTCCTTGCGCCCACCTTTGCTGCAGTTTTTATGAGATGTTCGTGAAATGACAGAGTGCGGTCGAGAGTAACGCCAAGATAGACTGGCTGGGCTTCATGCCGGATTCTCGTATCGCTAAGCTGCACATTAAGCTCACGCGAGGCTGAGGCATGGTGTAGATGGAAAACAGATGATACCGTTTTTGCAGTGCTAGGGATTAGTCGCCATTTTTTACAGTAATCAGATATCAGAGACATGTCTTTCGTGAGTGTTTCCTCAAGGATGTCGAACTTGGATGCCTGAGTTAAAGCAAATAATGTTTTGATATAAAATATTAAAAAAAAATCACTCTCACTCTACTTCCAAAACAATCAGAATGAAGGGCAGGGTAGAGAAGACTGTGAGAGAGACCAGGAGTGGTGATGTCATCTCCCAGACATTGCTTTCAGAGAGAAAGAAACTAAGTCATACATGGAAAAGGGCCACAGCACCAAGACCTCTTTCAGCACGGTGGAGACCGACTCGGACCTGGGTTCTGCTTGAAGGAAGTGTACTGTCCATGTGAGCCAAACACAATCAGCAGATGTACTTCAGAGCTGGTTTCCCCCTGTCATTTAGACTTAACTAACCACCAGAGACCATTCCGTTGTCAGGGTTTAAAGCAGGAGCATTTCTTTCTTTCTCTCTGTTTTTTTTTTCCTCCAGGGTTATTGCTGGGGCTCAGTGCCTGCACCATGAATTCACTGCTCCTGGAGGCTATTTTTCCCCCTTTTGTTGTCCTTTTTGTTTTATCATTATTGTGGTTATTATTATTGCTGTTATTGATGCCACTGTTGGATAAGACAGAGAGAAATTGAGAGAGGAAGGGAAGACACCTGCTGATGACCTGCTTCACCACTTGTCCGCTTGTGAAGCAACCACCCCCACTGCAGGTGGGGAGCTGGGGGCTCGAACTGGGATCCTTCCACTGGTCCTTGCACTTCACGCTATGTGTGCTTAACCCGCTGCACTATGGCCCTACTCCCAGGAGTAGTTTTTGAAGGGGAAGCTCCGACAACTCAGCACATGTGGGGAAGAAGGCAAGTGCTGAGCCCAGAGGAGAGGTTGCCTGTCTGGGGGCCTCCCATCTCTGGTTATGCTCAGCCAGGAGAGGGCCTTGAGCCCCTCCGTTTCAAACTCAGCTTGTCCTTGCATTACGAACACCAGACAGTAATAAATAACAGGGCAACCTTGGCAATAATGCAAAAAAAAAAAAAAAAACCTGACAGGTTTCTCTCTCCTGCTCTCTATTTCTCCCTTTCCCCTTAATTTCTCTCTACTTCTATCCAATAAACAAACAAACAAATAATTTCAAAAAAAAAAACTTGGCCTAAAGGCCCCTGTCCCACTGTCACTAAGCACTGGGGACTGTGAATCTCCCTGTGTGTGTTATTTCAAGTGTGAGGGACACACAGGTGAGTTTAACCATTGGTGGGAATGTAATCTGGGGCAAGGACTCTATGGAGACCCCAAACACATAAACATGGAATTACCTTATGATCCAGCAATACCACTCTTAGGCATCCATTTAAAGAACATGTAAACACGAATTCAAAGGGACAAATGCACCCTTTTATTCATAGCTTCTCAATGCTGTGGGCCTGTGTCTCCCTCTCATGTCCTCCCAGGCTTCCCCACACCACTCCTCTCTCCCTCATGTCTCTGAGCCCAGCACTGGCTTCCTTGCTGAGTTGTTTCCGTGGGAGTTGGACCACAGGTACAGAAGGTGCTGGTGAAGCCATAAAGATCCTGAGCAGTCATGTGCGGAAGCCGCCCAATGGCTGGAAACCAGTAGTTTGGTCTGCTCACCTTGCATTTTGGGTAAAACAGCTGACATTCCCTCTTTAGGCAATCCCCATCTGACAGCCCACACCTGCTTCCAACTGAAGTTCTGGCAACAGCTGTGGTGAATGGGGGGGGGGGGAGGGCTCAGGAAAGTTGGGAAGTTGGGCTTCCCCAATACAATGGGAAGTTCAGCCCACCCTGCAGGAGTGACTGGTGTTGAGCCAGCCTGGCACCCCCTGCTGCACAGTGACCACAGGGGATAGGCATGGCCTATAGCTTCAGTTTCTCTACTACTCTCTTCAAAGCACTCAGCATCCAATGCCCTACATTTCTGAGAGGCAGCCTTTTGAGAAGAGGCAGATCAACAGACTTCAGGTTTTCTGTTGCTTTTGTAGTAGTGGAAATTTTTCTTTTTCTTTTTTCCCCTACTTTCCTCCCCATTTCTTTTCTCCATCTTCTTCCTCTTCTTGTTCTTCTTCTTCTTGTTCTTCTTCTCCATCTCCTCCTCCTCATTCTCCTTCTTCTTCATCTCCTCCTCCTTCTTCTTCTCCTTCCTTCTCCTCCCCCTCTCTTTTCCCTTCTCCTCCTCCTCCCTCTCCTTCTCCTTCTTTTTCTCTTTATTGCCACCAGGTTTATCACTGAGGCTTGGGGTCAGCACTATGAATCCACTACTTCCAGCAGCTATTTTTTCCATATTTTATTTGACAGGACAGAGAGAAAGTGAAAGGGGAAGGGAAATAGAAAAGCGGAGAGCAAGAGAGACACCTGTAGCCCTGATTCACCGCTTGTGAAGCTTCCCCCCCCCTGCAGATGGGGAACGGGGGCTAGAACCCAAGTCCTTCAGCATAGTGATATGTGTGCTTAACCAGGTGCACTATTACCCAACCCACAGTATTGTGAATTTCATTGAGTCACTTTGCCTCTTTGTGTTACAATCTCTTCTTGATAGCTGAGGACACTGCATACTGTCACAAGGCCTTTGAAAACATAATAGAGTCAATGTGTGAAAACCCTTAGCCTGGTGCCCAGGGCACAGCAGGGTCTGGTGACCTGTTGCATTGTAGCTAAGTACTCCAGTGGTTTAAGACGGTGATCATTGGGGGCTCACTGATTCCAGGGTACCGGATTTAGGTGGGGCCAGCTGGAGGAGTCCTTTCTCTTCAGGAGTCCTCTGCTGGAGGAAGGGCTGCTCTGGAAGCCCACCTGGTTTCTCTCAGGTGTCTGGTGTCATCCATAATGATGGTGGCTCAGAGAGGCTGGGGCATCTCCTGGTGTCCTCACAGAAAAGTCTGCAGGAGGGATGTCTTCAACATACACCATGACTGCAAGAGGGATACCTCAGTGAACAAAGCAGAAGCCAGGACCTGATGACCCAGCCTTGGACACTACCATTTCCATATTCTCCTGCCCCTGGTAGGCTGGGCACTGACGGAAGCCCCCAGGCAGGAGGTGGAAGGTCAGGTTCAGTCCTCAATGGAGGAAGCACAGCCTTTGCTGTGGGAGACCATGTGTGGCCAAGAAGCAGTGCAGAGCTTATCTTTGAAAAGCACAGTTTACACAGTAAGCAAATGATTATAACTATCACTAAGTGTACTTGCCACACCATCTCTTTTAAAAAAGTTATCTTTATTTATTGGATAGAGACAGTCAGAAATTGAGAAGGAGTATACAGAGAGGGAATCAGAGAGACACCTGCAGCACTGGTTCACCACGCGCAAAGCTCTCCCCCTGCAGGGCTGGAGCCTGGGTCCTTGTGCATTGTAACATGTGCACTCAACCAGGTATGCCATCACCTGGCTCCTGCCATGCCATCTCAGTCAGCACTGGGTTAGGAATTGACAATGGGCGTGTTTAGTAGCTAAGCCTGTGGAGTTTCACTAGTGCACAGATTAATTTGCCCATGACAGGGCACATAAGTCAAAGGATGTTTAGAGCTTGAAGTATCCCGAGTCCTAAACCATCCACTAATTTCTCTCCTATGTTCCTTAGGGAGAATGTGTGGATGTGTCAGTGCAGTGAGATTACATGATTCTCATCTCCTTTTTGAAGCCAAAAGTAAAAAAGTTTTGCATTTCAAAATGTCTGAGGCTTCAGGGCTTGATCACCACTGGGATTCAATTTTTCCATTTTTAAAAATTATTTATTTGTCTTCCTATCGAGCCATTAGGGAGAAGTTGCAAGGGCAGAGAGAAAAGGCGGCATCACATAGTTAGGTGGGGAACCACACTACTAGAGGCTTGTATTGCTTCTTGTTGGAAGCTAGTGAGTGCACCACTGAAACCATCCTGTCTCTTTCCAAGTGGATACACTGTGCATTTGCCAAAACCTATGGGGTTTTATAGAACCAAGAGTGAACCTTTATGAACATTAATAATAAAAAACCCAATGAATTAGGAGGTGAGAGCATGCCAGGGTAGACAGCAGACTGGCCAAAGAACCTATTACAAATGCATGAAACAGCTCCACTAAAGAGGGTGGGAAGGAAATGGTGTGTAACTTTAGAAATGAGTAGAAACTCTAAAGCCAGCAGCAGAGAGAACTGTATACACACACTCACTCCAGTGGCGTGAGCTGCTTCCCATGCAGAACAGGTGAACAATCTAAAATCAATATAAATTTATGTTGGAATTATATAAGTAAACAGAGGGTTGCAGCCACACGAAAATTTACAGAGAAGCAAGAGCAGAAGGCTGAAGTGATCTGTACATTGGACAGAGCTGGAAGGCAATCTGTGTGGACTCATGTTTAGCTTAATATCAACACAGATCAAATGGGGACTATCTATATTATATATAGTTATCCATATGGAAATATGTCTGTGCATAAATACATAGAACCTCATCATTTTTACATAAAGAATGTCACAGCAAACAATATTTCCTAGCTCTGCTGCTGGCAAAGTCCAGAATCAAAAATATCCTTGAAACAACAAGAACATGCAGGGCCCAGAATTTGGTTTCTAAGACCCTAAGACCATTTTCCAATAAGAGACCAAGTCCAAGGATGACCAGTCCTAGGACTTAGCTTAGCAATATACAAGGTAAGCCTGGAACAGCATCATTCATTAAAAAAAAAAAAAAAGAGCTGAAAAATAAGATCAGAAGAGAAAACACAAGTAGAACCTGAACTGGAGTTGGTATATTGCACCAAAGTAAAAGACTCTGGGGTGGGTGGGAGGGGGAGTACAGGTCCTGGAAAAGGATGACAGAGGACCTAGTGGGGGTTGTATTGTTATGTGGAAAACTGAGAAATGTTATGCATGCACAAACTATTGTAGTTACTGTCGACTATAAAACATTAATTCCACAATAAAGAAATTTAAAAAAAATAGGGGATGTTCAGGGAATTTAGAGGGTAGCCTGAAAGGGCCATCAGTGGCCAAAGTGATAGAATAAATAATATACTATCATATGCAAAACAAATACCCAAGGGTTAATACTGCTATAAATAAATAAATGATTGGATGAACCAGTCCATTTGGGGAGACTAAATAAGCCTCCCCTTTAGATGAGTCACGGATTATCTATATAGATACTCCAAATCCCAAGCCCCCCACCATCCACCCCTTAAAGAGTCAGTTGTACAGGAATTCCCCGTGATAGAGCGTAGTATGAAGGGTGGTGGTGGTGATAGTAGAACTGTGATTGTGCAGTAGTGAACCCTGGCAAGCTCACTCCCAGCCAGCCATTCATTCAAGGTCAACATATACACTGACATTAATGTTTAAGGCCAACATCACGATATAATTTCTGTTGATGTGACGCTCCACTGAAGTGAAGTGATAAGAAGGCCATTTAGGGCAGGGGAGACAGCATAATGGTTATGCAGCTGGGCTTTCATGCCTGAGACTCTAAGGTCCCAGGTTTAATCTCTTGAACCACCATCAGCCAGAGATGAGCGGTATTCTGGTAAAAACCAAACAATTAAACAAACAAACAAAAAACCCCACTTAATCTTTTGAACTCTATCTGAATAACAAACCACATCCCCAGTCTAATTATGAGGAAAACAGACAAGACCCAGGATAGGGTTATTCTACAATATCAGACCAGTATCTTCAAAACTATCCAGGTCACTGAACATAAGAAAAAAAAAAAAGAGAAACTGTCATAGCTTAGAGCAGTCTAAGGAGATAGAAGGACTAGATATGATGTGATGTCTAGGATGGGATTTTATGAGAGAAAAAGAACATTAAGGAAAACCCAAGGCAACCTGACTAGAATAAGGACTTTGGTTTATGAAAATGTATAGACAGGAGCTCATTAATAGTGAAGAATGTACCAACCATAAGATGTCAGTGAAAGGAGGAGCCAGGTAATGTGTGTGAGGGACTCTCTATGTTGCCTTTGTACATTCTCTGTGAATTTAAAATGGTTCTAAAACAGAAGGTTTATTTTATTTAATTAAAGCATGTGGTATCCTCCTATGAGCACTGAATTTCCTTTCATTAACAGAAAGTGAATAAATCTATAGTTAAAAATGATTGATTTAATAATGGCTTACAAGATTATAAGATTACAGGGGTATAGTTTAACACTATGCTTACCATCAAAGTTCTCACAAAGTATTAGAGCCCCTTTTGGGGGGATACCTTTAATTTATTTTATTATTATTATTTTTTTGCAAGCTCAGGTGTGTTCTCTGTATTTCATATATGCATGTTGTCATCTGCTTCTTAACCTATTTCACAAAGCATGATCACCTCCAGCTCCATCCATTTTGTCCTGAAGAATACAATATTATCTCTTTTTAATGGCAGAATAGTATTCCATAGAGAATATATCCCAGAACTTCCTTACTAACTGTCCTTCAATGGACATTTAGGTCAATTCCCTTCCTTGTGAACAAGGCAGCTATGAGCACAGCTATGACCTATATCCCTTTTAATTACTGTTTACCAGAAGGTTATTATTATTATTACCTCCAGGGTTATTGCTGGGGTTGGGTACCTGTACTACGAATCCACTGCTCCTGGTGGCCATCTTTCTCCATTCTTCTTGTTTGTTGTTACTGTTACTATTGTTGTTATTGCTGCTGCTATTGTTGGATAGGATAGACAGAAATTGAGAGAGAGGAAAGGAAGACAGAGAGGGGAAGAGAAACATAGATACCTGCAGTCCTGCTTCACTGCTTGCAAAGCAACCCCCCTGCAGGTAGGGAGGGAACTGGAGGCACAAACTGGGATCCTTGCATGGGTCCTTGCGCTTTGCACCATGTATGCTTAATCCCAGTGCATTACCGCCCGGCCCCCCAGAAGGTTATTTTTAAATGTCAAGGGTGTTTGGGGGCAGGTGGTGGTGCACATGGTTAAGTGTATACACTGAAGTGCTTAAGGACAAAGGTTCAAGCCCCTGGTCCCCACCTGCAGGGGGAAAGTTTCACGAGTGCTGAAGCAGGGCTGCAGGTGTCTCTCTGTCTCTCTTCCTCTCTATCTCCCTTCCCTTTCAATTTCTGTCTATCCAGTAATACATTAAAAAAAATTTTTTTTAAAGGCTGTGGAGGCAGAGGGTGAGAGCCCAGGAACAGTGGTTGAGCAGACTCCACACTTGGTGGTTGAAGAGCAGGCTGGGCACATTCTGGAACAGACACACCCAGGTCAAGTCCCATGCTGACACCAACTGGTTCAGCTTCTGGACTATTTCTGTCTTTTCTCAGTCTCTGCTTTTCCTTCCTAATACTATAATACCTACTGCTGGGGAATTATGCAGATGCAGTCACATCTGCCAAGCTGTCCCCTCAGGCTTTGCCACTTCCCGCGATATTCTCGCAGTGCTTTTTTCAACCAATCCTGTCCCAACACGTCACTCCTGGTTGTTGCCCTATAAAGCCCTTCTTCTTCTGCCCCTCGTCTCTCTTGCCCGCTTTTCACATTGGTGATTAGACGCAAGGGAGGGAGGTCCGGGAGGCAGGCCACTTTTGCTACCTCCTCGTGGCCCGAACCACTGTGCTCTCACCCAACTCTGAGGTGCCCGTGCGAATAAAGATTTGTGTTCCCTCTTTGCTCCGGATGTCCTCTCTCTATTCTCTGTGGTGCAGCCTGACAACCTACCTAGCTGGGTATTCTGATAAACACCAGCAATAATAATCTACTGATTTACTGTTTTCTGGAAAACACCATGCCATTACTTTGTTTACTTTGTTTCACTTTCTTCTTTGCACCACATCATGGAATATATACCACCATTAATACAGTTCCCCTCAACAATGTGTCATGAGAAGTGGCAAGCATTAATGAAAAAGAACCTATCCTGATCACCCCTAAACCTGCCACTTCTTTTTCTCATCCTGCAATGCTTATGTTATCACCCAAGTCTCCATGCACATGTTTGATGTAAGCTGCAATACTCTCATGCTGAGCATGTCTGTACATGAATTCATTATGGTAACCTCAGAGAAGTGGACAGAGGGTGAGGTGGGAGAGCTGGAGGTGACAGGGTCAGCTGGAGAGTGACAGCTTCAATGAATGATGCTCACTAAAAGAAATGATTGACATTGGTCTCAAGAGCTACAGAAACACTCCTTTCTTAAATTTATGTGTTCTCTAAAATCACAATAGAGAAGATCAAAGGTTTTAAGAATCAGGGGAAATGGAGCATATGTTTTAAAAATGTTCACTGAAGACAAAGTCAAATTCGAAGGACAAACCCCTCTGCTTGGACATTTCACATGACCAGCTGTGTGGGAGTGTGAGCTGGACAGGTTTGTTCCTGTCTGTGGACACCCGGCTGGTATGAGGTGGCTCCCTGGCACTGTGTGCTACACTGCTCTGTGCAGTTCAGCTCAGCCTACAGAGTGCTAGCTCAGTACAGCTCAGTCTCCAGAGTGCTAGCTCAGTACAGCTCAGCCTCCAGAATGCTAGCTCAGTACAGCTCAGCCTCCAGAGTGCTAGCTCAGTATAGCTCAGTCTCCAGAGTGCTAGCTTAGTTCAGCTCAGCCTCCAGAGTGCTAGTTTAGTTCAGCTCAGCCTCCAGAGTGCTAGCTCAGTGCTTCTGCTGGATTCATGCATGTCCCCATGTTATCTGTGAAAAGCAACCCCCCCCCAAAACTTGAGCTTGTTTTCTATGCACTAGGCTTTCTCAATTTTGCTATATTATAAATGGTATATCAGTTCTTTTGTTCTCATCTTAAAAATCTTCCAGTTCATCTCACAGAAAACCAATTATATAATAAACAAAAAACATTTGTTTTAAAAATGTATTCTACAGCAGGACCACTAGATCATCAGATTACTTTAGTGAGCTTAAGAAAAGCTTATTTCTTAAGAAGCAAGATTTGCGAAGACGTAAGAAAAAAAAATACACAATTTTCCCCTAACCTGAAAGTTAGGGGAAAATCTAAAAGCTTTAAAATTTAAACAGGCAAATGATGTTATATCTACATGGTGTGATACTAGGTAGCAACAAATAAACAGGTCAACTAAGCACTGAGAATGACATGAATGCCCAGAACACCAACTACACAAGGCAGGCTTAGAAAGCCAACCAGGTTCCAGATGCCAGCATGATGCCAACCAGACTTCCCTGGACTGACGAATGTGTCCTGGAGCTCCGCTTCCCCAGAGCCCCACCCTACTAGGGAAAGAGAGAAGCCAACTGGGACTATGGATCGACCAGTCAACACCCATGTTCAGCGGGAAAGCAATTACAGAAGCCAGACCTTCCACCTTCTGCAACCTACAACGACCCTGGGTCCATACTCCCAGAGGGATAGAGAATGGGAAAGCTATCAGGGAAGGGGATGGGATATGGAGATTGGGTGGTGGGAATTGTATGGAGTTGTACCCCTCCTATCCTATGGTTTTGTTAATGTCTCCTTTCTTAAATAAATAAAGAAATAGAAAATGAAAAAAAAAAAAAAAAGAAAGCCAATTTGTCCCATGTACAGAATAAGGCATCAAGAAAAAAGAAGGAATTTCTTTCTTTCTTTTTTTAACTGAGCATTGCCAAGGTCCAGTCCCCCACACCACCATAAGCCAGAGCTGAGCAATGTCCTCTCTCAGTGTTGCCATGGGGATCACACCTCACTCTCCGCTTCTTTTCAGGGGTGCTTATTACCTTGCCCAGCAGCTCAGAGGCTTGAGATAAGTGAGGGGGAGCAGGGTGATCTCTGAGGTATGGCCACACAGATGTCATGATGTTTCAGCGCAGAGCTCTTCCTGCCAGCCTGGTCTGTCACCATTCCCTTTGCCCCACCACAGTGTGTTCCACAAGCCATGCAGAGCTCATGCTGTGTACATGGACAGGGCACAGGGAGAGGCGCAGCCCTAAGCTAGGGTCATGGGGAGCCCCTACTAGAGCCCAAGGGGTCTTCTTTCATGTTGAAATTGCCATTAATCTTGACAACAGTATTTCCTTTCTTCAATCCTGAAGTCAGTGTGGTTTGTTTGTTTTTGGTAGCAATTGCATTCATCTAGTGGCACATTTACAAAACACACCGACTCTATTTTTACTTGCTCATCCGAATGCATCTGCTTGTCAGTTATTGTCCTCCTCCTCTTCCTCCTCCCATCTCCTTATTCTCCCCCTCCTTCTTCTCTCTTCCTTGTCCTCCTCCTCTCCCTCCCCTTCTTCCTCTTTTTCTTTCATTTTAAAGAGGAGAGGCCACAACACTGATGCTTCCCTGAATGCTTTGGTGTTCACATATGGTGTAGTGGGGGCTTGAATCTGGGCTGTACACATGGCAAAGCAGGTGTCCTCCAGGTGAGCAACCTCGCCAGCCCTGCTTTACCTGCACTTGGGTTTCTCTGCCCCCTGAGACTCACTTGCACACCTGCTGAGTATGGGCTTTGATGTATTTGGACTGTGCTGGTAAACAGTGGGGTGAGCTCCACTTGGGGCTCACCTATGAGCCTTGCCCTGTGAGGCTGGACTCTGTGCTGGCTGCGTGTGTGGGGCACTGTGTGACCAGCTGTGAGTCCCATCTGGCCACTGACCAGCTGTGGCCACTATGAAAAAGAGTACCTGCCTGCTCATGAGCTCAGCAGTTTCTAGGCTATTTCCATGACCCCTGTCCCTTCCCTGGGGATTTATCCAGGGAGCCCTGCTACAGAAAGTCCAGAGAGGTCTGGGGAAGAGGGAGTGTGACACAGAGAGCCTAACAGAGGTCTGTGCCCCCTCACTTTCTCACTCTGGCCCTTACCTTGTTCTGAGCAACACTTCCCTGTAGGAGCTGCCTCCCTCTGTCAGTCATCTGGCTGGATGGAGCCTGCGGGTTTGGGGGGTTGGGTGAGGGGAGCATGTGGTCTGTTTGCTAGCTTGCTGATTCTAGAAATCTGCCGCTCCTTTTCTTCATGTGACATGCAGAACTTTACAGATGTAGTGTGCACTCCACCCAAAAGCATTTGCTACCAGAATATGGTGCTGGGCCTGTGAAGTCTTCAGCAAGAGTCTCTAGCAAGAGGACCCGGTGACCCGGCTCAGGGGGCTGTCACTGCAGGCTGCTGTTCCCAGCCCTCCAGTGTCATCTCTTTTCACAGTAGTTTGTACACGTGCGACATTTTCAGTTTCCCACATAACAATTCAACCCCCTCTAGGTTCTCCCCTGTCATCATGGGTCTCATTTTTAAACCAGTTAGACCACTTGTGATTTTAAACAGGTATGTTTAGGCTACATACAAGTAAATATTATATTAATGGGCTTAATAGCTAACATATTGACATATTTCTTATATCTATTATTTCCTTTTCAGTCTTCTATGGTTTTCACTGAGCATTTTATATCATTTCATTTATCTCAATTGATAAAAACTTTAAAAATGTTTTTTAAGTTTTTTTATTATCCTTATTTATTTATTGGATAGAGACAAAGATAAATTGAGAGGGGAGGAGGACATAAAGAGGGAGAAAGACAGAGAGTCACCTGTAGCCCTGCTTTACCACTCACACAACTTTCCCCCTACAGGTGGGGACCAGGGTCTTGAACCTGGGTCCTTGTGCATGGAGACATGTGCTCTCAACTATGTGCACCACCACCTGGCCCGACCCCCGCTAAACACTTATACTTCCTTAAAATCATGTATTTTTAAGTGGTTGTCTCAGGGTTTACAGTTCTGTTTTTATTTGTTAGGAGACAAAGCCCACTTTTTGTGAGTGCCATACTGTCTGTGTACATCCTATAGCAAAATAGTGTGATTCCTTTCATCCTCTCTTGCTTGTGATATTGCTAACACTTCAAATTTTATATATGCTCCTATTATTGCTTTAAGCAGTGATATTTTAGATAATGTAAGTGACTACATTTCACTTATTCCTTTTTGCTGCTCTTTTTATGTAGATTCAGTTTTCTCCCATCCAAGTACTAACCAGGCCTGACCCTGCTTAGCTTCCGAGATCAGACGAGATCAGGTGTGTTCAGGGTGGTATGGCCATAGACGTAGATTCAGTTTTCTACATCATTTTCCTGTTGAGTGATGAGCTTCTCTGCATATGGTATATCCTCCCAGAGGCTTAGTGATGGTGGTGGTGGGGTGGGTTGGGAGCAGGGGTGGAATGCTCTCTAGTAGTCTTATGATCAACTCTCCCATCTGAGAAGAACACATGGTACCTGGGGCGAACTGCACAAAGAGAAGAACCTTTTCCAGGAGAGAACCTTTTCCACCCCACCCCCCAATCAAAAGAGTGCTAAGGCAACCTCACCACAGGGAGGGACACAGAGGAAGTAAGGAGTGGTGAGGCTTATCAACAAAAGACTCAAGACTAAGGAGCCATCTAAAGAGATGAGTAAGGGGGGTGTTGGTTTAGGAATGCAGTGTTTCAGCAAAGCTGAGATGATGCATCTTGTCCAGTGTCCCTTCATAACACGGGAGTACACCACACTGGTGATGAACATGTGCTAAGTCAAGCTCAAACCTTGGAAGTGCTTTGCACTTACCATGTAATGAATTATTTAAAGTGGCCAAAGTAAATATAATCAACTTTTCCAGGTGCTTTGCTTTTAGAATCACAAATAATATGCAGACTGAATATTAACAAATGATTTTAAGATGGTTCTCCTTGGTTGGGACAGTCTTAAATTTTTTAAAAATTATCTTTCTTTTATTTATTTATTTATTTGTTGGATAGAGACAGCCAGAAACTGAGAGGGAATGGAGTGATAGAGAGGGAGAGAGACTGAGAGACACCTGCAGTCCTGCTTCACCACTCGAAAGGCTTTCCCCCTGCAGGTGGGGACTGGGGGCTCAAACCTGGGTCCTCGTGCATTGTAACATGTGTGCTCAACCAGGTGTGCCACCACCTGCCCCCCCCCTCCCTTCGACAGTCTTAATTCTTCTCCTCTCCTCTATGCTAGTGTCAGGCTATAGATGTCTAAAGACATATTCAAATGGGACTTATATTAAAACAATTTAAAATATTTAACACTGTCATTTAGCTTCACTACCATGATGTTGTTTTCTCTGCTGACTGAAGCTTTACAAGGTTCCCTGTCCCTCAACCTTCATGAGGGTATGTACTGATCATTGCAAGCTTGTCACTGAGCACTCAGAGGCTTCTGAGGAAGAATGCCCTGATGTCATCTTGCCGTAAAATTAACTTCATAAACTAGAAGACACTTTAGTTAGGTCTCTGAGGTCTTGCTAATTTGATATATTTTTTTTTTCTGAATGTGATTCTTAGGGAACCCAGTTGTTTTATGAACCTAATAATGCAAATAGGTTGTATGTAGAATTCACTTTCATTCTTAGGAAGGCAGCTAGAGCCCATTCTGTTTTCTCAAAGATAAGTGCTGTGATATTTTCCAGCCCTCATACTTGTCTACAGCCTTGACCTCTCCCCACTCCCCCCTCCATGAGGTGGACAGGCCTCAATGAAGGCCTCTGCCAGTGGAGTCAGGTGACAGCAATGCTGTCTGGAGTTTGAAGGTTCACTCGTAACATGGCTTGATGTTACTGTAATGACTGAGGGTACTCACTCACTATGGAAGCCCAGCCATCATGTTATTTGGAGCTCAAATCAGCCCATCTGACAAGACCACATGTAGGTGATGTAACGGGTGCTGCTGTGGACAGACCTAGTAGTGAAGGATCCAATGACTATGTGTGGGAGAGAAGGTATTACAGAAATGTCAAGGTACCCAGCTTAAGCACCCCCAGATATTAAGGAGCAGAGACAAACTACCTGCATGATGTCTTTCAAATTCCTGACTTACAAATGCTGTGAACATAAATAATGAAAAGGTTGTCTTATGCCACCAAGTACAGGGTGGCTTGTCTCACAGCACTCTCAGTAGAAGTTAGAGGCTTAATAGAATACAGAGAGCACTCCAGAGCCCTACCCTACTAGGGAAAGATACAAACAGACTGGGTGTTTGGATCCATCTGCCAATGCCCATGTCCAGTGGAGAAGCGATTATAGAAACCAGACCTTCTACCTTCTGCACCCCATAAAGAATTTTGGTCCATACTCCCAGAGGGGGAGAAATGTTAGGAGAAGATGACCAGAGAGCTCTGAACTCCAATTCCATCAGGACCCTGAGAGAGAGGAGGAAAAAAAGGAAGGACACCTGGCAGTAGTATTCGGTATAGTTATGACTTATAAAGGAAGAGAAGGCAGGACCATAGAAAAATGGACAAAAAAATATAGATAGGTACGTAGGTAGGTAGATAGATAGATTAGATAGACAGACAGACAGATAGGTAGGTAGGTAGACAGATAGTTATAGAAATAATAGTCAACCCTTATTTGTGACCTTGGGAGAACTACTGCAGTTTCCAGTGGAGGGAATGGAGACTCTGATGGTAGGAATTGAGAACTCTGGTGGTGGGAATGGTGTGGAATTATACCCCTGTTGTCTCATAATTTTATAAACCAATATTAAATCACTAATAAAAAAAGAAAACAGGGAGCAGATGTCACATGTAAAAACACTACAAGACCAAGAAGAATTACACAGATTGTGGGAGTCTGCAGGAAATTACCTAAGATTTCCCTAGATAAAAGCACTTGCCTCCTTCAGCAGAAGTCTTTGGAAACTTCTCTTCCTTTCCTTTGTGTGTCTTATTAGTCGGGACACTTCTGAGTCCACATTTAAATGTCAGGCTCTCAGTTTCTTCAGAACTTGACAGCTTTCTGCTCGGTTTGAGGCCAGGAGTCTTAGTTTTATCTCTTTTCCTCTCCCTTGATGCTGCTCTTGACTGGTAAGCCCTGCACTGTGTGAGTCTGGACAAGCTAGTTAGGCTGCGGGTGACTGTAAGCCCATGGAGCTGACTCTTCTTTCTGCACTGCAGATGTTTAAGCAAAACTTGATGCTGAGGCTTTTATATCAAAGGGGCCTCCTCCTCCATCCTCCTGCCGGCTAACTCAAACAGGGCCAGTGACTCCACAAAAGCCAGACTCTTGTTTCAGATTCTGCTAATTTAGATAACTAGTCAACTGGCAAACGCTACAAGAAGAACTAGTCAACTGAGTTCCATTTCTTTTCTTTTGTCTCTCTGTGTTTTAAATTTCTGCTCTCATGATTTAAATGTAACAATGAAGAGTAAGTTCAGAAAACTCTAAAACTTACCCCAAACCCCCAAAGAAAAGCAAGACTCCAGGTCCCAGTGCTCTTTCTGTTCCCACATTCCTCTCTGCATCCCACTGTGGCCCAGCTGTGCTGTGTAGCTTCCAGGCCTTATATATAATACATTCCTTTTTAAAAAAAATTATTTTTTTTCAATATTTCATTTTATTTATTATTGGATAGAGTCAGAGAGAAAATGAGAGGTGAGAGGGAGACAGGGAGGCAGAGAGACACGTGCTGCCCTGCTTCACCACTCGTGAAGCTTTCCCCCTGCAGATGGGGACCAGGGGCCTTGAACCCTGGTCCTTGATGCACTATAATGTGTGTGCTTAACTAGGTGCACCACCACCTGCCCCCTATAAGTCTCCTAAAGGTAATTGTTGCAAGGCATTTTACAACTATAATAGCAACAGGCAGGATTGGTCCAGGAGAGAGTCAGTTGGCAGAGACAGACACACAGATGGTGCCTCACACAGCACAAGCTCAGGGACTCTGCAGGCTCTGGTCACTGTCTAAGAATTGTCCCTTTTATCTCCATAGCTTTGCAGTTTGATAAAGTGATGGATATATTGCAGTCAATAGTCAATATATTATTATGTCATGGCACTATACTTAACCTGAGTTATCAACATTAGAGATAAATATAATGAAAGGGAAAGATCCTTCAACTGTGTGTGTGGATGCAGGGCAAACACACACACCTTCCAGATCCCAGGAGAGCCACCTGGGAGGAAAACACACATTGGGAAGAGGTACTTGAGAGCTGTCTCCAGCCCAGATGTCCTCTTTCTTTTGTTGTGTGCCTGACTTTTTTGGACAACCTCAGTTTTATGGCCACTCTCTTACCTGCTGTAAGGAACAGGCAGAGTGTTTAGAAGTCTGGCTGGGGAATAAGTCATAACAGAACACCTTGGGCTGTGGTGATCCCTGCCTTGCATGCCTTTCTAGAAAATTGCTTCCCTTGAGCTCCTCCTTTGGGTCAGGTAAAAACAGGCTGACCTCTGTCCTACTGCCTCCTAAGTGCTCAGGAATGGAAGGAGGGCAGAGTAATGCAGGCAAGCACTCACTGCCTCCCCTCCCCTTCCTAACAGAAGCTTGGGCCAGCAGACTTCACTAGGGCCAGTGAGACCTGACAGTGCCTTGGCCCTGGTGCCTGTGGCTGTCAGGAGCCCAGTTCTAGGTTGCTCCGGGTGTGTGTGGGGGGTGGTCTACGGGCCTGCATTCCCATCCTCCCTCAACCCCAGCATGGCTCAAACTTTTCCTATACACTCGGGGCCTAGAGATGACCCAGTTTGGCTGGCAGCTCCAATAGACAACCAACTCAGAACATTCTCCTTTCCTAGCACTCACACAAAGCAAGATGTTGCAGTCCTGAAATATAAACATACATTTGTCTACTTTTAAAATAAATACAACTGTTGTAGCTGTGCCTCAGGAAAGCTGGAGAAAATGATAAACCCAAGACTACTGCCACCACCACTACACCACCCCCTGCAACAACCTTTTGGCAATTCTAAAATACAGGAAGTTTTAAGCAAAAGGCCCCCTCCTCCTCATTTAGGATTTGAACTGTACCTCTCAGCATCTGAACTACAAGATTTGAATTTTAAAAAAGATTTATTTCTTTTGATGGAGTGGGGGGAAGGGAGGGAGAAGGAGAGAGAGAGAGAGAGAGAGAGAGAGAGAGAGAGAGAGAGAGAGAGACTAAAGAAAGAGACCTGCCCAGCTTCGGCTTATAGTAGAGCCAGGGTTGGAACCTGTGACCTCTGGGGCCTCAAACATGCAAGTTGCTGTGTTCCCACTGTACTACCACCCCAATTCAAGATCTGAGTGTCTGTATGTGAAAGCCTAACACTAATGAGTCCACAACAGGAGGAAGTCAGTTTGGTCACTTCCCTCCACATATCACCGTGTGCTTCTTTCCTTTGCTGCTGTTGCCCTCACAGAGAAAGTACTATTCTTGGCAGGTGCCCTGGTCATTTGGCTTTAGGGGACTGATATCTGGCATGGAAATTAAAAAAAAAAAAAAAGCAAAGTTGAGGGGGAGGAGTGAGCAAGAAAAAAATAAGACTCTTGGAGACAGAAGAGAAAGGTCAGGGTGGCTATTTCCAGTGTGTAAAATATTCCATTAGCTTTATTATGAGGAGGACATTAGCATTAGGCACAGCAGGAAGGAACATTTTAATACAGAATGTTTTCTGCTGGCTCTGAAAGATGGGAGTGAAATAGAAAGGTAATGGCACTGCTGTCGGAGTGATGGGTTTCTTTTCTGGGGGGTGGGTGTGTGGCTGGCAGAGTCAGGCCAGGGAGCGAATCATCTACCAGGCTGGAAATGACAGGGTAGGGGGGTGGTTCATGAAGAGAGGAGCCTCCAAGAGCCAGTGAGCTTAAGTGCCCTGTCCCCCACAGCAACCCCCTTGCTCTCCTTGGTCAGCAGATGAGCGAGGATGCCCTGAGTCAGTCCCTAGGCCCCAATCAGGACCAAACTGGGTGCTCTGACTCCTTGTCTTCTGAAGGTACATGGGTCTCTTTGCTGTGGGTCTCTGGGAGGAGGAAGAAGAAGTTTTTCTTTTCCTTTCTCTCCTTCCTTCCTTTTATTATATGCTTAATTTTTAAAAAAAATATTTTTTCTTATTGGATAAAGACAGAAATCAAGAGGGAAGGGGGAAATAGGTATAGAGATAGATAGGAGGGTGGGGGTATAGCATAATGGTTATGCAAAGAGACTTCCATGCTTGAGGCTCTCAAGTCCCAGGTTCAATCCCCCACACCGCCTTAAGCCAGAGCTGAGCAGTGCTCTGGTAAAAAAAAAAAAAGAGAGATAGACAGGGAGAGAGACACCTATAGCCCTGCTTCACCACTCACAGTGCTTTCTCTCTGCAGATGGGGAGTGAGGGCTTAAAGCCAAGTCCGTGTGCATGTTAATGTGTACACTCAAGTGGGTGTACTACCACCTGGCCCCAATAAGTGCTTTTTATTAGTAGTAATTTAATAGTGATTTACAGAATTATAAGATTACAGGGTATAGTTTCATACTGGTGCATGTGTGTGTGTGTGTGTGTGTGTGTGTGTGTGTGTGTTTATGTGTGTGTGTAAGGGGTCCTCTCTGGGATCACTTTCATGAAGCCCATTGAGACTGCAGGCTGAATGCCTGCGGAACTATTGCTTCCTTGCATGGATGAAGGCAAGGCAAAGTCCTGTGCCCACATCCCCTTCCTTCCATAACCACAAGTTGATGAAATCACCATAGTGTTCACCAAGTCAATGAGAGTCACTTATTTTTCCCCCCAAATTCATTTGCTTCAGTTATCTATATTTCACATATGAGCAAAGACATAGTTGACTTTCACCTCTTACTTCACCTCAAATACTCATCTCCAGTTCCACCCTACCATTTCATATAAACTTGACTTTTTTGTTTGCTTGTTTTGCTACCAAGGCTTAGTTGAGGCTTCGTGTCTGCATGATTCCACCACTCCCAGTGTGTTCTCTCTCTCTCTCTTTTTAAGATAGAGAGACAGAGAGAAAGAGAGACACCACCGCAACACTAATGAAGCCTTCTTTCCCTCTGCATGGTGCTTCCAGGTGGTGGCTGGGGGCTTGAACCTGGATCTTTCCGCATGGTAAAGTGTACTCTACTTTATCTCTTGCACCCTTCAATCGCATCTTTTTATATTAAAGCAGGGTATTCCATTGAATCTATATTGCATAGTCTCTTTATCCAGTTGTCTGATGATGGGCATGTAGGCTGTTCAACAAACTGGCTTTTAAGCAAAGAAAGCAGCTGTTTCCCAGTAGAATCCCTGTGCTAGAGACAGCTCATTCAGACAGTACACAGCTCTGCCATGTGTGCAACCCATTTCTGAGCCCAGACCCCACTTTATTGGAGGAAGCTTCAGTGCTGTGGTCTCCCTTTCTCTATCTCCTTCTCTGTCTCTCTCTAAAAAAAAAAAAAAATCAAAGTTGAATTCTCAGGAACAATCAGCTTTGCCTCCCAGCTCACTGAACACCATGCCTCCCAGATGCGAGTGCAGCTTGGTTTCCAAATGGCAGAACAAAGCATGGTGGGGCTTTGTGGGCTCCCTCAGTGAGCTCAGCAACTGTCTGTCCTCACCCACTCTCTGCTGACATTGCAGGTGAGAGGAAATATCACCTGGAACAGCAGCCTGCTGCTCAAAAGGCCCTGCCTCCTCTCCCTCCATGCTAGGAAGCAATGGTTCTGCAAGCATTCAACCCACAGTCTTGTGGGTTCCATGAAGGTGAGCCTAGAAGATACCCCACCCTCACTGGCCTGACTAAGCACCTTAGGGAACAAGGCACAGTGCAAAGAAAGACAAGTGGATAAGGCTGTTTTGGGACATAGACACAATGGAATACAACTCAGCTTTAAGAAAAGACCAGATCTTCTGTTTTGTTACAGTTTGGAGGGAACTGGAAAAGATAAAACCAAGTGAAATATTCTTTATTATTATTATTTTAAATTATCTTCATTTATTGGATAGAGACAGCCAGAAACTGAGAGGGTAGAGGAGAGAGGGAGAGAAAGAGAGAGAGAGAGAGAGAGAGAGAGAGAAAGAGAGACACCTGCAGCTCTGCTTCACCACTTGGCAAAGCTTCCCCCCTGCAGGTGGGGACCAGGGGCTCAAGCCTTGGTCCTTGTGCATTGCAACATGTGTGCTAGACCAGGTGCGTCACCACACAGTCCCATCTAAGTGAAATATTTCAGAAGGAGAAGAATGCATACTGACCAGATGGACTCACTGCATTGAAGGAATCTTCATGCTGTAGTCTTTCCCTCTCTCTCATCCTTTCTATCTGGGGGGTGGGTAGGGGGGAAGTGAGCTCAGAGAGATGTAGTCCTTGTGATGATGACATATCAGAAGGAAACTGCCCTACCTATTTTGAGGGTAATCACTTTAAAAACATTAGCAACCTGAACAAACCATTTGTTAATTTTGACTAACAGCATTTATCATTAAAACAGACTGCTGAAAGAACTCCTTTGAAATACCAGCAACCAGACTTCAAAGTAATGCAAATCCTTAAAAGCAACATTACCTCATGAAAAACATTTGGCTGTTTATGTTTTTAGGATTTTTTTTCCTCCACACAACTACAATTCTAAGGCATTGTTGCCTTTTCTTTTTTATATTCCTCCTGTCTATTTTATTTGGGAGGGCAGAAAGGGGAGGGGAAGACAGAGACACCTGTAGCCCTGCTTCTCCACTCATGAAGCTTCCCCCTTGCAGGTGGGGAGTGGGGGTTTGAACTCAAGTAATGTGTGCACTCAAGCGGGCACACCACCACCTATCCCTCATTGCTCCCTTTTCTAGATTCCTTCCCCTACTATTTCCTGAAGAGACAAGCTCGTGTCTTTGGGTTACATTAGGGTAGGCATCACACATATTCTAGATATGTTCCGAGCATTTAAATAGGCAATGTGAGGCTTCTCCTTGACAAGCATTAGCCAATTCTTTAATCACATGTGTGTTTTATCTACAGCCTGATGAGCTCCAGGAAGGCTCTTATTGTGGGCTGGCTTGTTTCCTGCTATGCAAATGGCACTTCTCTTGGTATTTACCCTGAACGGACTGTCTTGATCCCTGTAGAGCCTTATATCAGGAGTTCTCTATTAATCCCCAGATATTGTCTTTTCTCATCCAGTGAGAGCAGCAGAGTTCTGAAGTGCATGCTACCTGGACAGGCAACTTTCATTCTACCACACTGCCGCCTTTTACAATTTTTGTTGTTTTGTTTTGCTTTTATGGCCACCAGTGTTATTGGTGGGGCTCAGTGCTGGCCCTATGAATCCATGGTTCCTGGAGGCCATTTTTTTCCTTTCTACTTTATTTTTATCTGACAGGACAGAGAGAAATTGAGAGGGAAGGGGAGATAGAGTGGGAGAGAGAAAGACACCTGCAGACCTGCTTCCCTGTTCATGAAGTGTCCTCTCTGTAGTGAGGGCTCGAACCTGGATCCTTGCACATGGTGATAAGGAATGCTTAACTGAGTGTGCCACTGCCTGGCCTCCAATTTTTTTTTTTTTTTAATTAGCCATCGAGTGTTGCCTTTTGTTTGTTTTGAGCTAAGGACTTGCACAAGTGCCCCTTCACCGCTGCAAAATCTTCATTTGGAGAGAGACGCAAAAAAGTAAAGGAAAGACACCACAGTTCTGGGTTTTTTCTGGGAGCAGTGGCAGCTCCTGTGGGATTCCAGTAATGGAGCCTGGGGTGCATGCCTGGTAGGGCATGCGCTCTACCTGGTGAGTTCTCCAAAGCCCTAAAAATCCTCACTGCCTTTTGCTTAATCTTAGGTATATACATCAATACACATATACATAGATAAGAGAGTTAGGGAGGGAAGAAGGGGGTGGGGGAGAGAGAGAGAGAGAGAGAGAGAGAGAGAGAAGCCAGAACATCTCTGGTGCATGTGATGCCTAAGAGGGAATCCTGAGCCTCAGGTGTGAGAGCCTGAGCTCCACCAGCTTATACCACCCTTGGGTTTCAAGACTGCCCACCCACCTTTGAATTGTGCAGTGACAAACAGCCCACTCCTCCTTCCCCTTCATAGACTCTAATCAGCACTGTGGATCTCCAACACCTGGGAGGCAGCATGCCCTGTCTCCAAGCCCCCCCACCCTCACCCCAAACCCATCCTCTTCTGTCTGTAGGTGCTGAGAGTTCAGATTCTACACTTCACTGGCATCCTTGTCATGGAGGGCGAGGGAGTGTTGTCATGGCTCCGGTGCAGGTTTCCTGTGGTCCCTTCACTGTACTTGAGGAGGTGCCTACTATCCAGGCCCCAGGCAGGGCACACAGCTGTGAGGGGAGATGATGCTAGCCTGAACAGGAGTTCCTCACTGACAGGGAGACAGGTGTGGAAGGAGGCTGCAGTGACTTTGGGGGCTGCACAGAGTTGTGCAGGGGCCAGGGCTGTGCACATGGGGTCAGGGGCTGCACCAGCCCCCTCCCGCCCCTCCATTGCAGGGTGATGGGAGGATCACAGTGTCACCCTCTGGCCCTGAAGGAACCAGAGGATTCCAAGTACCCCACCACCTCAGATGCCTGCAGAGGCTTTCTCTTCCCACAGGAAGCTCCCAGTCTAGTGTGGGAAGAGCACTGTCCAGGATCTCAGGTCAGGACTGGGGGGCTTCCTGGATGCTGACTCTAGGGGCACCCCTGCCTGCTCTCTCCCTGGCACACGGTAGCTGCGTCTGCAGAACCAAGGGCAGCACTTGTCCCCCTCGTGTTTGTCTTATCTCAGAGGCCAGGACAGGTGGACACACATGCCCATGATCAACCGGCTGGGAGTAGGTGGCCTCCTCTGTCCCAGCACAAGTCCTCAGACGCTTCTCTGAAGACCATGAAGATGAGCACCTCTGGCCTCCCGTGGGCCTGTCCTGCATCATGCCCTTCTGCCTCATGGCCTGGGCTTGGGGTCAATGCCCTGACCACCAAGAGTTGCAGTGTCCTAGCCTTGGGCTGTGGGATGGCTCTCATGTCAGCCCAGAATGTGCCACCAAGCCCTCACACCCTTCAGCACACATACGCCTAGCATCACCTTCTCTGTCACTGTCCCTGGGCTGGGCTGGGTGTGTCGCTCCCTAGAGTGTACTGGGGGAGGTGGATAGTACGGGGGGTGGATGCTGGGAGTCTGTCCTGTAACTGGGGATCGATGGAGATGTGTCCCCAACGGCTGCCTCTGTGACTGTGACAGTGCTTCTAGCTCAGGCCCTGAGCTTCACACACTGCCATACGGTCACTATCATCCTCTGTTGTCAGAAGAGACATAGAAGAGGCTGCCTCTGATCTACGCCTCTCCTACTGGCTGCTGGATTTGGTGCAGTTACCGGGAAAGAAAATGAATCATCTCGCAGATTGATAGAAGGTCACATAGGGGTTGTTCTTTAAGTCTCGCTGCCAAGGCTGTTCTTCAGTTTTATGGCTGGAGATGTTCCCTGTCACGCAGGGTGCCCATGTCCTTTCTTGCCTGAGGACAAGGACAGCAGGACGTCTGTCTGAGGGACAGGCTCGGGCATGCTCAGGGCAGTGGAGCCATATCCTGGCACCAGGGAGCATGCCCCATCATGCCTGGGGTCAGACCACACACTCCCAGACCTGCAGCCAGAGCCTCTTTGCTCCTGGCTGTCACCCAAGACAGTGGTATTATCTGGGGGAGAAGACCACTCTGAGGCACAGTGCCAAGAGTCCCCTCCCAGCCTCCTTGTTCAGACTGTGCGGCTGAGGGAAGGAAGAGGACTTGTAGAAGGAATGGTCTGGTCTCACAAAACGCTCCCATGCCTCCCACAGAGCCCAGGGAGACTTCTCTCACCTCCCACTGGAGGAGTCTTTGGGTTGTCAAGGGGCACTGTCCCCCACAGCTATGGACTGGGCTGAGGCCAGAATGCTGGGCAAGAAAAGGAGACAGGGACTTTGGGGAGAGAGAAAGAGAGGGTTGTAGGACTCACACCCCACAGAAGGCGGCAGTGCAGGAGGGAGGCCCCAACAGTGGCTTGGGGTTTTGTGGAGAAAAAGATGAGTGACATAACAGACATTAAGAGCACTCTGTGGGGCCTGGGCAGTGGCATACCTGGATAAGTGCACATGCTACTGTGTGCAAGGACCTAGGTTCAATCCCCCCACTCCCCACCTGTAGTGGGGAAGCTACACAAGTGGTATCTTTCTCTCTCCCTCTCTATCTCCCCACTCTCTCTCAAATTCTCTCTATCCTAGCCAACAAAATAGAAAAAAAATGAAAAGAAAAAAATGGCCACCAGAAGCAGTGGAGTTGCAGTGCCAGCATTGAGTCCCAGCGATAACCCTGGTGGCAAACAACAACAACAACAACAACAACAACAACAACAACAACCTTACTCTATGAGCCACCCAGAATAGTCTAAACACCCTGAGACTGAGGCATGGGCACTGACTCAGAGTCTAGGTGCCATGTCTGTATGCTCACAGGATGGAAAGTGGTTGCTGACCATAGGGGCCAGAGGCCAGCCTGTCCCCTGGCTAGTGGCCACAGCATCACAGCAGAGACACAGCAAGAACCAAGCCCCTAAAGGCAATGCTGCCCAGAGTGGCTCCATTCATCCATCCATCTGCCTGTTCATCCTGGGGTGGTATGGAAGTCCCTCAGTGCAGGCCCAGTCAAGAGCTCCAGCAGGTACTGAGGCTCCTGTAGAGCAGGGAGAGGCTGAGTGTCTGCACTAAGGGCCCAGCAACAGCACACCCAGCACATCAGCAGGTCCCAGGCAGCTCCCTGGCTCAGGATCTG